>NW_018408884.1:1198863-1316190 GCF_002113885.1 Mizuhopecten yessoensis
GACAAAACAGGGCACTGGTCAAGTATTTTTTCTTATGTTTTTTATTTAACTGATATATATATATATACATAATTAATGATCTATTTTCAAATGTTAATCTATTGAATCTTCCTTCTTGTGAATTATATTTATTTTACAATACCATCCTCAATAATAGACAAGAACAAACAAGTAATCAAGAAACTATTTAAGGTTAATACTTACCATTCAATCAATCCTAGTCAATTTAGATTATTTTTTCATTTAAAGTAATTAGTGTTGATTGATAGCATGTGGTTTTGGGTACAATTATACAATTCAAATATTATAGTGGGCAAAAAACCTACGTCTGTGGAATTTTGAAAATTTTGAGAATTTTTGAAAAACACAACTTTTTGTTGCATTGGGCAATGGTTTTTATTTAATTTATATAAGATAATAGTGACATATTCCATATCCTGACAGTGTTCTTACGTTAAGTTTGATTGAAGATCTCGGTGAGCTATTTATTGAGACTTGATGTAACAAATTGTGAAGTTTTATAGTGCCCTATATATACTTACACTAGGGTATATTGTTGGTTTAGGTAAATATCTAGTCGTTAGAAAGTTAATTGTTTCTGTATGTTGTTATGCTTCTTAGAAACATCAGATGCATAAATTATTATCCTGTAGATAGCTTAAATATAGTTTTCTCATCAAAAAGTAATCAAAAGAATATGTACATGATTGAACATAAAAATGTTGTACGTAATAAAACATGATTTTTTTGTACAGTTATAAATATAACTAAATCAAATAATTAATATCAAAATAAGAAAAGTTATGAATAGAACAATGTGATAAATTTTATTGTTTTATTCGATACATGTTCTTATAAAATTGTACTATTGTTTAAATTGGCAACCATTTTCTCAAAAATGTGTGTTCAAATATGGCTCAGCATAAACTTAAACTGATAACAAAATTGTCTTGAACATTTTTCCAACAACTTATATTTAGATAGATGATTTTTTTTTTTTTTTTACTTAGAAGTAAATGATCATATTTTTTTGCCAAGTATTAAGGATTATTATTCCAAATAATTTTATGCATTAAAGTATTTGTATGATGATAAGTAAAACCTGTCTAAACTGATCATCTTTGAGACACAAAATGTCCTATTATACAGGTCCGAATATTTAATAGTGTCACCTAGCTGGCATGTCTAACTTAACCTGTTGTCAGGTTACTGATTCTTGAGGGAGACTCACGGTGGCTCCAGTTTCATAAATGCTTCTAATAGCTTAACCCTTTCACCCCTAGGTAGCTTTAGTGGACTCTTCCATGCATTTATTGGGATGAGTCAATTGTGGTATACAGTGGTGAAAGGGTTAAAGTGAGATTTTTCTTTAGTTATACTTTCACTGCAAGGAAACTTACCGTATTTGACCACAAATAAGCCCCCTCTTGAAGTTAATGATGTTTGTTAGATGTTTGGTAGCTGAAGTCAGTTTAGACAGGTGACCACAGGTTAAAAGTATTTGACTGATGTATATTTCTCTCCCCCGGTCACTACCAGAAACCACCAACAAAGGTAAACAATGTCATGTTGTAACACAAACACTTCGTTGTTGACAATTTTATTTGCAAATCCCAGTTTATTTTTACTTTCTCCAAAGTTTCACACCAACGTTTTGCTTTTTGATGTATCAGCAGATTTTACTACATATTCATGCACACTACAAAGATTTGATTTTCTAAACAGATAAAATTGACAGAGTTAATGCCCTTGGTAATTATAATTGACAGAGTTAATGCCCTTGGTAATTAGAATTGACAGAGTTAATGCCCTTGGTAATTAGCAATCTGAGAAAGTTACAATAAATGCAAAACCCTCAAAAGTCTTAAAAGCAATAGTCAAAACAGACACAAAAATCCCTGTACATATGCATTATCATACTATTTTGAAGGTGCAATATGGGACATTCAGACCAGAAAAACGAATAATGGCACTTATTACCACCAGAACATAGGTGTAAAGTTTGTGTGAGAAGAAAATGCAATTAAATTATTTATTTTCATTAGATAATTAACAGCAATATCATATAACTCCAAAATTCTTTTTTTTCATTACTACACGATATGATCAAATAAAATTCTGAGCAGAAGACATCTTTAAGGTTGTAATTGACCCATTATAGAAGTGTTTGTGGTTGTGAGAACAGAATGACCACAGCTATGTACTGTACTTTGTGTCACTTGTCTATCAGAACTGTTCACAGTAACTAGTCGCCATGGACATTCCGACTTGATGTTACGTATTTGTTTTACAGGAAGTCGTCTATTTACAGGGTTTTATTTCAGATATAAGGTACCCTATACGTCATACAAGTCACACACACGTCACACACACGTCATACACGTCAATCACGTCGTACACCACAGGTTTCTGTTATATACACAAAACAAACTTAAAAATACCTCTAACCAATATCTTTTCATTTGTTAATTTAAAAATGATCATCATAATCTTTAAAATATCTTCAATATTAAAGTACTGCTGACTCAGTCTTCAGTCTCATTACGGTTAAACTGTGTTAGTTTGAACACTTCGAAAGATACATCAAAATATTGTTAATTATAATTTATGCAACAACTGTTAGTAATTAAATCATTTAAGTTACTGTAGGTTATAGCTTTTGGAAAGCTTGTTGTAACATCAGATTTCGTCATCTGGCAACCTAATTTATATGCAGTCCTAAAATTTGGCTTAGTTTTCTTCGATTTTGCATGTAATAAAATTGGTTCAACTCATAAAACATATGACATTTAACAAATAAGCAGCAAAAACCAGGAAAGACATACAATAACATATATATATAATGTTATAACAAGTGTGTAACTTTCGGTATATGACAGTTTAAATCTGCATGCTTTCTGCTTACATTGTCCGGAGTGCATGTTGCATGATCGTAGCTATATCTGTGTGCTCTACTGCACATATTGTGCCATTTTCTGGCCAGAAATTTGTTTCTGGTGATGGTTTGCTTTTAATTTCTTCACTTCAAAAAATAAAAAAAACCATTGATTTAAACTAATTAAAACGGATAATCATCTTCGGAAAAAAATGTAACTTGATCATAAGAAGTACATGTATATATCTTTTATCATTTATCGTTAATCTTGTACATGGTATAATTACCTTGTAGTGTTTATTTCAATAAATATTTGGAGGAAGTTAATTGTCCTCTGATTAAGTTTTGATTTTACAAGTTGTCAATATGATTTAATATTACTTAATTCTGTATAAAACTTGATATTGTTTATGTTTCTGAAACTCAACCTCAAATAATACATATTAACCACTGTTACACCTTCATGAACGAAAGATAAAATGTATTTGACAGAATCTGTTCTTTCTTGCAGCCTCCATAGCGGCAGATACAAAAACAGCGGGTAAAGGGAAAGGCAAGGGGAAGGACAAAGGAAAAGGTCCAGCTGTACAGGAAGTAGAGGTGAGTACAGGGTAAGGGTGGTTAGTGGGAAAAGGGTAAATGAGAGAAAGTCTTTATGATGTGACATTTAAGCAGACTAACTGATGTTGTAGCTCAAACAAGTCTGGTAATGAAAGTTAAGATCGAGTCTCCATACTACTGTCAAATTATACACCTAATCATTGGAATGTATCTATTTTACGGGCATAACAATAGCTTTCATTAATCATGCATTCCTGAAAAGAAACCAAAAACCAAAACCTTGCAAGATTTTATTTTTTTAAAAAATGATAGAACAGCATAAAAAAGTGCAACACTACCTGACTGGAATTCCAACCCTGGACCTCCGGTCAGAATATGGTAATTGCAACTGACAAATGACAGCTAGTCCCTGCATGGCCTTGTTAAGCTACAGATAAATCCCAAAAAAAATAAAGTGATATTACTGTATACTTTGAAGAAAAAAACTTCAGCGAAATGTTCTAGTGTTGTGCCTTGTGTTTGACCTCGTTTGAAACCAGTAGATAGAGTGCTGGTAGGGGTAACACTCCCATTGTCAGGGCCAATGATTGTGTCACTCCTAAAGTAATTATATAATGTATATTTTAAGGCAAACCTTAATTGGTGAAAATATGTATTGATCATCCACATCAAATTAAGTGTCATTGCTTTTATATGAAATAATTAAATTAATATGAAAGTTGACATAAATATTTATTATTTCCAATTAATATTTATATCATAACTGATCAGTCAACGAGTGAGAGAAGTCTGGACCAGCAGGCCTGTGATTAAGGCCAGTTTGTACTAGGACTGTACCTGGTTCTATGATCTTACAGACATTTATAAACATGGACTAGATATTATTTCCACAACAATGTCAGTACTATACTGTCTGGTACATCATGATGTCGTTGTCTGTATTTTTACCAGGACGCCGGAGCCTCCGACTTTGTAAACCCGCTGACTGATGCGGCCGATTTTATAGATGGACAACTGCTTGTGGCGGGGAACAGGGTTCTCATCAACCTTAACTTGTCAAGTAAGTCGTTAATTCTTCCTAAATGTTACCGGAAAATGATCTACATTGTAGTTCACGACTTGGACGAGATGGAATATTTCAACAATTGTTCTGCTGCTTTCAGTTTAACATTACTCGCATGAACATTTGTAGAGTATAAAAGCAAATTATTTGTATTGAGGTATGAACTTAAGATTTATTGAGTTGAGTTAACAAGTATATTTCAGTTCTTATGAGATACAAGGTATAAAGATACAAAAGGATGAGATTGAAAAATGGTTTTGCTGTGATTTGAGTTGAGAATTACCCACATAAAAAAGTAGCAGGGTATAACAGATTGAATTATTTATATTCAGGTATAAAAGTATAAATTATTCGTATTCAGGAATGAAAGTATAAATTATTCGTATTTCAGGTATAAAAGTATAAATTATTCGTATTCAGGTATAAAAGTATAAATTATTCGTATTCAGGTATAAAAGTATAAGTTATTCGTATTCAGGCATAGGTATAAAGTATATTTTACTTGTCAGTTACGCACTAGGTATGATTTACTTGTACTGGAGCATACATATATAATTTGTATTGAGGTATGATTTACTTGTACTGAAGCATACATATATAATTTGTATTGAGGTATGATTTACTTGTACTGGAGCATACATATATAATTTGTATTGAGGTATTAACTTCTTATAAATTTGTTTACATGTAAGTAGGAAAGTATCAATTGTTTTTATTGAGATATGAAATGTGATTTATTCGAGTTTATTCCAAAGTATGATTTATTTCTATTGAGAAACAAGTTTATTTATATTGTGGTATAAAAGAATGAATTACACGGACATGCATTGTCATTGACGTTTACTTTCTGTGACAGGGAACTGTATCGGAGAACATGGGCTAGCTGCTCTGCTGAAAGCGATGCAGTACCAGACAACACTAACCCACGACAGTAAAAGTAGCGGTACCGGGCTGATGAGGATAGGAGTATATGTAAGTACAATACTTTAGTTCTGTATAAGCAACTTAATATGGCCTCACTTCCTTATAAACATCTACATTCAGCTACAGGACTTGTTATCATAATATATTATAATGACAATTGAATTGGATTTACAAGGTAGAGGTCTTAAAACCAGACATTTGCTAATTACCAGTAAAATGCTGAAGGTAGATTAAAAACTTTTATAAGATTTACAGAATAAAAATGCGGGAACCACTCTGAGTTACCGTGACGACTGTATCAGTGAAGGAGTGAGAGGTGACGACTGTATCAGTGAAGGAGTGAGAGGTGACGACTGTATCAGTGAAGGAGTGAGAGGTGAAGTTGTTGATGACCACTATTTGTATAGGATTGGGAATGACTCAAATTTATAGTAAGGGATCCATACAAGTTAACGTACAGAAGTTCATATTATGCAGTTATAGAATGAGTATGAGGAAATAGCAAATTTATGGTCCCCCGAGGTGAAAAACGTTTTCCAGAGGCGGCAAAGCTGCCGAGGGAAATAGTTTTTTCACCAAGGGTGAACATAAATTTGCTATTTCCCGAATTACCCGTTCTATAACTCTTTTATTATAATGAAACAAATTAATTTAAGTTAGCAAATGAATTTATTAATTCATTATGATTTCTTTAAACAAATTCAAAGAGAGAAAAAAAATATTACAATTGGAAGAGCTGTATGCATCGTCGTTGATGATATCTTCATTTCTAGCATCCAAGAAATGTTTTTGTAGACCGTCACCATTGATTTCCTAGCATATTTAGTCCCATCCACTTTTTTTAAAGTTCTGCATAAAACATCAGTAATGATCAAAACGGCCTACATCGATGTCGTCATTTTCGGTGTCGTCGTTTGGTTCTGAATTGTGACGTCACCTGCGTCACGGAGAAGGCCACGCCTACCGAATATTTTCATTGGTTGAAATTTTATAAGTTCCGCCTTCAAATATTTATGAGGGAGTGGTCTC
The DNA here is from genome assembly GCF_002113885.1 of Mizuhopecten yessoensis. Classification (NCBI taxonomy): domain Eukaryota; kingdom Metazoa; phylum Mollusca; class Bivalvia; order Pectinida; family Pectinidae; genus Mizuhopecten; species Mizuhopecten yessoensis. The sequence continues at coordinate 1,205,316 of NW_018408884.1, forward strand.
TTTCTGTCAGGGAGTAGTCCTTTTTTTGCAGGGAATAGTTCTAATTTGGGGAGGGAGTAGCCCTCAGATGTAGAGGTTTTAGCGATTTTAGGGAAATAGGACATTTTATCGTATTGTTTTTATATAGGGAAAACTCAGTAGAGGTATAATAATAATTTATAGGGATCCATACAAATTTACAGGCAGAAATTCATACAAATTTATAGTCAGGAATCCATTCTAATTAACTTACAAGTTTATTTTTAGCATTAGTAATTTTGATATCATGTTGTTTCCCCAGAAAAACAAAGTGTCGACAGACAGCGAGGTGCTGGCCAAGCTGACAGAGTTTATGATGCCCAAAGATCCGTTCTACAAACCACCGCCACAGACACCGGACGGTGACTCCAACTCCTAACCTTAAAAACCATGTGTACTGACTGCTAGATTTCCGTCCAACCTCATCAATTCATTCATCAATTTCCTGTTTAAGATTTAGAATGTTTGTTTCTCTGTTTTGTAACTTTTATATTTTGTCATGCGTTATGTCCTTATTTAATTGTTTTAATTAATTTGTCCAAAAGTATAAAAAAAAAAAATATTTCTAATTCTGTGCAAATATTTCAGTGAAATTATTCTGTAATACAGACATATGTATTATAAATTATACTTAGTGAAAGGAGATTTTTTCAGTAACAGTATTTTTGACAGGAGAAAATGGATGTAGAAGTAATACATTTCGTATCTGCTATATTAATAGTGTTTTTTTTAAAACGAACTGTGATCAAACAAAATGGCTGGTGTAACAACAAACAAGTGGATTTACTTTGATTAAGTTTATTGGTTATAAAAACTTTGGCAGGTGTCTGGGTTTTTTGTAAAATTTAATTTTTATTGATGATGTTTCGCCATGAAGCAGCTAAGTGTAAGAAATAAGCCCCCAACATTAAGCTTTAGAATAAAAGAAAAGAAAAATGATAATAGTAGGAAAGTTTGAGCAGAAAATATCCAGTTTATGAAGACGAACTTGGAGGAAGGGGAAGCGACTCCTTACACCAGATAATGTGTGATATTTCTGTGTTATTACATTATATGTATACTTACTGTATAAAGAATGATGTTAAATGTATGTAGTAAGTTCTGTGATATTTATACAATAATGTGTGAGTGTGAGAGGGAGAATGAAGGAAATGCTTGTTTTAATAGTTTTCAGGGTGTAACGCTAATGACAAATATTGGCTATATATATTTATGTCTTGAAGAAGCTTGTGAACTTCGGTGACATTCCTCAGATACTTTGTAATTGAATAATCTGGACACCAAGAAAAACGTATAAGAAATCACTGTTTTGACTTTAAACACTAATTGTATTGGTGAAAATAATTACGATTCTGGTACAAAAATTATTATTTTTCTGAAATTTTATATTGATATTCACACAAAGTGTCATAGTTTTATAGGAAACCTGTTAATAAAACATAGTAATGGCAGTATAAAATTGTTTTTATCACTTTGTGTTGATAGGAGATACAACGTATTGTAAACTTCATTATACTATAATGGGGGTTCGACGATATAAGTGAGGGAGACATAAAAAGGAATTGTACTTGTAACAAACATAGCACATCACATCATCAGATGCTGGATACTAATTGGATAACATTGACGTGTAACATGCTGGTAGTAGGTTAGTCTAGTTTAAATCTGCTATAAGAAGGGACAACCACTGTTTGCTCATACCTTTCACGGACTGTTGGCTTTCGGAACCGTGAACGCGCGCTATTAATATGGTTTGAGGGCCGATTATAGACAAGGATGGGTGCAATTAAGAACCAATTGTGTGAAATTTCGGGGGTCCTTGATATGATGTTTTTGCTGTTCTGTACATCGAAGCAGTGTTGTGAGCTTTCCTTTGTTCTGTGAGGTTCCATTACGACGCATTCTGCAATAAAGTGCTGCCGAGTCTCTGGTGCCTGGTTATTGAGTTTGCATGTACCATTCACTTCGTATTGGTTGAACGCAGCTCTGTTTGATTGTAAAGTGTAAGTTCCAGTAAATAACATGGCATTGACCTCTAATCCACGTACATCCGTTCGGGTTGGTCTCAAAGTATGTAGTAGCTACTGTGACAACACTGTCTGGAGGGTGCTAGATTTATTCGAGGGTTTTTCTAATGGAAATATACTGTTTCAAGTCCATACAAGAATCTAGGAATGCTGAATGTGTTCCAGATATGTGGGTTTAATTTGTTGGGAGACACCAGTTTCTCTGTTGAACACAGCCGCAAGAAGTGAGTACGCTGTTTTCTGCCAGTATTGATGTTGTTGATGATGCCTTGGGTCTCTGTGCTGCGACGTATCCGAGGTATACGGCATTTGTTGTTACTTTGATTTCTTTATCGTGTAGAGTGAGAGGGCTGTGGTTCCTTTATTGTTGTAGTGTAGCAGTGAACTCTTGCTTGGGTTGATTCTGTATATGTTCTGGTTACTGAACTGGTAAACAGTGTTGCCATCACCCCCATCTCTATGTCAGAGGTCGTCTGCAAAAGTGATATGTTGTGGTATTCTGATGGTGCCTATCGCTGCTCCATCGAACTTGTCTTAGAAAAAGAAAAGGCTGTTGTTGTACCTTTTATAGTACTAGTAGACAGTACTCCACATTGTTGTACCCCTTGTGATAGATTGAAGGTTTCGGAAGTATGTCCTTGACACGGTCATGTTCTCATACAGGTCTTTCAGTAACAGCCATTCAGAATCTTGAATAATCCGATCATGATACAGATTGTGAAGTAGAATTTGATAGTTAACCCCATCAAAGGCCTTTTGGGTATGCAGCGTAGTGACTGGTCATTTGATGACGTTGCCTTTGATTTCAGAATGCATTATGTGATAAGAGCAGAGTTTAAATGAGAATGTTCCTTTGGTAAATCCTGTTTGGAGTTTGGATTGTGACTTTCCGAATACCGACGTATTTTTATCATTCAGTGTGTTCCTGTATTTTCAGAAGTATAGGCGTCACACAAGGAGCACCTCATCAGTATTGTACTTAAAATGAAGGTCCCAGACTCCCTGAAGACTCCTTCTATAGTTGTTAGGGTTGTATGTAGGACCATTATTATGGATGGGAGTTAGAAACGCTTTCTTCAGAGAGTCTGGGACCTTCATTTCAAGTATGAAATTGTAGGTTTATACCATAATGTCAATGGCACACTCACCTGCTAGCTTCAGATGTCTATGAGCTATAAATCCTCGCTGATACTGATGAATTGCTCCTTTTCGAACATGTCATCTACCAGAGGACGTGCCAGTTCCTTAAAGCAGACGGCCCATCCTTCTGTGATGTCTGGACAAACATGTTATATGACATGTTGGGTGTTTGATTGATCTTTGCGACTTTGTGAGCTTGTAAAATGTTTTTGGTTTCCCTTTGATTCCATGACATTGTTGGAGAAGGAGCGAAGAAAAAACATCTCTATCGTTAGCCGGTTTTCTAGTCATAGAGGCATTCAGGTCACCACGGAGTAAGATAACATGTGTGCTGTTGAATTTCGTGATGACTTCCCGGATCTCTGCTACGGTTGCTTATATCCCCCCTTAAAATGGTGCCTCTAGATGACATGAATGTACAATGTAGTTATGATACACAAGCTGGAGTCCATGTCTTGTTTCCGGGGGCTTGGTTGTTTTCAAGTTCCAGTTTGTTTTGTATTTTATGGAAGTGTCTCCGTACCCTCGAGGAATTGTGATAGGTGGTATAGGGTATAGGTGTTTACAGCCTTGGAAACAGCAGTGTGTGCTGCATGATCTTCTGATAATTTGTTTAGTGATCCAAGTTGGAAATCGAAGAACCAGTGTTCCTGTAAGCATATTATATCACGAATTGTACTAGATTTGCATGGAAGTCTATGAAATTCGATTTAACAAATGGGTGCCCGAACGGCAGGAGAAGTAGGTGGGGCGGGCACCAATTCACACATACTGAATCATTATCAGAATCAACAGGAAATCTAAATATTTCGCATTTCGTCTACACCAGCGAACCACATTTTTTCTTAATTCCCTACCGTCAAAGCCTAAGCTGCTCTCGCCTATTTTTGCCTCGGCCGATTATTTTTGTTTCTAGTTTGAGATGATCGGGAAACCAATATGTTCTCCTGACAGTCATCTCTGTATTAGATAATTTGGATTTCCAATATTTTGGCCCGAGCATCACCGATGAATCCTAGAAGGACAAAACGGCTGTATTTGAATTGCAGTTGTATTCATTTTGGCTTACTGTATCAATTACCAAATCTAAAGGGAATCGCTTATGTATGTATTGTGTTCATCTTCGCATTGAAAGTTTATTAATTTGCTGACGAACTTATGAAAATATCATGGCGAATAATGTCTATGTCTATGCTTATTGGTTAATTTTAATTAGTTGAAGATAATTGGCAAGTGAGGAGAGGACTATGCTGGATGAAAACTGGGTACCTTCACGGGGTTAAAGAAAAGTGTAAGTGCTGGTTTGAAGAAAGTAAAATAATTGATAGAGGTGATATACTATTGTCTGAAATAATCAATGGAAAGAAGGAGGCTTTTCTGGGGGGGGGGGGGGGGGGGGGGGGTTGTATAATGGTATTCGGTAAGAATTGTGATAAGAATTGCAGGAGGAGCGAATCGGAGTAAAGTTTCTCCGTTTAGCTATCAGATCGATTTAAATTTTGTAAGGAATGGTAAACCTCTGATTTTTCCTTCTGTCTACTAAAGAGCGCCGTTCTAGACTGTTACGCATTTCAACCAGAAGGAGTTGTTTCTCAATATATAGGAGACGTAGCGAGCTGCTCTACATTGCACAAGTTCGACTTCGTCAATGGTAGTTCTGGTATAATTATGGACCTAACTTGTATACTCTCAGAAAGCTGTCACAAGAGATATATATGCCTGTTGTTTAACCGTTCGGATTCATCCTGATGTTAACTTTGTTTTAGAGCCTACATTTTTATAAAGGCTTTCCTTTTTAAATTCGATTGCAAAGGGACTCCAGGATACTTTGCTTCCGTGATATGTTGTAGTTGTTTTCCGTAAAGCACATGTGAACACTGGACAATATTTGTTGTTGTTAGAGATTGGATGAAAGTAGACATTTATCTGGATAGAAACACATATCCCATCGACACTCATACAGTGCCAACCTGTCACGGTCGTGCTGTAGTGTTCTATGTATATTGAAGAACCATCCACGAACACCATGTCAGTGGATTTATGTACGGGGGATGTCGTTTAATAGAAGTGGCAAGGGCTGCTGACTACGCCCTGATGCACCCAACCTTTTATTTCAATTGGTACTCTATATGTTATCTGTTGGTGAACTTTCAATCCAGGTGTTGACCCCTTCGTATGACAGAGTAAAGAATTAATTACTTTCAAAGGTCTTCAAAATCCTCGGACTGTTTATCACTGTCTAAAGTCTGTGTTTACCTTCTAGAAACTCTAAAGCTGACTGGCTTCCGCACGACCTGAATTTTCGAAAATCGTGTAGGGTTGGATGTTTTGTTTCTCATTATTAGCATTTATTATGTTGCTTACTGCGAGTACTATACAATAGTACAGCAAATACAGGTAATTGGTATTTTATGTAGTTTTCTTGGTTGTACCTTTTTATAAACGGATGACACATACGCTTACTTCCAGTCATTCCTCCCTCTAAAGACTTGTTAAAACTCATTTGTAGGATTGAGGCTATTTTAAGATTCTTTGAGTATCATTGTTTTCATATTGGCAGTACTTAGCTGCTTAACACTGGTATTAATCTTTCCAAACGAAGAACTACACCTTTTGCTGTTATGGTGAATTTTGATATGACATGGAAGCTTGGCGTAAAAGGCATTTTTCATCTATTATAAAACTGGTCACTAGAGAAGTTTGTTTTTCACCAAATACCGACTGGAATTCTGGGCTTTTAGTGTAGGATTATTTACCAGTTTTTTTCCATTTGAGAGGATTTTAACAAACAAAAAATCCACATGCATTAATGACTTTGATCATATGCTTGGGGTTTGGTGTTTGGGAAGAATTTTTAACTTTTAGGGCTGGTCACCAGATTTCTTGTATAATCAATGTCTGCTTTTCGGTGTAATTAGGAATGGTAGATATATATATAATCCCTCCGGTCTTAAGTTTTGCCTCTTCAAATGTTGGCCCTAAATTGTCGATTGGCGGTTAAACAATACAAAAACAATTTTGAATGTCAATTTGTTATAGCTGTTTCTCAAGAAGTTCTGAATGGAAAAATCACGAAACATTGTTTACATGACCTCTTCAGTTTCCGCTTCAAAATCGTTCGTATGTTGAATATTTAAATGCAGGATCCCATTCATATATGTTCTAATTTGAGACGGATCGAAAAACAATATTGTCGCCATTTTGAATTTGCATGTAAAATTTTGGAACTGTTTTCACTGCATAATATAAAACCTTTCCCCTGGTCACTTATTACATATATTGTGGCTTCTTCAGAATTCGACCGATTCTGAAAACAAAAATAGCCTATTGGGCCGTCAAGAATTTCGTGCGGGTATTGCGTATGAAAGTTGTTATCTCAATTACTTGGAAAGTATTGAAGTGATTCTCCTATCTCTGGTTGTGTACGCTGTAATTGGAGATAAATTAGAGCTGCATGCTAGGCAGTCATCTTTGATTTTGCATTCCAAGGTTGTTACCGCTATTTCTCATGAACTATTTAAAAGATCATTACGAAACAGTGTTTACATGGTTCACATAGTCTGTAGGTGAACATTCTTAAAATTCGGTCGATTAAGAAAATTTGGCAAACAGGCCATCTGCATGTGTATGGCAGTTGCAGATTTATATTTGTTAACGATAATTTTCCGAGAGAAAAAAAATTGAGTCGTGAAAAAGTTGTATACATGATCCTGTTTGCGCATGTTCCAATGTGAGATGGATCGCAAAACCTAACAATTTTTTCCTGAATGGTCATGTTTTAACTTAATAATCACGATCCCTTTGGAACTTGCAGATGAGCTTGTGCAAGTAAAAAGCATAGAAATATATCAAACATATGAATCTGCACAATAGCAAAACCATTATCTTTCAATTGTGGGCGCCAGGACCTCAATTATCTATTGTTTAACATACATTTATTTTGTGAATAATCAATTGCCTAAGATCGTCATAAATATTTGGTCTCTTACGGGCAATCAAGTTCGTTTAAATGAGTAACACTGACCCGCCTTTAAGGTTATAGGGTTCAATGTATCAAACTATTTAAATTTCTTCCGAACACAATTACAGTAGTTTTCATGTAGCATGTTGAGTATAAGAACTAAAATAACTTTTAATTGATAACCTTGACCTACTTACAAAATAACGTATCATATATGCTTAAATGTTTCAAAGGCGTTTTAATTAGCGATATACAATGTACTTAATGTCTGAAGATTGTGTTATCGTTCATGGAGGTAGATATCTACTTACATCATTTCAGGAACCCTTCAAATGAACACACAAAAAAACAATTAATAATAATAGTGATAATTTATTTTATCAAGCTCAACAAGCATATAAGTTAATACTTCGGCAGTAATATAATGTTAACGTAACACCTATTTACATGTATATACAGTCACGTGGTCATAAACGGAAGTGAAATGAGACACCGGGTCGATATATCGTCCCCAAGGGGAGAACCGCTACCTCTTGATACGTCCCCACACATATACAGCACACGAACCTGCGCAGTGTATATTACTGACTGATGACGTACTTCACTAAAACAATCCTTACACATGATTGGATATTGTTTTTAAATGTGAAATAAGGTATGAATCGCTGGAATTGTTATCTTCAATGTTCAACATTGTCAGCGAATGGTTATCTCCCCTTTGGACATATGGAGCTTACTGAAGGTGAATCCATTCTCTACAACAACACTTTGTCTTACCTACACATTCATTATCACAAGTTTCCGTTCTGGAAGAATTTATAATTTGCTCTGACATAGAGTCACTCTCCTTGTTTTGGAATTGAAGAAGACATATTTACGTTTTCTAAGATGAGACAAATGTAACTTCAATTGTCATGATGTTTGTCTAGAGTCTCAATCCCTTTCTGAAAATCGATTTAATTGAATCTTCAATCATTTCGGTTTATTCCTGGTTCAATAAAACGGTCTTTCTTTCGTTACTACGATTACCGTTGCTGAGGAGTCTGTTCAGACGTAGTTCGTTCTATTTCCTTTACATATTGTTTCGAATCCCGTAGTATTTTTAGAGTTGGTTCCCTCGTTCAGATACTGGCACACATTTCACTTCATTCTCTTGCCTTTCAAGTCACCCACGCTCCTTGTGAAGAACTGACCTAGAATTGTTTTGTTGGCGAAGAGGTATATTTGTTGTTGGAGACTTTGCATTGGGTTGTCTTCCTTGGTTTGTATATCGTGTATATAGAACTAGAGGTATTTCCCTTGTAAAGGAATCGACAGAGTTAATTTCTGTGGCTGTGATATGGTCTGCAGTTTCTTTTCTTATCGTGAAGAGGACTACACGTACTTTCCTTGTGGTAGCTTTGACTCACCAACATTTGCTTTGTATCTGCAAGAAATAAAATTAACATTTTCAATAAAACGCTGGACTAACAACACCAAATATTTCCTTATATACTAACATGGTAGTGGGTGCTTGTGAATCGACATGTACCAACTTCGTCTATTGATAACCCGATAGTAAAATCAAGGTTTCCGACTCCATTGTCCTAGTACGTGTAATGACCATGTGCAGGAACATGTGTGATTGTGTCACAAACGTTCATAACCATTACATAACACGATTATGTCCAACCAACTGAATTCTGACCGTTTTTGATGTCTCATGAAGTCTCCAAAAATTATACGACATTATATATAATAAATCATACACTAAATTGAAGAAAAATAAAATTTCCTTTCCGGCGAGATATTATCATTGGTAATGACACAATCATTTGTTTTCTGGACTACTAGATTTAGCAACCTTGATTATATTGCAAGTGTAATTAGGAGGCGAGAACCTGTGGTAAACCCAAACTGTTTCTGGTTATAACCGTCTTTACATGAGAGGCTTGAACGCTGAAACGTTCTCTCTCGAACACCGCGTTAGACATTGTCTGTTGGTAGATTAACCATTCCTCACCTCAAAAAACCATATTTAATCATGCTCTTTACCATTATATATAAAGCTCCTTATCTCAAACATCCAATTGAGGTGTTCTACACTAGTAGGTATAAACTCCCTTATCTCGAACATTTTCTACAGTATGCATTTTCTGATCGCTTACTTGTTGTTGTAGCATTGCTTAAATAAAGGGTTGAGTTCAGTAACACGTTTGTCCAGCAGTCCGTCCGATCGTCTGTCCAGCAGTCCGTCCGATCGTCTGTCCAGGAGTCCGTCCGACCGCCCGTCTGATATAGATCCGTCAGTGAACGAAGACTTGAGCGATTGAGTCGACCTGTGAAATTATCGTTAAGTGATTTAGACCGATCGTCGGCTCTATCAGTAATAAACTGCATATAGAAGTTCTACAAGATTTCTTCGGACATGTCGGTAAGCCGAATTCTACCGAACTCCTACGGATATTGCAAAAAGAAATTCCACAGGCTTACTAAAATTTTCCCACATTATCTTGTATATTACTTCAGTGGATTTTCATCATTTAAAATTAGTACATGACTACTCTCCCCTACGGCAAAACATTTTATTACCACTTATTGTTAAAAACAAATTCAATATTATGAATTTACACTGGCGTAACTGATTCAGTTCAAGGGGAAATCGCGGAGAAAGAAACACCACGAGGGATACTTTTAAAGTAAACTGAAAAAAATCCTTTCTTGTGTATACATTACCTGTTCTATTACGACAAAATGATTAAGGTGGAATAGGACCATCCTCGATATCAAGGGGTTACGCTCACTTTTGCCCTGGAATATGTCATAGCAAAATTGAAGGCTCGGTGTGCAGCACCTTGTGGGTGCGACAAGAAGTCTAGTTGGGTCCTTTGATGTACATCAAAAGAATCTCGCGGTCGCGTAACGGTAAAAATTGACAGGATTTGAAGTCGGGCATCGCTCCTTTGTAATCTTCAAAGGACAAGTATCAGCCTAGTGATTGGTCAGGTTTTTTTTACCTGACACCAATAAAATAGCTGGCCGCGTGCCTTCAATTTTGCTATGACATATTCCAGTGGTGTAGAGAGCGAAAGTGAGCGTAACCCCTGGATATCGAGGATGGAATAGGACAGGTTTCAGCATTTTCCGGAACAAATTTTAGAACAGGTTTTAGCATTCAGGCCCAACTTCAAGCCTGTCTCAATTCGGGTATAATCACATCCACGGACAAATCCAAATATTATAATATAAATTGAGAGCGTCTCGCATATTTTATCACGTCTGCCGAACACCTGTTTAAATGGTCATATAATATTTTCTATTTAGGAATGAACCAATTATCACGGACCATAGTTTCTTAACGTGAATTGTTACGACGACATAACATGTGATCCCTTTTATACAGATGACAAAAATAAAAATGCTACGTCTATATCGTTTTTTGTACTATCAATTACAGAACTTCTGCTTTCAGGACGCCTAACAAATTCAAAATAAGGAGAAAAATCCCAATTAAAAGGGAAAACCGACCAATAGAACTAAACAATAACTATCCTTGTCCGTCTACCATTAAATCTCCTGTTCGATGTCCGTCAGTTTGTCCGTCTACCATTAAATCTCCTGTTTGATGTCCGTCAGTTTGTCCGTCTACCATTAAATCGCCTGTACGATGTCCATCAGTTTGTCCGTCTACCAATAAATCTCCTGTTCGATGTTCGTCAGTTTGTTCGTCTACCATTAAATCGCCTGTTCGATGGCCATCAGTTTGTCCGTCTACCATTAAACCTCCTGTTCGATGTCCGTCAGTTTGTCCGTCTACCATTAAATCTCCTGTTAGATGTCCATCAGTTTGTCTGTCTACCGTTAAATCTCCTGTTCGATGTTCATCAGTTTGTCCGTCTACCATTAAATCTCCTGTTCGATGTTCGTCAGTTTGTCCGTCTACCATTAAATCTCCTGATCGATGTCCATCAGTTTGTCCGTCTACCATTAAATCTCCTGTTCGATGTCCGTCAGTTTGTCCGTCTAACAATAAATCTCCTGTTCGATGTTCGTCAGTTTGTCCGTCTACCATTAAATCTCCTGTTCGATGTTCGTCAGTTTGTTCGTCTACCATTAAATCGCCTGTTCGATGTCCATCAGTTTGTCCGTCTACCATTAAATCTCCTGTTAGATGTCCATCAGTTTGTCTGTCTACCGTTAAATCTCCTGTTCGATGTTCGTCAGGTTGATCACCATACAAGGTCACCGAGACGACACGGATTAAGCTATGCTCTTCACGTGCATTGTTGTAACGAGCTTGGTATTAATTATTATTTAGCGACGAGGCACATGAAGAAGACGTGGACTGGTCAATGAAACCCTGCTTGTTGCAACAACGCATGTGAAAATCACAACTTAATCCGTATTGTCTTCGTTGCTTTGTATGGTGAACCCCAACCAGGAGGTTTACAGGGAAACGGAGCGAATAGTTTATTCTTATTCTTAATGACCGGCATTCCTCTCTTGGCGCTGAGAGATATTTTCTCCGTTTCTCTTGAAGTCGCCAGGTGTCCTGACACGTAGCGTTATATTTTGTTGTCCGTGGATAGGAAACGCCTGCAGTGTCGTCCGTAGGTACAGTTCCACTTTAGGTAACAAGCTGGGATTATTGTAAGTGATTATTGGTTCATTCTAATTCAAGCAAACTGTAGGACTATTAAACCAGATGCAGACGTGTGACTAACGCGATAAATATGGAAGACTTTCTTACTGTAAATAAACAGATGAGTTTGTCCGTCGATGTGATTATACCCGGACCGAGCAGCCTAAACGTTGTATCTGAATGCTTGTGAAATCCGTGCTATTCTAAATACTTAAACCAGTTCCATTCCAACTAAATCATCAATAGGCTATGCATCATTTTATAACAGAAAGGAATTGGTCAGTTTACCTTAACAAGATCCCTCGTGGTGCAGGTTTTTGAGCCAATTTCCCAGTAAACTGAATGTTTAGAGGTCACATTATTCCCTACATTGCAATTATTCATTATTTATAGCTGTGCATAGTGCAAAGCACCCCATCATCGCACCACAATTGCTTCTAGCAATGGGCTTCACAGCCTTGTACTACGAATAATAAAACTCACGCTCTGTCGTCGAAAATATCCGAACCTCGATCGGTGTCCGGACCCGTTTTTAGAATATAACTTCCGCTGTACTCGGTAAAGCTGTAAGAACAAAGACGGTTGTTAGGCGACGAGTTTCATTTTCCCAAGTAATATACAATAACTTAGGTGCTTTCGTACCGTTCAAAGTATTACCTTTATATAATTAACAATGCAATTCAGGTATTTCAGTATCGAATTATGAGAGATATCATTTGGTGAAGCTTGTATGCACACTTACGTTTTACGAGACAGTGCTGTCATAAGGCTGGCGTTGAGGCCCTCTGTGGAGTTTGACCGGGACAGGCTTCCTCTGGAAGGATAACAAGACAAAGAATTACAATAGAATTCCACATGACATATCAACACCACTAAACAGTCACATGACACCTCAACGTTCAGACGAACTACCCATACTTAAACTGATGACACAAAAGCGCCATAGTACCATCACAATGTCGGTGCGATTTTTGAAAGAGCGCAAAACGACATGTAGTTTATTTAAGGATTTTGTAAATTATAAAACAAGCAGTTAGTCAGTTGTGTCCTGTACCTTTCAGTCGATCATGCCGGTCACCAAGCTATCTAGTGTTGGCTTATCTTCAGTGATCAAAATAAGTAGCTCGAAACAGAGGGACAATTAGGTAAATAAAATTCATCTCAAATTGTGAGGGACAAATTAATTAATTTGTCATCCTTCTTAATAGGTATGGCAGTTATACATACAAAGGGAGAAAATCAAAAGCGTTCGTATGTAACTGCGTTTTATAAAATGTTACTTAAAAGACATTTTTGTCCTTGTTGAAGAATTATGAATGAAAAAATTAAACAATCTATTTGCTTTCAAACCACCAGTTAAAGTGATCCGACCAGGCGTGACGTCACTCCCGCCCAGTGATCCATTTTGTATCAAAAAATGTTTAAAGGCGAATGATGCAGGCCAGAGGCGCATGCGTGTCACAGCGGACGAGTTTGATACATGCTGATGGAGTACTGGCCAGGTGTTTAACAGTACGAACTACTTACCGCGGAGGTTTGTGGTCAACTGACTTCAAATCACAGAACTTATAGGAACATCACAGGGGCAGATTTCATTTACAGGATTTTAGCTAATTCGAGTTTGTTGACAAATTTTGAACTTGATTGTTAATTTCAATCAGTCTGGGTTTGTTAATAGAATAGTATTCAGCTTGTGTCTGTTATCAAAGCTTTAAATAGGTTTGTTGTGAAGTAAAAGTTCCAGGCCTTACCTGTCGCTAGGTAGACATGAAGGTAACGACAATGTGGAGCCTCTGAAGGTCCCAAACGAGGATTCCTTCCACAGCGCCACCTGGTGACTGTCTGACGAGTAGAACGTGCTTTTTGTATGATTACTGGAGGTTTCCGACCAGTCCGACTGTGTCGAGGATTGCGATTGGTCAGATTGTGTTGATGACTGTGATTGGTCAGAATCCATAGAAAGTGTATATGGCGCATACGCACTGTTTAAGATAAAGACAACCAATATAATATTACCGTTGACACTATAACGATACATATTTTGCTGTAACTGGACACAGATCAGTAGCGACGATCGGCCCAGATACAGCACCTACAAGTAAATAAATAGTCAACATATAGGTAGTGTATACCGACCTTACAATTCAGCATTTCCCCAATATTTTCACTCAATTTTACATATTCGACAATATTATGCAAACAAACCTGGATTATGTCCATTTTATCAAGTACATAAGTAACGAAACACATTTATTCCAGGCCAATAAGGTAAGACCGAAGTAATACAGGCTTTACATTTGACTGTTCCTTTGCACGTGCAAACACTTCTCACGTGGTCAGACTGGTATACGTAGTAACTGTTTGTTATAAAGATATGCACATTTAGTTTTATAGTGGTCACTTTTGGAACAGCGTTGCGCGTGCCTATAGGACTGGGTCACGTGCTTTTCCAGTAATTCAATTGTTTTGAAAATAACATTTGTCGCTATATCACTCCATTAGGTCGGGGATTAGGAAACGTGACCGTTAAGTGCTTTAAATATGGAAACCATCTGCAGCATCGGACATTTTCTTTTTTAATTGTTCCTCGACTTTGAGACAGGAAAGCGACTAACATAGATCTGCTGTGCCAGTTGTAACACTAGGGATCCTTTTATTATCTATCATTCTGGCTTTTTTGTTCCTTTTTCTGATACCTAAGTTGGCAATATCTCGCTTGTGGCATATCCTTAAATGACCCTGTAAACCAAAATCCAACTTCGCCCGAGCAAGGGAGGTTATAGATTGTAGAATTATATCCACTGGGCACGTATTCATGAAACCGTTCTCATGCTCAAGCATGGATTCTGTGCTTAAACTGACTTTCCTGTAATTTGGTTAATCTGTGTCAAATGATCAAAAAGTGAACTGGAAACATTGAAACAGTATTCGGCTCTAAGTCTCTACAAAATTTTCCAAATCATTGACAAAATAAGTTTTTTTATATTAATTTATAACCAGAACAAAAATTAGGCTTGAACACAAATCCATGCTTGAGCATGGGAACAGTTTCATGAATACGTGGAGTTACTGCTCTCTGATTGACGTTCAGCTCTAAATAGGTGGCGGTAAGGACCACTTAGTACGATGTAGAAATAATATTACTAAGTGAATTTTTTTTTCGCTACCGTGTCCATTCAGCCGTGTGAATCTCCCATGTAATAGACACAATCTTAATATGAACTTACCTGTTGGAAAGACTTAAAATCGATACGGTAGAAAGCTTATTTGCCACGTTATCGCGTAATGAAGAACAATAGACACTTCACTGCATGTATGTTTTGTTACAACGAACCACGCACGTGCAGCGCTCTTCCAAAAGCCTCCCTCGAATGGCAAATGGAAGCGAGGGAGCCTAGTGTTACCGGTCTTGGACGAATAAACATTGTCTACCGGCCTTCGTTGATTATTTTCAAACTTTTTTCAATTCCCATTAACATTCCAACATAATACAGAACCATCTATTGA
Source organism: Mizuhopecten yessoensis (assembly GCF_002113885.1). NCBI lineage: Eukaryota > Metazoa > Mollusca > Bivalvia > Pectinida > Pectinidae > Mizuhopecten > Mizuhopecten yessoensis. The sequence continues at coordinate 1,220,590 of NW_018408884.1, forward strand.
TTATTTTCTTATATGCTCTATCACATTGGTAAATATTTTTAAATTCTGCTGACCTTATGAATTACCGTGTACCTACCTTTCATCTCCTGGCTTCTCGTCGTAAAGGTCTTGTGTCTGGATTTCTGCTTTTGGTTTATTCTTTTGTACTCGGATCCTGTAAATTGGCATTGCGAACCTGAGAAATACCGCCAGAATCGCCAGCAAGCCCACCGTTATGGCCGCCCCCATGATCACCTGATCCTGAATTGAAAACGAGGCTTCAGTTCTATCTAAGACCGGATATGTGGTACTCAATGTGTCTGATAAGTTCGTTACCGTGATACTTCCGGTTATGGTGGATAATTGCACTGTCTGGTTTATTTGACGTTCCGTGAGGTTATTCTGTATATGATGTGGTACACTCATGGTCGTTTCCACTGAGGAAGCGTCCGTAACATTTAATGTATTTATTATCTCTGTCACATTCACATTGCTATCCCCAATTGTCTGTTGGATGATGGAAGCCAGGGAGTCCGACGGTAAAGTACCCATACCCTGTAACACAAAATTAACCAATGAATGTGGACGCAAACCCAAATAACGTATCACAAACCTTTTCAACTTGTTATAACATACGAAGTATTTGTAAAGCACAACAGACCCCGGAGACAACACATTTTGCTACATTTTGTTTTGTAGACAATATGTATGCAGTTACTAACACAGTATTTCATGTTTACATAACGATGGCAGCGATCTGGATCTAGCATCTCTATCACATGTATGTGTGATACCTCATTACGTATACTAAAGCATCTACAAATAAACCTCAATATCCGACCACTAAGGCTTTCGACTATTTATTGTTCGCCTGTTCGTCTTAAAGTAATTGGTTTTCGGCACATTATCAAAACTTACAACACTAGTTAATTGCCTAACAGAAATAGGTTTATATGACGTAATGTGACGTATATTAGTTTAAATTGACACAGTGCTCCTGTCAAGACAGCTTCGAACAGATCACGTGATTAATGGTATGACGTCACCTGTACACAATGCCACACCAACAACCGGTCAGTGAATGACCCAAATTAGACACATACGTTACACACGTATAGTCAACTTGCATGATCAACACCGCTATATAATTGTTATAAGATGGCTGTTAGATACTAATATAGAAAAAGTTTATGGTGTTTTAACTGTCATTTACCGGTTTGAATGCAAACATTTGTATGTGTATTTTATGGTTAATATATATATAGAAGCTATTAACGGCCATACCGGTATATTAACATGATGAATTATTAACTATCTGTCATTTATTTGGAAAGCTGTCTATAGCTAATTACGTCTTTGTTTAGAGTGTGTGTCGTTTATGAAACAATATTGACGAAACTGCACTCAAACAATCTTGGTCTATAGCGTGATTGATTCAAAGTTTTTCGCTGTCGGACTGCTAAGCGTTACACTGACATATGCAAAGATGGCGCAATAAACAAATGACGTCACACAATCTTCACTATGTGTGCAACTTCAAATTGGCCGGTTACTACACAGAATTAGATTATATATGTAACTCAAATGTAAATATACAGACCAAAAGATAGCCAAACGGCTTTCCTTGAGAGATGAATCCCCTGTTAAGGCGGTTATGACGTCATAGTGATTCTGTTGAATACAACTTGTCTTTGTAGGTATATGGCTATTCCATGTATTTGATAAAAAGGTATGCCTTATGCCGTGGGCCATATATTGAAGAAACTCAATCATGTTCTCTGTACCAAACGCACTCGTACGATATTGACTTTTTCGATGGGAAACACATGTATTTAAGATTGAAGTGTGACGTTGCAAAATATTCTGACGCGAAATTGAAGTCATGAAACCTTGATACTAGTATAGTAGTTATCAGGTAAGAGTGCTTACAGTGACTTGAACTGAAAAATATTTTTTAACATTTGTATAACTAATTATATTTTCTGTGTTATTGAAAAATGACAAATAGAAGCATTGCTTTTTTTCTTAATCTCAAAATAAAGCAACTCTAAACTTCAAGTCACACACAGGACTGTCACGTGTGTGTAAGTAAACACGTGCTTGATAAAACAGAGTAACACTACGGGAAACCATATCACCGTTAAACGCTGGAAAAAGACCGAACAATTGCATTTCAATGGTTTCTCAGTATTTTAGAATATCAATAGATTCATAAACGATTCACATTATCAAAATGAATAAGTACACACTGTATTTAAGTAATACCTAGTGCAATCAGACGGAGTTTGTGATTTCCAGTTACCATTAATAGTATAAGGATATCATAGAAAAACATATCAGCACTTAACTACAGGTGTGTCACATGTGTATTTTCATGTAAGTCACGCGTGTGTACAAGTAAGGTCCACATGCATAAGCACATGTATTTATATGTACATATATTTGTTTGGCTCACAGTCATTATGGCATGCAGGTATGTATAAGTATGCATTATACAGGTAAGCTACTTGGACGTAAACGTTTACGAAAGGTGGCCGTATCCACTAACATTACATAAACACGTCTCAACAATGTTATATTACATGTTTTATGCAACATGGCGAATGACGAATGGGTGTGAAATGCCGACTTCCGAGTTCTAATAGACAATAAATGTGCCCCGCCCGACTGTAAAACTCACAGAAACTGGGACGAACCGCGTTTCAGGTTGGTTACCATTTTTTTGGAAACATCAGTCATATACATCTTGATTAACACAGATCCCCACTAGCCCTTTACTAACGTAATGTTAAATGTATGAGTGTTACTTCTTCGTTTTAAGTTATTAATGTATGACAACGTTGTTGTGTGTTGTATTAAATCATTTCTAATTCGTAACTTACAATGTGAAGTGCATATTTGTTAATTGTATATTGCATCATCTTTACTTCACGGTAAATAATACAACATCTGCAGTATTACGCTAGCTAGACCAGTAGTCATTGTATGTTCGCTGTTTCTGATCAGACAAGATATCTCCACATTGTCCCCAATTACAACACATTGTCCCCAATTACAACACATTGTCCCCAATTACAACACATTATTAAATATTCGCACAAAACAGGATTTATTTTAAAAATCATGCATCCTCGCAAAAATATTATTTATTCTCGAGACGTCCTTATTTATGGGATTATTGTGCTGATCCTTGTCATGCACTGAATATATCACCGTCCTTTTGACTAGGTGAAGCCAACACCCTTACGATGTCCAGACAAACATGTTCGCCTGTCTCCGACAAACCTGCACATCGTAATAAATACACGATACAACTACAAATGAATCAATGCTTTTTCTCTCTCTAATAAATTGGTGTCCAAACGCCACAGGTTGAAAACTGCATAAAAATGTTATTTTACCGTAAGACCTATTTTTCAAAATATTTTGTTCCGTTTCGACAGGTTATGCATGCTTAGGTTCGCAGTAATAATTCCTCGTTATTGTGTTTGTTGGAAATGTAGTTCTTTCGCACATCTTGGTACAAATCTCTAGATCTACCGAGTGCATTTCTAAAAGAACCCCACGACGGCATTGCAGGTCCTAAGCATTCTCCATTGTTGAAATATCCGATGTTCACATAAATATTACAATCATGTATCAATAATAAGCCTTGACTTTACCTCTTGGAAGATAGCTAACATAGGCCACTCTAAAGCGTTTTACAGTACAAAGATTTACAATCAATACATTTTGAGGAATTCACAGGAGCTGCCTAATCAGGCTCTAACTACAAGTCCTATGCCACCTGGCTTATATCTCCCTATGTGTGTATGCCTGCGTGTGTGCTGGAGATGTCATGTAGAATGTCTCCTAGAATGTGCACGGTCATGTATTTGACCGAGTGTGCTAAATTTGATGGGGATACCATATTTTTATAAATGCAATAAAGTCCGTTTGTAGTAGCTGTGTGTGTCATAAACAAACCAGATACACTGTTTGACCTTCACATATCAAAATATCTTTGAGACAATATTTCTCTTTTTCAAATGCACGACAAAAGTGATTCGGAGGCAAAGTTACTGCTTACGTAAATCCGTCCCAATATTATTCGTCAGGACGTCAAAGTTATTAATATATACAGTTTGTTCGCTGATTTACCGTGTAATGTAAAGAGACACGTGGAATTGAACTTTCAACATTTAAATGTCGACATTGAGGTCTGACCCGGGCCCGGTTGTTACTATTTGTCATCTTCAATCCTGCCCAGCGAAACAAACCTGGAGGATTAGACAACTATATTAAAGTATAACAGACATGCCCTAGAGTGTCTGTGATGTTATATCACATCGTCAATTTAACAAGTTGTCACAACAAGCGTATGTCTGATTGAGAAATAGTCATAACAAGCGTGTGTCTGATTGAGAAGTTGTCATAGCAAGCGTGTGTCTGATTGAGAAGTTGTCATAACAAGCGCGTGTGTGAGTGAGAAGGGCGGTTTACACGATCACACCTGGATGACTTATTTACGAGCCGTTAATGTCACCTAACATATCATTTGACGACAGCCACGCGTTGTCAAATTACACAAGATGTTGATAATGTTTACAGACGTACAGAAGAATGTTTAGACACAAACCTAAAACAAAATTTTATATAAAAAAAGGTAGAAAAAAAACCCACCAGAATGCCGTTGTGGCCAAGAGCGCCGCGTGGAGGACATACATGTTTACAGAACGTCGTTTTACAAATTACTATGACTGAAGAGAAATGTACCCCTTTTTTTGCTGAAAGAGACATAACTGTAAATATGTCTCAGGAGAGAAAGATGCATATTTGCCAGAGGTAAACATTAATGTGCAAGATAAATAGAAACGCTTACGCCTGTGTTGGACTAGCATCACCGTAACACACCCAGGTGCTGAAAGAGAGACATAAGGTTGGACACACAAACTGAATTTCTTCTGTTAGCTGGTGTTCTTCCACAGATGTTGGTTCAAGTTTTTAAAAAGTTCACTGTTTATCTGCAGACTTGGGAATTTAAAAAGAAAATACATACTTACACCCCACTTCATTATCATCAACTCTTTACTCTGTACATTTTTTTTCTGTATTTATTACGAACACCAACTCAAACAAGTCAGTATTGTCCCTTGGCAACAACTTGCTGTCTGCTTTATAGGATATTTTTCAATCATAACATTTCTTCTCCTTTTTTTCTATGTCGTTTGCTTCTATTCTATTGACACAATTGTTTTCGGCTTTTGCGTCCATGTGTGTTTGACACCTGTATTTATTTTAACGTTTTGTGTTGCTCTTGATATTGCCTGTATCATTTTGTATTTGATTCAATACTGACATATTCCGATGCTTTTTTGTCTTTTGACGATGCAATAATCCCATGTCCATTTTGTATATCTTTCATAATCCTAAACTTACACAACGCACCACGATACAACACAACATTAAACAAAACCGTTAAGTCTACCTTGATGCAGTCATCCACATACATCACATTTCACTCTAGACACGTCATTTTTTTTCTTCAAACGACCATATCATAATTCTCACACGAAATTCTCAAAATGATGTAGCTATAAATAAGAAATGAAAATCGCTGAGCTATAAAGAAGTCTTACTCCAGGTAGGACTTACCTGGTATGTCTGATCCGTACGAGAGTTACTGCTACACCTGTACGCTACTGGAGTGTGAATGAATTTAACTATAGTCTGTTGTTTTCAAAGATTAGGTCACGGGGAATGCACCACTACACATTAAAGTATGATGTCACTTTCGTGGTTTTAAAAATAGACCAGGAAACCTCCCCCACTAATAGAGTTTTCCGGAGGCCTTTCGTGGGTTAGGCAACTTGTTTATGTTTATTTTGTTTTTCCATTTCCAGAATAACAACATCTATAATTGGATAATAATTAGTCCACTTACCACGTGAGTGAGGATGATAAACATTAAGTATTCGAAATTTAAGTAATAACTTGATTCAAGAAACTGTTAAGAGAAGTCATATATTATGAATATATAAGCTGTATCACAGTCTTGTTATACACGTCTTGTTTCTGTATAATGGGATTGAGGATATACTTTACGAAGAGTTATATTCTCATTTCATTATGTAATATTTAGTAATCGTTCTACCTTCATGTTGAGGTTGTGTGAATGACTTTGAAGTTTTGTTATTTCTTAGAAATTTGGCTAGCTTAAGGCTTATTTGTATAATGTCATACACAATTAAATCTTGCTGAGCCCGCTAAGTAACCCGAGGAAAAGCTCTAAGTTTTTCCCCAACTTATAACTATTTCATGAATTTGTTTGGAATGGAGTCTATTGCATATGTTCTCCGCCATTGTACAAGATAGTTGTGAAGTATTGATCGATATGTATATTTCTATATGCCTAAATGCAAAGTGCATATGAGGATTCAATGGTAAACCCGTTTGTCATCCCTAAGGCCGAGCTATTTTCTTATGGCGTAACAAAGAATTTTCGTGGAGTGTGATAGCTCTATTTCTTTCCCTGCCTAAACCATGCATGTGACCTTATCATTGTCAGTGACCTTGCGCCAACCATTTGAAATTGTCCCTACACCTTCCTGTGAACATGTCTTTATATTCTGCTCTTGTCCCCGCCATGCGACCTTGCCCTACGCGACCTACGTGGCCTATAACACATGTATTCATCCCTTTGTCATTTGACCCCAATAACAGGTTTGACCTTATCGCTGGCCTCTGTCCTTGTCCCCATCATTTGACAGTTTTCCTTCCTCGCCACCCCAACGTCTTGGCCATGCCCCGCCCATCACTATGGCATGCTTTAACATTGTCATACAAGTGTTCAATCGTAGAAAGGAAGTTTTGGTAGCAATGTACAAAGGCGTTCATTTATATATGTTAATTGTCCAGAAACACCATATCTGGCTATTTCTGCATTTATTTAGCAACAAAACGCAGTTTTGTTGCTTAAGTGTGTGATTTACGCATGCGCAATGAATAATCTGCATCAGGAAATATAGCGACACTTAACCAATATGATGTTTATAAAAGAAAACTGGTAATTAAATTCAAGTTTATTTAACGCCCAAAGACCTATGTCTGGTACAATTTTATTATATTGTTAGGTGTATATATATATGTATTGCTACGAACTGGACAACTGCAGGGACACACTGAAAAGTTGACAACTACAGGACACACTGGTTAGGTGACAACAACTGGACACACTGAAAAGTTGACAACTACAGGGACACACTGACTAAGTGACAACTACAGGACACACTGGTTAGGTGACATCTACAGGGACACAATGATTAGGTGACAACTACAGGACACAATGATTAGGTGACAACTACAGGGATATAATGATTCGGTGACAACTACAGGACACACTGATTAGGTAACAACTACAGGGACACAATGATTAGGTGACAACTACAGGACACAATGATTAGGTGACAACTACGGGGACACAATGATTAAGTGACAACTACAGGACACACTTGTTAGGTGACACCTACGGGAACACAATGATAAGGTGACAACTACAGGGACACACTGATAAGGTGACAACTACAGGAACACTGAAAAGTTGACAACTACAGGGACACACTGATTAGGTGACAACTACAGGACACACTGATTAGGTGACATCTACAGAGACACAATGATTAGGTGACAACTAGAGGGACACAATGAATAGGTGACAACTACAGGGACACAATGATTAGGTGACAACTACAGGGACACAATGATTAGGTGACAACTACAGGGCACAATGATTAGGTGACAACTACAGAGACACACTGATTAGGTGACAACTACAGATGTACATGCAGGGACGTACTGATTAAATGACAACTACAGGACACACTAATTAAGTGACAAGTACAAGGACACAATGATTAAGTAACATCATCCCTTTACAAAGTAGATTCTGTGTATACAGGTATATATAGATCTATACGCGACGGCCTGAAATGTCACAACTCAGCACTTAATTAAAATAATTTACCATAACGTAAAAAAGATTAAACAAAAGTATTGCACTTTTATAAAAGATCAAAAAAGATATCCTTTGAGTCAGTATTTTGGGGGACATAAAGTCATTTGAGTTAGGAAAGTAAAAACTTGAAAATTATGTGTCTGTTAAAAAAATAGGAATTAAGTATAACCCCACATCTACCTCCACCCCCATAAACATTTTAATGAATAGTTTAGGGCGGGGAGACGATTATTATGAATAAATAATATCAAACAAATACCATCACATCATTACCACAATGATGTAAAGCTTGTAATTCCGCCATTATTGTCGTAGTAACCTCCCTACATAACAACGAGTGTATGACGTCATTGGTCGGCGGTTGTCGTAGCCTCGGTGAGTAATGGCGTTGGAGTGGGCGGGGCGGGGCGGACGTTATTTAGCAAGAGAACATACACGCTAACACGATACTACCGCAGTCAGTCTGTTTTTACTCCCGTTTATAAATACAATCGGCTGATATTAATATGTAGTACAGAAATATGTTCAGACTCTACGCTATGATCAAAATGCGGATGTGCCACTGAAGGTCGCTGAAGTTAAGATTTAACACGGGGCGACGTATCCAAGCTAAACAATAACGAGCCGGCGAGGGGTGTGTTTACTAATCGGTCATAACTACCTCAACATTGTCTTACCTTGTTTGTACGTCAATTTAAACAAATGTCAACAAAGAAAAGAAAAAAACGGAATTAATCATCGGCAGATTTCAATATAGCGACCCACGTACGTGTTTTATATGACGAATTGTTTGTCAGATCTCTACGTAATTGACTTTAATGTTATAACAGACCGTTTATCACCACGTTAATAGAGATGAAGGATTATTATTAGGCAGCTGATGGATCACAATGTCCACAATTGTTTCTTTTATTTCCCAGAAATACTGAATGAATCCTTTCAAATGTGAGATAGATGTTTGTAAAAAGTATTTAATGACCAATGATGTATTCTAAGAAACTGCTTCTTTTTTTCAGATGAATCTCACTACTAAATTCCCGACAAATTACGATTAGCGCTTCTTTTAATTTTACATTTTTTAATTTGATATTTAGAATACATTTTTATAGTAAAGTAACCAGAGTTACCTCCCCTCGTTGAACTCATTCACGGTCGCCTTATTTAGACAGTCACTATGTTCTATTTAAAATAAGAATATATTTGTTCATGCAGTCGAGTTAAATACACATTTTTTATCGGAGAATTTTCATTCTGAGAACTATTTTTGGTGCTTTAAGTTCTTGGCACGTGCTACTACGTAATTTCAGGGTTCGAGGAATACGTCACATATTTTTCTGAGTGACAAATCGTGCCTTACCAAAATGGCACACATCAAACGAATTTGAAACCAGGATTTATGGAGGATTGGTCTTTATTTCAAATACTCCACGATTAGCTCAGCACGACCTCCCGATTCATCACTTTTATCAATCGACATTATAAATTTAGTTGAAACACAGGAACTGGACGCAATTCACTGTGTCGAGATCAATCAACTATCTATTAAGTATGCTTAAATAATCTTATCCTATACGTAAAATATAAAGATCTTGTGTCCTTAATTTCGTGAAATGGAAACGATTTTAGCATTCTTTTTATCAATTGGTTGAGAATTTTGCGATTATTTTGAGAGAAAAAAACGCGCATTTTCTAGGTCAATCTCAAGTCTAAAATTCCGCCATCTTATCTATGTATATCATCTTTATGATATTGTGATATCATTATAATTCGGTTATCTGTGCCGTTTAAATTATCACTTCGTGACTTCACAAAAGGTCGTATTAACATGTTCACTGAATAGAGAAATAATCATGTTGAAGAGATGTGAGACAACATTTAACGGTCAAGTTTAACGATGTTTGTCTTACTGCCGCTCATTTGATAAATACTGATAAATGTTATGTGACACAACAGTTATAAAAGTGTGATAAATAAAGGTCCCGTGACTTTTTTATGAGCTGAAATACCTATTATTTACGCCTTTTTCATTACACAACAATACATTTATAATTATAGTGCATGCTGTGACTTTAAGTGTTAAAGAAGGTATGTTTATTTGAATTTATTCATAGTTTACGATGTGCGGGCTTTGATAAATGAGAGTAACGCAGTACACACCTAGTGTGATATCGCCACCACGTGATACTTAAAAGAACTTTTTTTGTGCAAGATGTCGCTTCTGTTCTCAGTGATAATTCAGTTGAGACGAGGAAGGAACAGACATACAAAGTTGAAAACTGTCAAGAAATAAATCTCGTGCATTAAATTTCCTTATATTCTACCAGAAAAAAACTATGAGTAATTGATGAAGTATACTAATCTATGTGCATACTAAATACTTATTTTAAAAAGTGTTACCAACCCTGTGTAAGAGTGACCTGCCCTGTCTGAGAGTGACCTCCCCTGTCTGAGAGTGAACTCCCCTGTCTATGGGTTAACTACCGTGTCTGGCGATCATACAGGAACGGATGGGTGGCAACAGACGGTTTAGCAATTAGAGTGATATTTATGCAAACTTACAGCACCTTTATTCATCATTTCACCAAAAGATTTGATGTAACGCCTTGCGGAAACATGTCAAGAATTTCACAAATAGAAAGAGGGATCAAACGCCATGTTTTGTCTTCGTTTGTCAAGGTCATTATGTTGCTCTGTTGTTTGACAGTGGTGTAAGATACCCGGCTAGCCTACGAAGATGCTATGTTTTTTTAGCTTTGTCTGTTTCAAAAACACTCTCTGTTAACAGCAATATGGGTTACAAAAGACATAGACCCATGATTATTTCAATAGGACCCTCATACATTCCAACTAAACGTTATCGTATAAGGTAACAACGCTATTCCCCTGATTTATCGAGGTCTGTGTGCCCTCTACGTGAGACACGAAAGAGACCAAGATATATATATATATATGTTGTCCCCATCCCGCCATGACTACACATGGGACATCACTTTTTCTTTTCTTATTCTTTTCTCTTTCGTGCTTAAAACTCTAAACAAACATTATAATAGGAGGAACTTGCACACGATGACATTGTTCCTTTATCAGGAAACGTCCCGGATGTATCATACTGTATAACATAAACAAATAACACGTTTGCTGTGAAAGGAGTGGCCCGGACCTGTCATTAAATCCAGCACTATGGTAAAACGCCCGAGGCCCGATTTCGGTAAATTGTTGTCTTTGGTGATGCAGGCCTTAGAAAACACGAAATATCAAATCTCTGGTAATTTGATATGGCAGACGAGCAAAAAATGTAAAAAAAAACCACCGATTTATCTTAGTCCAAATATCTTAACACATCTGAAGGTCTTAACGAACGCAGAAGCCATGACCATTTTATGTTTCGACCCTCGCCCAGATTGTTAGACTGAAGATCTATTAACAGCGACTAGTGTGACCGTCTTTATGCGATGATACTTTTTTGAACTCTACGTGTAATAATGTTTACATCAATGTCATTTTATTAAGTTTGATTTGTCCTTTACGTTATCTTTGAGAACGACGCAAAAGGTTCATAAACATCGTTTATACGTAGGTACGACCCTTTCCGAGTAAGCTAGTAGCATGCTCGTCTACGAATGTAATGCAGTTCCTTAAACAGTCATTTACATTGTATTTAGTTAGAATATTGTTCAATCTCCGCTATGTTTATGCGGTCAAGTTGAAAACACTGCTCACTTTCTTTTAGAATGTACCAGATATGACGACATTAAAAAGCAGTATTTATATTCTTTGCCTTAAAATATTACAACATATTTTTTACTGTTTCGGAACGAGACACTGCCATTATAAGAAAATAAGGTTATCTTCCTAGCTGTCCAAGATTATATATTAAAAACAAACAGGTTTTCCTTATGATTTGATATTTCATAAACATGTATGTGCTTAAAGCCGAATTGTACGTATGTAAGAACAAGTAAAACCCTTTAACAACCAAAACCCTTCACCATTAATTATCTCCTTTTCTTTCTCCTTGTTTAAACTATTGTCACTGATTGTGTTATTTTATGTATTTTCATTGATAACAATATGCTGTCCATCCTAAATATATTTTTCAGTTTACGATAAGGTGATAGATTTACATAAATGTCTAAGACACCTGTTTCTATTTCCTATTTTGTACCATGTATTTTGTTACAACATGTATTATAATAATAAATAATATACAACATTTGATATAGCGCCCTATCTAGCTAACATAAGACACTCTAAAGCGCTTTACAGTACATAGATATACAATTTTATACAGTCAATACAATTAGCGTATATATATTAATCAATACAATATTGAGGAATTCGCAGGAGCTGCCTTATCAGGCGCTAACTACTAGTCCTATGCCACCTGGCTAATATCTCCATATGTGTGTATGTCTGTGTGTGTGCTGGAGATGTATTGTATTGTATTGTATTTAAGTAATTCAATAAAAGAATGTTTTAACTAAGCTAGTTTACATTTTTAACGGTATTGTGTTTAGGACGTGGGATAACAACGCCAAAACAAATTCAAATGCAATATTGGTATTAAAGTTTGAATTCCGGAGCATGTAAATGATGCTGGCTCCGTTTTTTAGAACATCTAACCATTCTTCGAGTGATTTAAAAAGTGAAACAATGGAACCTACAAAACACCCCGGGTTACATTATGTATGTGATTAATTCTTTGATTAATTCTAAATAAACAAAGCATTGGTTATTTACGATGATATAGCTTCATGTATTTTGTCATACTAGTAAGAAATTTCAAAAATAAAATATTAAAAAAATGATAATTATTCCGGAAATCATCCGAAAACGAGGTATAGACTCAATTCCAGTGAAAATGACAAGGAGGACGAACTTGCACTCGAAAAGTTCGTCAACAATATTTTTGATGAATTTGGTGAAAGAATATGTCGACAGACTATTTGTATTCCAAGGATAACTTAATGGACACCACTTGTAGCTGACTTTTTTATTCTTATAAAAGTTAATTGATAAAAGGGTGATTAAAGAAAGAAGATGAAATACAGGACAGATTCTTTTTATCAAATTCAGAAATATTTCTTTGTTTAACCATGACCAAAGATGATTTCGAGAACTATTTGAATTGCATTTATCCTCTCAAACTTGAAACTATTGATATCGCACCTATTTACTTTCCTAATTTGACATTTACCTTCAATCTGATAATAACAATCAACATTATGATATTTACCTTCAATCTGATAATAATAATCAACTCTATGACATTTACCTTCAATCTGATAACAATTATCAACTCTATGATATTTACCATCAATCTGATAATAATAATAATCAACTCTACGATATTTACCTTCAATCTGATAATAATAATCAACTCTATGACATTTACATTCAATCTGATAATAATAATCAACTCAATGACATTTACCTTCAATCTGATAATAATGATCAACTCTATGACATTTACCTTCAGTCTGATAATAATCATCAACTCTATGACATTTACCTTTAATCTGATAATAATAATCAACTCTATTACATTTACCTTCAATCTGATAATAATGATCAACTCTATGACATTTACCTTCAATCTGATAACAAATATCAACTCTATGATATTTACCATCAATCTGATAATAATAATAATCAACTCTCCGAAATTTACCTTCAATCTGATAATAATAACCAGCTCTATGACATTTACCTTCAATCTGATAATAATAATCAACTCTATGACATTTACCTTCAATCTGATAATAATCATCAACTCTATGACATTTACCTTTAATCTGATGATAATAATCAACTCTATAACATTTACCTTCAATCTGATAACAATAATCAACTCTATAACATTTACCTTCAATCTGATAATAATAATCAACTCTATGACATTTACCTTCAATATGATAATAATAATAACTTACTTACATGTCACAGTTGAAAGCAACTCCAAGTCCTGTTCTAAGTGTCAGTAATTATGAATAGATATGTTTTTGTAAACCTATAAATTACGAAGCCATGGTTTTGCATCTGCAAGTTATACATTAAGAAGATCTGTAACTTGATTATGATCTGAGATCGAACTATGAGATTTCAATGTCTACCATGAATATAGGAAACATCATGAAACAGGGTGTGCTCTTCCTTAAAGTCTTCCTACTTTTGTCCATTTTTTGTGTGGAGTTTTATGATGTCTTTCCTTGTTAGTGTCTCCTAACTTTCTGTTGCTGTCTGTTGAATACCCGTTTCTAATTCGAGTTTTTACTCTTGTTATTTATTCTGATTTACTTATATGATCACTAGAACAATCGGATGTACAGTTAGCTGACACACGGTCCTCATTCAATGTTAAAATTGTAATAAGTACGGCCTGTGACAATTTTGAAGAGCACAATCGTTTCAGCTAATGGTATATCTTTCGGTCTTTTTTCAATACTGACAACAGACTAAGGATCCAAATTCACTATGCGTCATGGAGGGGGGGGGGGGGGCAAGATAGCCGACGACATAAAAATAAAAGTTCTCTTTAATACAAAAATAAATAAATAAACGATGACACTATCTGATAATGTTGCAAAAAATATACAGCTCGACGAACGAACATCTGATCCCCCTGCCCTTGCCACGGTTACCTGGTATACTAAGAGGACTATATATGGAATCAGGTATATGTGTTGATAGATGGTGATAGGTCACTCTGTAACGTTCCGGTTTGTTGACTCGCATTGACCTAGTATAGTTTACGGTCTGGCATCATGTATATCTACTATTGAATTCCTAACATCGGCTTCTTCAGCGGTTACTCTAACGTTCCGGTTCATTGAATCGCATTCACCTAGTATTAACACCGGCTACATCAGCAGTTACTGAATATATGGTGTCTATGGTTACGTACGGTTTGACAGTATTATGTTCTTTCTATTATATGTAACACAAAGTGCATTGATGACGTCACCCATTGTTCTCATTGTGTATTAAATATAAATGTTTATTCAGAGTGTTAACGCCTTAGCTGTGGAGACAGTGCCCATTACTTGTGTTTATATAGCCACAGTCCTCTGACATTTTGAAACCTTTGAAGTTCCGACCTATTCGAAATTCTCTTGATATGAATGTTCGTTGTACCTTTTTTAAATATAAATGTGCTAATAGCAAAATGGTTTCGTTCTTTGCATTTCTCAAAATCATTTTTTCGAGTGTTACAATTATCCGAGGTTTGCTATTCACATATACCAAGACCTACATCACCTAAGTCCACACTTTACCGAATCGGGACTCGGGACGAAATAAAACGGCTATGTTTTTGGATTATATAATACCATAGTTAAATGGAGGAATTAGGGAATTGTTTGAGCCCCTTTCATAGCAAGAATGTTTGTTTGTTTATGTATAGTAACAGATCCTGAGCATTTCCCCGAAACATGACATACGTCCCCGTAACAGCTTAGGTCTACGACGACGGTGTCCACTGGTGATAGTGTCTCTAAGGGTGCACTTTACAACTCACTTGAGTGTTGTAACCTGCAGACGGCGTTAGCAGGATACTCCAGCTGGTCGAATTTTTGTATGTGCTAAGTAACATATCTACCGGTAATTGTCCTTTATCAAACAACAGTTGTTTAGAACAATCAAAAACCATATTTGATTATCCGTTTTGTTCTACCTAACTTTCCGTCCTCTTTAGGGTTTAACTTCCCTGCAACCATGGTTGTTGTGAGAAGATTAAACACCAGACAAACAAACAAACAAACATATTTTTGAATTGATTTTCGCCTAAATGGCGATACATGGTCATTAAACTACGTTCATAAAACAGGCTAAATAAATTATGGCTTTTGTTTTCACGAGGATCGGCAATTCGAGCATATAAAAATGCGACCAGGCTTATTATACAACACAACAAGGTGTTTTGGTGAGTTTAAAACCCTACTATTTGAATCGGCAAAGGGCAAGGGAAGTCGGATAAACAATGCAATAGTTACAAGAAGAAAGCCGAGATTCACATTATTCTTATTTGTGAATTAACTCTAACAACAGAAAAAAACCTATTGTGAAATATTATGAACCAATTATTGAAGTGCAGATGCAGCATTGGCCAGAACGTAGCCTCTTTATTAAACAGGAGGCCCAATGGGCCTGTATCGCTCAACTGGTATTAATCTCACACCAGTAACCTTAAACGTTGACCAAGATAGAAAACATGAAAACGGGATAAATTAAGCTACAGCACAAACATCACCGCCAAGGTGGGTTTGTTTTTGGTTATTAAGGAGAATGTGAAAGTCTCATCATTTTAAAAAATAAACCTTTGAATTGAGGTAAGTAAGTCTTCATGCTGGGTCAGGTGTTGTTATGTTCTCACCATTTTGCAAAAGCGATCCGATGTAATACATTAATGCAAATGCAATACTTAATTGAGCAAATATATAAATTCATAAGAAAAATTACACTGTTCTTCTTTGGGGAATTGCTATAAAATATATATAATGATTGGAAACGTTGGATTATACTGTTGATACAGATATTTAACAGATAATTAACAGATAATTAACAGATAATTAACAGATAATATGGTTAACAACAGTACCTAACGAAATTTTCATTTTCATTATAAATTCGTCAAGTTAATAAGTGCATAACAACATAAACCTGAGATTAGTCTTTGGCTAAACATGTATTATCCTAAAAGATAAACTGAAAATTGTGTTTGTATTACCTCAGTAGAAAGACGTTCTGATTGGCAGGGTAATACAAATATATTTTTTTATTTCAAATGCCACTGTGTGAAAGACGTAATTTGTATAGACTGAAAACTGGTGGTATTTAAATTATAGAAACTGTGTAATAAATAACAGTAGGTATCAAACAGCAGACTGTATCCAGTTAGGTATATAGGTATCCCGAACATTGGCCTACCAAGCGATACCAATCATTTTTATTTAAGGCGTTTTTCTACGGCATCAAAACATCCATAAATATCGTTCTTAGTCATATTTGAGGCAAAAAATACCGATCGAAATTTCATCGCATCGAAGCTTATGTCAGAGTTTATAATAAAAACGAGTGTCTCGTCTGTATTCGTTGATGTGTGAACTGCAGTACGACTTGTAACGTGTGACGGACGAGGCTCGTCACATATACAAGTTAACTCATTTGTAAAGTAAAGCTGTAACTGGTCGGATCAGTGTGATCGAACGATCAGTTGTCTCTGCTTCGTCTATGTTGTGTGGGCGCTTTATATACACTGTCACACTATACCGTTCATCACGTTAGTGAATCCCCTGTTCACCATACTAGTATATCCTGTACCTATAAACCGTTCTATGGAAGTGTTTTTTTACGAATTAACAATTGTGTTTAATAAGTAAACAAATGATTTATCGTAACAGATGACATAGTGTTCACATTGTACTTAAATATACCCTACGCGTGAGTGTGTGTGTCAAAATGTGTCAAGTTATCAATAACAAACCTAAAATACAATTATGAAAAAAGCTGACAACAAAAGTTGGTGGGTTTTTTGGTTTTGTTTTTGTTTTTTTTACATATTTCAAAATATGGCAGAGACGTCTCCGTGTTGAATACAATGGGTTTAAGAGGATTGTTTAGTAAAATCTCGGGGAATTTTGACAGGTACTTGAAATGGATTCCTAAGATAAGTGATATCATCCGACAGACGATATATATATATATATATATATATATATACTAAAGGACATGACATATGTATTCATTTGGTGTATGTAAGTATTTGGACACTTTACAAAATGACAAGCCATATACTCAATTTTAGTATTTGGGTTGTACATTATAACTGTTCAGTTTATGCTCTGCTCTGATGAACGCGATACCCTGTCGATGTGACCGGTCGAGTACGAAGCAAGCTTATCCCTACCTTGGGTGGCGGTGTCCTGTCTCGTACGGTGCTGTCCACTAAAACGTCACGCGATGTAGAACTGCAGGACGGTCACTGTATGTTGGATTTGGTGATATTTTCGTTGTCCAAGCTGGATTCAATGAAGTTCAAAATCATAACCTCAATAGCATCCTCTAACGGGAATTGAGATGTCCCCTACTATACGACAGTGGGAGTTCTGACCAGAGCATGTAGTAGTCAGATTTACAGGTACCGGAAATCCGCGAAAAGTTCAAAGTTACCAGAGCCCAGAGAACTAGTGGTTGCTGTGATATTGGCGTCCTCAGAACGGCAGATTCAAAGGGTTCCGCGGGTCGTTAGACCTAACGTTCCATTTAATTGGGGTCCCCAAATCAGACCCAAATGATTGTCTGGGGTTGGTAGACCCAACGTTCCAATAAAGATTGTGTCCCCAAATCAAATCCCAATGGTTTCCGCGGTGCGGTAGACCAGACGGATCCAGAGAAGTAGGTGTCTACAAAACAGATCGAAAGTAGTTCCAGCGATCGCGTCGTCAGACCTCCATGATTTCGACGTTTACGAATAACTTATTATAATATTAAGATTAACATTAACTATTTTGTAGTTCAGACGTCATCTACACTGATGGATATGAAACAATGACTGTAAACTGATGTGAAACACAAATAGTGGTGGCAGATTTATACACGACCTCCTCTGCTGTTTATGAGGACCGTTTGCCTAGTATATCACAGACGTATGTGCATGTTTGTTACTATAACTGGTCCACCACTGAAATATTCATACATTCCAGATTTTAGATTCATTCATTTGCATCCTATACAACTACCAGGTCAGAACGCCCTCTCGCTTATGTCACTGTCACAGTCGCCTTTGTTTGACATCCAAATGGTTTCCTATTCCAAGGTCAATAGACAGCTAGTTGATTCCATAGAAGATGTTTATCTCATGTAGAACAGTACGTACAACTGATGGCAGTGCTTTGTGGCATATAAAGGTACCCAGTCACTAGTTGCAGGATTCTTGAATTACATTGACCACGACATAGTACGGACATCAAATAGGACTGCAGTCAACAACGAAACTCAAATCAATGCATCAGAGTTGCTAAAGAAAGTGACATCCCTAATTTTGGAACTAAACATCTGTTACCTTGGTGATATGTCCTGTTTTGTCTCGGTAATAAAGGTATACGTTGCCTTGGTGATAACATTATACGCTGCGCCTTGGTGATAAGACTCTGCGTTGTTCAGTAACATGAACGGGTGAGACCAACGGCACCATATATCACATTTATAACCGGACCTCCCGAGGTAGAACCCCTTCGTTTTATCGGCGAGTACTTCAGATAGTTAAGCGATCATCAGACTCCAGACAGACAATTGACGTCATTTGTAGTTACGGACGATATGGACGGAATAGAACCAAGCGGACGTAAATCTCCGGGCTTCCGAGCCGCCTATAGATGTAAGACTGACGATACTCCAGAAAGACAGACGCTGCCTCAGTATTCAGCACCATACCATTTATTGTCCCACCTATAGTTACAGTATGTAAGTTTGTACGTACGGGTGAGAAAGGTCCCAACTGTACGGACTGGACACTGGTCGGATCCCGTCTGTGATCGGAGATCTGTCCTCTGGTTGTTAGAACAACCTCCGCCACTGATCGTTCTACAGACAACCCAGGGGCGTACTTGTTTGATATACTCTGTGTTAATCGTCCGTGCGTTCCTTCTCTGACCCCGTAATCGATCTGTCCTGACCGCTGTTCATCGGCCCAGCACGCCCCCCGGTCTGATCACCTCTCTGGGCTACAGATTTACTTTAATAGCTGAAGTTTTTCGTTCAGTATTTAAGTCATGTATCGACAAAACTAAACAACATACACGTTCAAAACGTTCAATCATTCAACGAATGAAATTTATGTTTTATTTGGATTGACTTTTTTTCTAAAAATCGTGTAAATTTTGGGCAGACATTTAAACTCATATACAGTAACATTAATAATGACGCGCCCCACGAGACAAGCAAGTGTTCGTCGTTTTGATCGAGCACAATCCTGGGCACAGGAGTCGAGGTGCATGAACAACGCCTAAACCCATATGTATTGTTAAACTGTTCTCGTACTATTTTTGCAGATCGCCCGTCCAGCGGTTTATCTTTCCTCTATCTGCTTGCCTGATCTTTTATTAAACTTACAGCTTCATTGACATCTAAAATAATTCACAAAAATGTATCAAAGTTTGTGTTTATACACAATCTATTTATAATTGATTTTGATATTATATTCAAATACAAGAAACAAGACACATTATTTCTGTCGTATATATTTTGCATAAAATATTAGCTCTGAAGATAGTCTTACGACAGAACATATAAAAATAGCATAGTGGGCATCAATGTAACAAACATACAATGAGACAAAGAAGCACATCAAAATTGAAACTAGAAATAAACATGGCCATAGATAGAAACATGCAGGAAATTACATGCGTATAAGAGTTGACTTATAAAAATCCATTTAATAAAACATTTAACCATAATCAATAAATCCAGGAAAAATATTTTACACTTTTAGGTTATATATGATTAAGATATTTATAAGTTATAATTATAAAAATAATAATCAAAACTCAAATATTTATAAAATACATTTAAGTTAGTAAAGATTCTGATTATCTTATCTTAAATACAGTAGAAATTATAAGTTCAGAGGACAGACCATCCAAACATATTTAAAAGAAATTGACTGGACAAAACATTCCGCAGATCGTTTAGTACAGTTTGGGCCATCCCAAGTGTGAATCAGCCGCCGGAATTTGAATGCTTATTCCTATAGTAATTTTGAGGCTATCGTCTGTTTACTACATTCGATGAAGGGCTTACTATCCGAATCCTCGACCATTCTCGCTAGAAAGTAGTATTTCCTGACATCGAGTCGGTATTGGGTTCTTTCGCTTATAGTTGTGACTGTTTCGCATGTTTTCCACTGTTTTCCGTACTGTTCTCGAAGAAGGATGGATGCCGGGATCACGTCGTATCTCTAGTGCCGGTACTGAAATGAGGGAAATCGTAGGCCTCTGAGAGGGTTCGACTTTTCAGCAATGTTGTTAACTAGTGTAGCCCTTCGCTGTGCATTAGCAAGACTTATGACTCTTTCATCTGTCATTTATCATCGACTACAACAGTGTTACAAGCATAATAACTACTCGGTAATTTGTCGGTTATTTTTCTGTTCCTTTGTTTTGTAGATGCACGTACTATAGAGATACTATTAGCATCTCTACATTGTGATGTGCATTCGTTGACTGACTTTTCGAACAACTATTGACCAAGGTTGACAGATATTGTTTCTCAGTTCAAAAATGATGTAATTGGGTCAAAGTATGTCCGTTCTATTTAACCTGGAGTGTCATCTCCATTTTGAAATTGGTTCTATTTGATCTTGATCTCTGTCTGTGAACCTATATCGCTCCAAAACAGCGTACAATGCTTGGCTTTCCCCTGTATCGTCCTCAATCAGATGTCCATCCATGTTCTCCAGCGGTCCCCAATGGACTTTTTCTTGGTTTGGATATAATTTGTAGCGTGTTTTGGAAATGTTCATGAAATGATCTATTGAATTATTCACTGTTAATATCTTATATTTCGCCTTTTTAAAGTAATAGCGATATGCCTTGTTGTTCTATAGTGTTCGTGTTTCTATGATGACTTTTTCACTTATTTCGAACATCTAATTTGTAAAGAGGTAGATAAGTCACTTGCAGTTGTGTGTTGCTTCATATATCGCCTTTGCACAAGATTATATATGTCCTCTTATGTTCTATATTTACATTTGCTCTACATTGCCACTATATAACACTACCAAAGCCGGTTCCTAGTTATGAGACCATAACACAGGCGTAGTGGTATCTCCACGGGTCCGACTAACTATCGAATCACTATTCCCTTCCGCACTAGCAAGCAGATAAGCAAAATGAAAACAACTGTGATCCATTTATCTTTACCGTTTTATTCAAGACTTGTAAAATGTGAATTGAATACACTGATTGACCAAATAATGGAAATAGTATCGACACTTTTGTGTTTATTTCAACGAACTAATTTTTGTATGCGGAAAGTCACGAGACAACATTCTGTGAGCAATTCCGTGGGTTGTTCTACCTCTTGAACAAACAACGCAAAATTCGAATTTAAAAGTGCGTTGTGAACTTAAAAATGAATATTGAAAAAATAAAAATGTAAATATTAATTTTGCTGTATAATTTATACCGCCTTTAGTCATAAGTATCGATGTCCATTTTATAGTAATTGTATGTAATTGTGGGTAATTCTTTTGAACACTGACCGCTTTATGTTTATCAACAGGTTACGGGCTATATCATGTGTGTGTACATATCGATTACGCATTGGCGTACATATGAGAGTCTTTGGAACTCTGATTTTCTATGAAATGGATACACGTTTAAGACAGCCACATCTCATCAAGCACCTTACTTCCAGAAACCAATTCTAATAACTGGATGTATTCAGACATGGAAAGATAAACATTATGAGAACCACAATTGTAAGATTTTGTAAACAACGTAAGGATAAGTCAGATATTTATTAAGAAGTAAAATTGGCTGTTACATATAAAATGTAAAATGTTTTGTGTTACAGCGTCAAAATTAGAAAGACAAAAAAACGGTGGTGAATGGTGTAATTTTGTTTTGCAAATTGCAAATCCTTGCATTTACTAATGCGTAATCGACAGTCATTGCAAGTAAACATATTTTTTTTATTTCTTTTTGTAAAATAGCCATTCATGATCTATCGAGATTGATTTCGAACGAGAGAAAGAAGAAGATGGAGAACGAGCAGACAGACAGAGACAGGATGAGGTCTTGATCCTTGAAATATAATGATTGATACGGCAAAACGAATGGATTAATTAGATAAAACCCTGACGCGGTATTAATCTTTATGCCATGGCGTTTGTTTTGATGCATTAATCATTGTTTTATCTAAACTGCACAAGTCATTACCTTTTATTGCAATACCGTTGATGCAAAACATTTTTCTTAGATTTACTTAAAATGAGACGACCGGGTGGTGTCAGCATGTTTATAGAAAAGGATGATATCCATAAAATTACTTACACGAAAAAAGCACCAATCTCGATCATTTCGAGGTCAACAAAGTTGGCCAGTTTTGAATCCCGATATATTGGTAACTTGTGTTGAACCTCTGAAATATTTGTATAAAAGTTGTTTGTTTGTCAATAATATTGATTGTCGAGTCCAGGGCATTCCCTGGTAAAAGGTTGGATTGTTGTGTTAGGAACACCCCTTCGTAAAAGTTTTCTTTGTCGATTTCGGGACATCACAAAAACACGTTATCTTTCTTTACATATTGATACTATTGGAAAGTTTTGGAAATATAACAAAAACGGAGCCATTGACTAGATTTAGCGATTTTGAAAAAAGTGTTTATGAAATTGACAAAGTATAGATGTATTGTTTATTTTTGAATGTGTGTTTTGATCCTCATAACGAGCATTTCAATGTGCCAGGACGAGCGTAAACCATTAAGGATATGACAATGTTATTAAGTTTTGATATAAAGTATATAAATAATGTATGAATGACGTCACTCGGATGAATACTCGTTATTTATTAGCTATATCTCTAACATTTTATTAATCATATCATTGACATACTTATACTTATACTTACATATATATATATAACATAGGAACATGTATACAAAAATAGGCAGGCACAGATTTGAGGACACTTCCCCTTGTCACTTAAAATCACCATTATACATTTTACTGAGTATCAGGTCGAGATAAACATAGTACAATAATGTATATTTAATGTAAACATTTTGTTCATGTTAACAGCTCACACAGGTAACCAGTAATACGGTACTATACTATTCTCACAGATCATCAACACTATATAGTTTTCACAGTTCATCAACACTATATAGTTCTCACAGATCATCAACACTATATAGTTCTCACAGTTAGGTATAGCACGATATAAGTACTCACCTTCACAAATGATATTGTTAAAACATCCAGTCAGTGGTTATTCATCTAATGTTATTAGCTCATGTTTTGGAACATACATATCCTCGGAAGTAATGGTAAAATAAGGTAGCCACAGCAAAGGGAGATATGACCCTAGATAGCTACATTATAGCGAGGGAGAGGTGACCGGATCTGGCCCCATAATATATAGGGAGGAAGTGGCCTAAATTGGCTACAATACAAACATGCGTATTGATATATTCCTGCTCGAACTTCACTGTCGATTGACCTCAGGTCATAGTTTAGATCAACTAAATTTCGTCTGCGTGTCGCTCACACAAGTTAAATCCGGGCACGTTGTATGGACTAGGAGTTGTATAGACTAGAAATAGACTGGTGTCCGACATGTAACTATTGGTCCCAAGTTACTACGTCCTCAATATGGAAGCATGGCTAGTTTGGTGACCGACATGTCTCCGAGGAAGCGCATAGCTGATTGGCCCTAACAACCAAACATCTATTGGAATTAACGCATCTCAGTGTAGGCGTGTCCATATATATCTATTTACCATTAATAGAATCGTAGTCTAAACAAACGCTTCTATTTTTGGGTTCATTGTTTTTGGCACGATTCATATATGTTTCCATCCGATTGAGGACCTCATTGAAAGTTGTCATGTTTGCTGAATATTTGGTATCCATGCTCTCTACACAGCTCAGTCTAAATGCCGTGTCTGTTCAGGTGGAACCCCCAATTCGAATCTCTGAAACATTGAAAGAAATATGTACGACAAAATATTAACCAGGTGTTCTAAACATAACAATACATTTACTGGTGCTCGGAGTATAACAATGCAGTCATCGATGTTTAAATGTTGTATCATACGGGTATTCTTAATGTATCAATACATTTCCTGTTGTTCTGAATATAGTAAAGCATGTATTGGCGTTCTAAATACAGCAATGCATTATCTGGGTGTTTTTTTTAATTTAATTCAAAAATTGACTTCATTCATACAAAATTGAAAGATAGCCCTTCCACCAAACTGAAGACAAGGGAGATAATTCATATAATTCTTGATGAAGGAGCATGTTTTATGTGAGGTTGATCAATGTTGGTAGCATTCCTAGGGGCAGACTGACATGACGGATGAAACAACGAAATCGTGGAAAAACAAGTTTCATCGAAAATATAAAGGATCAGTGGTACAGTAAAAATGTTTGCTTTGTTAAGCTGTTTGCATCAACTTACTAAATTTGTAAAAAGGTGCATCCTTACTTCTTTTTTCCAGTGAGTATTATTACAAACCTGACCTGACCTATCAAATTAAAATCCTAACAACTCTCCAGTTATCTACACAGAAAAAGGCCACAAGATTTAGCTATTAGGCAATTTCGCTATAAGCTAACCCGACTTTTGGAAATGTCACATTGCAAGAAATAACCTCATCGTATGATGATGATTCTCCTCCAACTGAAGTTCAATTAAATGTTATGGGAAGAAACGTTATGTTCAAAATCTGTGTTATTTTAAACTAGGCCATTGTGATGACCTGTGTTAGTACTCGTCACGTGATACCTACACAGGACGCCACAGGAAGGGGTCACGGCCGTGAAAGAGAGCTCTCCTGTCAACAGAGGTACAACAATTCATTACTTCTTACTAGACATAATCTATCACATTTATCTATGTGACAAACAAGCAAGCGTCAAAATAATCCTGTTTTATTCAAAATTCAAAATTCTCTTACAACCAATACTACAAAATATTATTTTTATACAAATTTAGTAGGATAAAAGAAAAGACTCGGATAGATCACACATCCAACATTTAAATACTGATTGAGTGCACGTGGCATGTTGGTACTATAGTGTTAAAATCACAATTGGTAATATAGGAGCTAGACTACTTCTTATAAATGTCGTTCAGTGAAATCTCGGGGATAAATACGAGATGGATGGAAATCTCGTCGACATCCCGCGAGTTCGTTCGAGATCAAGGAGGACCAGGAATACTTACGTGTTAAACTCATCGAGATCTCTCGTATCTGTGCGAGATGGCCACTCCACGGTCACCCTGGCAACATATCAATAAATGTCACATGACCAATTTGTGTCGGACATAATCTCCAAGTGATACCAGTTTGTCAACTAATTTTATGCCATCGCCTTTTTAAAATTGCTGTTAGTTTCGAAGTATTTCATTATAAAAACATACGTATAATTGTAAATTGTCCTTCAATAAAAAAAAGATCGACCCATCAGAAATACTGGGAAACATGTCATCAAATGTGCATCGTTTTTTTCCGTATGCGAAGGTAGCCATGCAATATTTACGAAAGAAAAAGCACCCCCTTTTATGTTTGCCATCTGATTTATGTCACAAGATATACCAATAAACTTACCTCCTAAGAAGCTCATTTTACAAGGACACTTGACAGTTTATTATTTCGCTATAAGGTTACCACATGTAAAGTTAAATTAATGAAAAGTGGACCAATGCAAATCGAAAACTACTGACCTTGTTTTTACTTTACATTTGTTCTCGTGTTAATCGAAAGAGACTTCCAGAACATGGAAATTAGAATATAGAATCCATGAAGTAAAGACAAGCTTAATGACTTATAAAGGGTCCAAAACGAAAATTCATGAAAAACGTGAAAGGAGTTGAAGTTCAGATAATTTATATCTAGTGCTTGAAAAAAAATCTTTGTTTTTTTACTTAACCTTAATTAGCACGATTCATATTAAAAGATTATACATGCAATTTATCGCGTTTTAACTAAGTTAATGACAGCAACAATGAACATGCTTACAGATCTTTCCGGTGAGGTCGACCCACTGGTGCCCCTCGATCCGAAACCGCTACTGGGACCCTTCGTGATGGTGGACCTCTCAGATTCCCGACCTTATAGTCGTAATCACTTTGTGCACGTTCCGGCCTGTAGTTAATCTCGCTTACAGGTCGGTCCCGTTCATCACCACGGGGACCCTGTTGCCGGTTCCGGTCTGGGTCGCCTTTGTAAATATAGAACATCTCTGCTCCGCGCATTCCCCTTGTAAGCGACCCCGTGACAGAGTTGGCTCTCTGTGGGCGGGGATCTATATGGTGACTGTAAGTAGAAACAAAGTGGGTTTTAACTCTTTAACCGTGCTATGGTTGACTTGGTTAATATGCCCATGAATCAAGTGGAAGGGCCGCAGTGACAAAGGGGTTAAGGCGTCTGATATTCTGTTAACATTAGTCCTCCACCACTGGGTCGCGGGTTCGAGACCAACGTTGGGCAGTAGCCAGGTACTGACCAGGTAGGTCGGTGGTTTCCCCCGGGATCTCTGGTATTTCTCCATCACCAAAATAGGACGTAAAACAAACACAGAACAAAAGGATAACGTGGCGCGCGTTATATACAGGTAAAAACAACAGTGATGAACAGGTTATTATATAGAAACCCTACTGACATGATCGCGAACAGGGATCTACGGCTAAGGACGTTGAAGAATTGTTGAAGAAGGCAAACAGTTACTCAGAAGTCAAGTGCAATAACATAGATATTCTCATACATGTGGGGTCGAATGACGTCGAATCACGAACAACCCGGACGAACACTGTGAGCATGAGTAATACAGAGACATGGTGTCTACGTATTTCTTTCTAACATTCTCCACAGTAAACGACAAATACATCAACATATGTAAACCAATCCACTTATACACTTTAACAGACATGTAAACAATTTATTGATATAGGATATATTAATTAAAATGGAATAGCAAAGTATTAAACGAAAATTAACCAATATTACCATATTATACCATATAAACAGGAACACAGTCAACATGGAACAGTTGTCCACTTTACAAGATGTCATCAATATAAAACACTTAAGTGGGGTAAAACAGAGCAATAGAGGTCAGTAACACAATCAAATACTGGTTAAGTTTGGCATCAGTAAAGATTGAAAGCAGAATTTTAAAGAACAGGAATAGTGATCAAAAAGGTTTCATGAAAGGAGCAAATATAAAAAATAGTACTACCTTTTATAAGTAATTGAATAAATATACAGAAACATTTTTCTTATCTTGGATTTGGGGATGATGTGAAGAAATTATTAATTGATACGACATTTAAATGTTCAAATGTTGCCTTCGTAAAATGTTAGAATATGAATCAGTCAGTATCACATTTCATAGATATAAATGACAAAGTGTCAGTTTAAAAAATTCCTGTCCCTACAAAAAGTATTCACTGTTTTTCGAAACGTTCATAGCTTGCTTAGCGGTGGTCCATGTCTGTGTGTTGCTTACCTCAGTTCATAAACACCTTGGTCTAGTTTTTTTACTTTTTGTTTCGACAAGGTCGTCTTTTCTTCATGTCTATCTATTGTTAAAAAATATTCCTTACAATGATACCAACCCCACACAGGGGACCAACAGTTTAGTGACAAGTTATCTACTGACCTGTAAGTACCGTCAACACTGGTACTCCGAGGTCTGTAGCGGTTATCGTTCTTATCGAAGAGAGGTTCATCCCGTCGTACAGGTGTTTCACCTCCCCTGTACTGGTTATCGGCCCTGTATGGAGTATCGCTCCTGTATAAGTTTTCATCTCGGTAAGTAGGAGGGGCGCTGGAGCGCGGAGGCACAACGTAGGCAATTTCGTCAGCGTTGTTCCCTTTGTTGCCATAGTAACCCTTGTTTGCTGACCTTCAACACAAAAATATACGTCTTTATGTAAGGTCA
Source organism: Mizuhopecten yessoensis (assembly GCF_002113885.1). Lineage (NCBI taxonomy): Eukaryota > Metazoa > Mollusca > Bivalvia > Pectinida > Pectinidae > Mizuhopecten > Mizuhopecten yessoensis. The sequence continues at coordinate 1,249,230 of NW_018408884.1, forward strand.
AATATTAACCCAATAAGGAATACTTACTCTTTCTCAACTGAAAATGCAAATGATATTCCAACACCTGGCGTGTGACGTGCGGTGTTCAATTGATGTACGATACAGTGGGTAGCGGATGTGACGTATATATATAGTACCCAAAATGGTACACGTATCTTTTGTTCCTCTGTGACTTGATTGTAGACCGATATATACCGGATGACGTAGTGACCTTTTTTTTAATGACGTAGTACACATACCTTTTCTGGCGGCGAGACTTGGCCGTTCCCTGGACGATGCACACAATACACAAGAGCACCATGATGACGAAAGCACCCACCGCTACCAACACACCAATCAGGATCTTCGTCTCTGCCGTCATGCCTTCGTCAGTCATAGCTTTGTCTGAAGTTATATGTTACACAACCAGAAAACATCATATAAAAGATCCTTTTTATTATTGTATCTGTTGACGATTGTTAACGGGCGTGATAATGTGTTTCTGTAGACAGCACTACATTAATAAACAGTGACAGAAACAGCACTTTAGTTAGTTCGTTTACCAGAGCAATATTAGATATTTGATGTAACTGAATAAAGTTATATCAACAAGGCGTCGACAGAAACATTAGCGACAGCAGCACTTTGGTGGATACTGTAAATTACTTTATTTTCGCGTGATTTTTATTTCACAAACACTACCTTTGTAATTATTTGAAATCGCGATTGAGAGGATGTTATTTCACTATTGATAGTAATCTTATCTATTGAATATAATTTATATTCGGGTTAGACTGAATTCGCGTCTGAATGAGGTATCCATAGTACCACATTAATGTTTGTCAACGAATGCAAGATGATTCTCATGTAAGGTAGTTTTATTTTATTTTATTATTTGAAGTAATTATCTAGGTAAACCAACCATACCATACAAACCAACAATAACAAATTGTTTACGTAAGTTTTTTTTATTTTTTGCGAAAAATCATTTTCGCGTTAATTCGCGATAAGGTTCATTTACAAACGAATTTATTATCATTACCACCAATTCTGAAGTATCATCCTCTCTATAAACGACAAAAAAAGTATTCACGAATTAAACCTGCATATTTAACAAAATAAATTTCACGCAAAAATAAAATAGCATGTAATTACAGTAAGCCTTTTATGCTATAACATTTATACGTTTCCCTGTCAGGAAAGTACTGTTGCTCGATGTTGCCTCAATCACAAACAGGAGCTGTCGTATCAAAACTATCACGTGTTCCAAACACTAAAAGTAACAAACCTCCACAGAACGGCATGGTGTCCACGTCCCACGTGCCGTCAGCCTGACACGTGACCTTAGACTGGCCATTGAGGACGTAGGGTGAGTAACAGGACAGCGTGACATCTGTACCTGCTGTCCGGTTGTAAGAGGACAACACCAGTTGTTTATGGTTGGTGGAACTGATGATGTCAGGTTGGCCGTCTTGGGTGTTTAACTTCGAACATACTGAAGACAACAACAAACAATCAACACTTAAACCTGTGGGGTTATTATCACATGATAAGAACAATACAATATCAATTTTAGACTAACCCATCTCTAGAAAATTGAATGATTTAGAAAATATAAACTCTGATAATTTTGATCACTTTGATGTATAATGCTTTAAAATCTCAATCTTTGCGGAGATAGGTGGGCAGCTGCATAAAACACACTGTACAAATTAGGGGCTAGTAGCCAGTCAACATCAAATTTGATTTGAAGGCAAAACATCTAATTCGAGAGATAATCAAATTTGTTTAAATTTATAACTAATACAAGAAGGAAAGGCGATACATCATTGCCGACTTCACATTTATATTCGTCTAGAAAGGTGTATTTATCACCAATTTGTACACAATTGGTATGTACAGTATTTATGTTTGTACCGTTTTTAAATCGTATATGTCAACTGTCGATATGTCCCTAACAAACGTTTCCATAACGGTAGTGATATTGATACAGATAAACGGCTGTATCATAGTAAGGTAGATGCCGGGTACTTCATAAAACGTGACCTCCATGTCAAAACAAATTATCAAAATACGGAGATAGACGTGAACATTCCTAAATTCACGTCATTTAGCAAGTTAGTGCTTAATCTTCAGCCCGGTAACGTAAGGTGTTTCTCCGGGTCAAAAACTACCATCCGTTGATATAGGACAATAGCATCTACTGTCGCATTACTTTTAAGCAAATGTATAATACTATAATTTGTAAGAGATATTAAAGATATAGATACCTACAGTAACTTAGAATTGCTCATGAAGAGTCAGGGGAGCATATGAACATTATACAATTGTTTCATGGCTATTTGGGGAACAGTCAAAACTATCATCCCGAGGTAGGGGGAAGCCCTGGGGAACTGTTTGCCCGAGGCCGCTAGGCCAAGGGCAAACAGTTCCACAGGGCTTCCCCCTACCGAGGGATGATAGTTTTGACTGTTCCCAAAATAACCATGAAACAATTGTTTTATTACCAAATAAATATTAGTATCAATGCTGCATGCAATGTTGCCATTGCTTCAACACTGAGTCGCGGTCACCGAAACGCTTGAACGGGGCTCTCGAGGGGGGATTTCTGCGCATCGAATTCGCGCCGGGTAACAGTTCGCTCCGACCGGGAAAACAGTTTTGACTGTTTCACCCCTACAGCCGAAATTGGACAAAAGGCCAGAAACAGTCAAAAATGACTAATTATAATTTATATAGACTATTGGGTAATAAAACAAAATGACAAGTACTCTCAGTCGACCTTCTACTATGGTTATGATTTTTTTTGGAAGAATTAGATCCCTAACTAATACATCAATAAATATCATTAAAAGAATCACATCTCGCTAATATTCAATCCGGGTGGTCGGGTGGTGCAGTGGATAGCGCACCTGCCTCCAAGGCGGCCGGGGTTCGATTGCCCGATCGGACGTGAAAAGGTATTGGGTCACCTGCCCGAATGCGTGGGTTTTTCCGGGTACTCCGGTTTCCTTCCACAATAAGACCCATCGCGCGCCAACATCCGGGCCAACACGAGTGAATAATATAAGTTGAAACAACTTGTTTCATAATTATTGTAGAATAAATGAAGTTTATATTTTCATAATATTCAAATCACCGTCATGTGACATTTATTTATGTACACGCTGTACTCTATGCAATTACATCAATGACTAAGTCACAATGTTCCTTCATACAAAAACAGCAGCCATTTCAAAAAGCATATACTTTCTGTCAAGATATCTTAATGAAAATGTAAGGAGTTAAAAATAGATTATTGATAAAAATCATTAATTTATAATAATTTATGAATATTCATATTGTTTAGCTATTATCATTTCCCCGTAAATATTTCTCTGTAAATTAACGGCACATTCCGTTATATGAGCCAGCATTGTTACAAAGGTCAGAAAGCGGTCACAGATTTTGTGAAGCCTCAGGATACATCTACACGTAACCTACCGTAGGCTTAATGCTTTAATTAAAGTGAAAGGTAAATAATTAATTTTTATATGACGCCCGTTAATGCCTTATACTTTATGTATAATGTCATATCTAGATTTACCTGTCGCACCTGTTTCTCCTCCATAGATCACGTGATACAGTTAACATTCCACACGTATGGTGACGGTATTATATTACCACGATTGTATCCTAGCAAACAACTGAGTAGGAACGAGTGTTGTAAACATTCTCCATTGATGAATATATTTCAGTAGCAAAATTATTTTATCATAAATTAAATAAACAAACATTAACATAATGAATTAAATTCTTTAATCCACTGATAACAGCACCAGGCATGCATACTTCAATGAACCAAATAAATATCTGCGTATATAAAATCTCTATTACAACTCTAACCTGTGTGTAATCCGTAGGTTTTACTTTCAAATTTGTCACCGGAAATCACTCACCTTTCATTTTGATTTGTCACTTCCGGCTCCGGTGGACTATGTGGTCAGTCTGTTGGTTGTGCTGATAACTGTAAATGAATAAAGGGAACGCTCAAATTGATTAAGTGTATATAATCCAACACCGTGTAAGGTTGTTTTTAATTGTTCTCTGAATCGAATGAGGGAGAGACCACGACGGCATATCGGAAGTATCCAGCGACCTGTTGTCGAAAATAAGAGACAAGGGCGTTCCGAAAACAACAACTTTGGTCTTTAAATGACGTCATGAAACCGTGACGGTTTACAACACTGTCGCTGGCAAAAAATCACAACGTTTTACAAATCTATTGATGGTTTATCAAGACAACAAATACTGAGAGCGTCTTATTGATAGCGGCTGATCATGAGATACTAGTGTTCCGAATGGACAATATTTTTGACGGCCGATAGGTGACATTTTCGCTACTTGATAAATTATTTTTTCACAAACAGCAACAATAAATCAGACATATTTAATTCCGTGAGTGAATGACGCAGTGTATTAAAAAATTCAGATTGAAATAGTGTAACAATGGATTGACTTGTATCTCTACAATATCGGGAGTTTATTGGTTTTAAGTCGCTTAAAAGTGGCGTACACTTGTCAACCTGCAATTGTTGTTTATTTGGTTCAGAGCGTTTCGTCCTCGCGACAACTAAGGTAATATGTAAAGGATATGGTCCAGTTCCTGGCGTTTTATTATCACGTACAGATGTATATTGTAATACTAGAAAGAAATAACCTCACACACAGTTGGGACAGAGGCCTGGATTCGATCACACAAAAAGGCATGGCATATTCCTATAACTAAACCATGCTTATGTAATAGTAAAGGACAATATTTACGTGAATGTGACTATACGTGCTATATGTAATAAAACAATACAATATGTAACTCATAAGACACCTTGCGAATGTTTTAAAACATCAAATACCGTCACAAAAATACGATTATCATGTAATTTTGTAATAGCGTCACAAGTTGAATCCGTAAATAACGTTACAAAAACAAACAATACCATATCACATTAAACGTGAAGTTTTGTTCGCCAAGCTTTCTTAACGAAGATGTTAAGATAGGAAAGAGTTTCGAAAACAGCCATTTGACATGCAATTTGGGAATAATTGACACAATGGCCTAGTAATCTTAAGATATAACAGCTGCATGCGAGTTAAGGAATATACAATACATGTTCAAAATCATACATATAAATTAGGACAAACATCTACCAAACACGAAAGCGATGAGTCGATATCTCCTGTAACAAGGCTATAGTTTTAGTTAGTGGAGACAATACTGCACTTTTATAATTTGCCATTTTTGATTTCCTGCTACCATAATTGAAAGGTTAAAATAAAGATGAAAAAGAAAGGACCTACCTTTTCAACAATTGCAAGTTGTCGACTGTACGTCGTGCCGAACCGGGACTGATAAGGGTATTGGCATAGTGATTACCACATATTGATCTACTGTTAAACCAAATATCCCTATCTCTACCACTTCCTAATTATAGCAGGGCCGAGGTGCCAAACAGGAGGGCTGGCCCCGATTGTGTACACTCCCTCCGTACAAATTAACCCTGCTAAACAGGCCTGGAGTCAGTGATCTTCCCATAGGACATGGGAGAGGTAGTTGGGTAACCCTGACTGTCAGTCTGTCGGATTTATAAAGGATATACCCGATCACTCAGGGTTGTTATGCTAAGTACGATGTGATTATCATAGTTTGTATTGCATCAACCATTTAAGACGTTCTTAATTTACTACTTCTTTCTCTGTTATGACTTGGCTTTTTTACCTTATTCAGCAATAACTGTTTTTTAACCACCATATTTCAAATTTTGCATAATTTATTTTTGTTTTTGGTTATAGCTGAGCGGTGGTATGTTTTGATGGCCTATTTTAACCTCACATTGTACAAATAATTCGCCCATGGCGATGAACAAACGGTATATTTGTGTGATGTTGCGCGTCTAAAACGATACTCAGCAGTTTTAATATGAAGATGAGTTTGAAGATACCACTATTTGGTGATAAAAACATACATTTCGAGATGAATAACGAGATATTTAGAAATATGAAAACGTTCAATTGTTATGGTGAAGCTTTTGGATTTTGATGCCCATGGATTTGTAGGTGACTGTCTGTAAAATCGTGTGAAACTGAAATGTTAGAGGAAGATTGCTTTTTAAGTTTTATCACTTTTGCGTAATCCTTTGTTCTAATTTTGTAAATTACAGAATGTTAGAATTCAAAGCCAAATATCCCTTTCCATTGGACTTCTGCAGTACAATCCACTGTGAGATATATACCTACATTGTACTTATATCAAATCACACAGGATACTACTGTTAAATAAGGTCTTTAAAATACTGAATAAAAAGACAAAGGCATAAAACAGTTCTGTTTTATGTTTTCAGTTAATTTGCTTTAGTTTTAGTGATAAATGTTATAAATTTAACATTTCAAACAGCGAAGAAAATAGAATACTTTATAGGATGCCTAGTGTTTATTGCACTAAACAACTAAGTTTATATATCTTTACAATCCTAAGTGTAATACAATATTTTCCCCCCAACAAGATATATTTTGTTTTGGAAGAGTGTCTCTGACTTAGATTTAGCATGTGTTGTGATCTTAAAAGATTTGATGTCGAAATATAAATATTGGATCCATATACCTCTTTTATCATGCTACCAGTTGGTACTGTAGGCTAATAATGTAATCAAACATGTTACCATAACAACAAGTCTATGTTTTGTAAGATGGTTAAGTACTTCAGAGCCAGTTGTTCAGATTGTTAAACGTTACCGGTGATTAATAAACAATTTCAAAATGATGATTTTTGAAAAATGTCTTGAAATTATCAAATAGTTTTCGGAAGACGATCATTAATAATCTCTCGACATGTAATGTTAAGAACTTCGCAAATTTGTCCAGTTTTTTTATGTATTCACCCGATAACCTCCTGAAACTCTTTCTTCATTCCTCCTTATAGAGTAAGCTGTATATTTACTCTGATATTTTGTATATCACACATCATTTTAGTTGGTTTATTAGGAAGTGATTGTCCTGCCTGATATCACATATCACATCATGTGTTTGTATATCATTGCTATTTTACCCCGACTATTAAAGCATCTTTTTTGGTTATATTTCATTGTTATATTGATTTAACCAATACCATTTAGTTATAATTACCTCCTGTGATATATGTTAACAATTTCCTAAGTTGACGATCTATACTATCTGTGTATAACACTTCAGTACATTTGTTTATTGTCAAAAATATGAGACATAAAAATAAGTGAATACTGTGTCGTTGTTGTGTCCTTTATGCAAATAATGTTAATATGCCGAGCGACAGTGTGATATTGTGGGCCTGCAGTCGTTAGCAGTAACGTCCTGTATTTATAAAAATAAATGAATTTTCAATACTCATTCATAAATACATATCAGTTATATCAGCAATAGACAGTGTAAGATGAATGACAAATCAATATTGTATGATGTGTGTATTATGGGATAGAAATGAACCGGAGAGATCAAGACACGCCCTGACAACAGGGTAACAGACTAGCAATGACGCCTGACTGGGGTGTCGGGGTGGTGTGTATAGTGTAATATCTTGGTGGGGCCCGCTATATAGACACCAACACATGCATGATATGTATCCCCTACTACAGAAACTAGGACATAAAGAATTAACTATTTGGAGATCAAATTGATATAAAAATGTACTGGGTCGATATTTTTAAGACTGTACAAAAAAGCAAAAGGGTAGGAAAGTGGACGGGTTAGAATAAATAATGCAACTGTATCATGTATATTATACAATGGCAAGGAGGATGCTATGGTTGTATTGTTAATACTCATATTGCCATCAAATCACTGTATACCTATAAATGTGCAAATGAAATAGAATAGACTTGAGTTAACTATGAGGGAATTACTGTCACTTAACATACATGGGGACAGATGATTTCAAGGACTAGAAAGACTCTGGCGATAAACTAAGGGCACTAGACGGACTAAAATGACTGATAAGACACGAGTTAATTTAAAATTTGTGTCAGTATAAAGACCAGACGGATGCACTTTAGAAGTACTGTAGAGTGACTATGGAGACACTTGGTGCTGTGGCTATTATACTATACGTTTGTCTAAGGTGAGTCAATTGAGTCACTAAGAATGAAAACGAACCAATGAGGGGCTAGATGAGGATTATATAAGGACTACTAAAGTAAGTAAACCTGTGTATAACAACAATTACGAGACAGATTGAGGTGGAGTGGGGAGACAATGTTTTCTGGATAAGGGACAATACTTATTGACTACAAAAAGAGAAACAGTTTGATGCTGGGAGATTATGTACACCTAGAAACCCTTTTGCACCACTCAGGTGTATTCTATCGAAACTAGTGATACGTGAAACTAAACAAAATCGTCCGTGGTCTAAACTAACCTGCATGTTACCGCCTATGTCTAATCGTTCATATACTGACGTAATAGATAGATGCCAGTGATAGACGCCCCTGTCTGTGGTTAATACTGACACGATCGAAGTTCCATTGACATAACCATGCAGAGGATGTGGGGTCGCCTAGCACGCGATCAATGGCCCACCTAACAGGTAATAGGCGGACATCCTTATATCAAACATCTGTATTCAACATCGAAATCACCCATCATCAATGACATAATCTCATTACCTGCCGTTCTGATTACCTCCTCGTGTTCTGGCCACAGCTGTACCCGGCTGTTGGTTAATCCTCCCCTGTGTGGACGCTATGTCCCTCCTGTTCAGGGTCGTTCCAGGGTTTGTTATGGTCGGGCTGTCAAGCGTGAACTTTACACAAAATTACCTGACGGAGACGACGTGAGAGGAATAATTTATTCACCTAGTAAACTTTAAGGAGAACTGTGCCGCCTTGGGTGTGGCTAGACAGGTTATGCATCCCCGATATCACTGATACAGACAATACACTGACGTAACGACAAATTTGATCATTTGACATCTTGTTGTGAAGACCACATTAGTTTCATAAAGAAGACCCCAACCACATTAATAGTCGCAACTTATACGGTGCGGCTGGAGTATACATTATGACTTATAATTGGATCTGGCATTAGTCAGAATATTAAGTCCGGTTTAAAACGTTGACGAAACAATTTTACTTTTATTTGACTTAATAATTATATTTAGATATACGCTGCCTTACTGAGTGTTCTAAGTGAATATTTTTGGTGAACAAAAGAAACTAGAATTTCAGAATTGAATCCAGTTGGAATTTGGTAATTCAGAGAAATCTAGACACCTGTACTATAACAATGCTATCACACAGGTATTTCATAAAACAATTAAAGAATATTCATGAAGAGACGAGGCGTGTCAATAACCGCGGCACCACTCCCGGCAAAGTATCCCATCAACTTAATGACCAGGTCACATGACTTGACCCTTTGGGCTTTAACATTCTTCTGATACCTGGTGTGTGAAACCCTACAATAAGTGTGGCGGGATGTTACAAACGTATACTGTTAATTATGGACCAATGAAGCAGGCTCTCTAGTAAAGATATTCTCGTAAGTATAGTATATTGAGTCACTCCTACTGAATGCACTTTGGAAATATGAGCAATAACCAGACATTCACTTCCTCCTTCTTTAAAAATTAGTTTTCCTTACCTGGCTTTCCTCATCTATCTTTTTTTCTCTCTTTACTCTCTGTATATTTCAGTTCCCTTACCTGTAATTAAATGTCAGTTATATGTGATAATTCGTTTTGCATAACCAAGACCGTTTTTCTTATTATATCTTATTATCATTACAGTTTTTGTCACTCTTTGGTCCTTTATCCAAAAAACTGTATATTTTTTTCCTTCAAAACTCTTAATTTGATCTTCACATATATATTGAAAACTTTATCATAAGGCACGTTGTCTTTGGTTCTATCAGATACAACGTATTTATATGTTGATTTTCAATTGAGTTCTTTTTTTTTTCTTTTTTTTTCCCTTCTCAGTCCATGTGATTATATTTGTCCAATGAAGATGGTAATACTTATCTGAGTTTATGCCGAGACGTACTCCCGACATCGTTTGTCACCTAGGTTATACCCTCGAACAGATTAATGAATCTTGTTGTTACATCCTAGTAACAAACTCTCCTCCTCAGACGCCAGATAAACTCTCTTTGTGTCCCTATACCGCAGAAGTGGTGTCATCTGCTATTTTTGCGATTATTACATTCCCTTTTCTGACTGCTCAAATAAGGATCAAACCTTTGGTAACATTTTAAATAAAATATTACATTCATCCATGTTAAATTTCTTCGGCTGATTTGTGATGTTTTGAATTGACCTGTTCTCTCGATTTTTTGTTGTTGGTACAACAATAGATATTCTGTTATCAACAAGCAAAGACAATCACAAGTATTTAAAAATAAAAACGTCCAATCGTCATTTTCCCCTCTACTCATCCAGCAGTAGGAAAGGTGTCCTCCTCTAACCAAACCACATTACACTAGGTAGGCTGTCACCATATGTTACGTTGACACTAAATATTTAAACTGTTGATATATCTCTTTACCTCAGACAATTTCTAAATGCATTTGTTCCTTTTCCCCATCTTTCTCTGTCTCGGACAGTCACCCTAGCTGCATTCGTTTTTCACTATCTCGTTGGTTTCATTCTTTTACAACCATTACTGTTTTTTTCCGAAATGGTAATTTATTGCAGTACCACCGAAGGGTCCTAAATGGACCAAACAGACACATGGTGCAGTAATTGATATTGTAGACTTTCTTAACAGACAATCTATTGTTAATACGTGCTACCTTGATTTGTATTTTTTATAAATTATTTAAGCAATTAAGTGATTGAATGCTGGTGCACCGTCGGTCCCCGAGGTCAGCTGTAACCATATAACTGGTATCTGTTCTGTTACGGTGTATATGGATTAATAGGGCAAGAATAACCTATCTGTTGTGACCATTTTTCTGAACTTTTTACACATGGATATGTTGCAGTAAAGGTTTACGTTATGTGACTATCATCTTCAACACACTAATGCATTTCTCTGTATCTTCTTTGTCTAGTTCTGTTCTGATACCATCTTTCCCTCCACATTTTGGAGACGTTTGATTGCTTTCTCTACAGGCCCATGACCTCTTCTGAGATGTTTACAGATTTTGCTGGAAAAGACCTTTGATATAAAATAACTCTCCTCCGTCCGTCTGTTCGTTCAATCGTCATATATGTTTTTATATACTGATGAAGGCTTAAGAAGAGATCGGAGAAATATATAAAAGACGTTCAATTATATATAGGCTTTAACTTGTATATACGAGTATGCTTAACGAAAAGTAACGGTTACGACCAGGGCTTCTTCTTGGTAGACATAATAGAAGAGATATACAAGAAAAGGAAAACCTCACATGGTCAAAATAAAGAAATCAAATTCAAAGTTATATCGGCTGATATAAGCAGACTTTGTTTTTGTTTTATATTATTGTGATCTCACCTAAAGTCATTTTGCAAGGATTCATCTTCATAAACCAATTGAAGATTCATGATGTCCTGCCTTAATACGATGATATACGTAAAACGCATGAAACCCGATAAATAAAGGTATTCTATTTGCAAAATCGTTTTATAGTTGTCGTTTAAACGGAGATTTAATATATGCATAACATATGGCATTGTGTCTCACACAAATCCCCCCCACCCTCTCTCTCTCTCTCTCTCTCTCTCTCTCTCTCTCTCTCTCTCTCAAGAAAATAACAAGACGTCTCAATTATCATCGCTTTATTGAAGGTTGTGTCAGCAATATCATAAAAACATATATAGCACAAAGGCACACAAGTGTTTGGAGATTATCTCCCCTTATAAAAGGCACTATGTGAGAACTCTGAAAAGTGGAGTTACCTCCCTTGTCATGCACTCTGGCTATGACGTAAAATATACAACATTATATATATACCACATACATGTATAAAATAAGTCAAATAACACCACCACATATAACAAAATGATATATGACGTTGTGATAGCCCACATCATCTGGACTCCGATAGTGATGTTATTGTGTAAACACGTACGGGGCGTCATTTCCCTTCATGAATCAAGAGCAACTCTTCGGGTAAAGAGACCCCATCAATGTTGTCTTAACTACCTATGTATCAGATACAAACATGAAAATATGTGTAAAAGATATCGAAAATACAAAATGTTTTATCATTATGTATTTTTACGTGATTTATTTAATTATCAAATAATAGATGACACAAACGTAATACCCATTGTCTTCAACATTACGACAGACTAAACTTGTTCCTGAACTATGAACATATAGCTGTCCCTGACAGGTACTCGTGAGTTGGTTTCATTTGAAGATGAAGATAGTGCTAAAATTACAATGCAAATTAGACTATATAACTAAACAGTGAGTAATTTTAACAACGAGATCGAAAGAAATACTTTCCATCTTCTAAAAATACGCTGGTCTTCCTGTACTGTCGTGAAAAATCACTTCACGTTATTGTAAATGATGCACGCTTCTGTAGAAAGATCGCATCTATAATCACTTAACAATAGGTAACTCATTTTTGAAAAACAATTATTAAAAGCACTTTCAACTAATAGAAATAGATTTTAAAAAATGATAAAATAAATATATACATAACAAAATTGACATGTTCACACGTGCCAAGCAGTCCGACTGGTTCCATTGGTATATTAAGAATCCAGTAATTGTGTGTATTACAATATACTGTTCTCTCATTTACCGGAACTCCGAAATATTAGGCCGGTATATGTAGGAGGTACCGTTTGGATACGTCACTGTTCTTAGGAAGGTGTGGTTCAAAGCTTGGTTCAGAATGCAGTCTGCTTACTATCGTCAAGCATTCGTCGGTAGGTCTGGTAAATCTTCATAAAGTTGTCACGTTCCATGCCATTCATCTCCCTGGAAACAGAAGAAATATAGAGTGGGTCAATGTAAGAGGCGGAAAAACATGACACCAGAGAAATGGCACACAGCCTAATGGTATGTTAACTAATAATCGGTAGGTCATGGCAACAAGAAGTTTTAATGTAATAGTACTGGTTATCAACGTGATATATAGGAAAATATTTCTCTGAAATGTCAGATAAATCTCGTCAACGGTTTAATGAAACCTTAAGCCAAACATTCTACTGAAAATATAATCGTTGAACAGATTAGAACCAAAAACGAAAATTATTACTAGAAAATAATGACAAAACTCCTAATAAAGTCAAAAACAAGTGAAGGTTTTCAGAAACAGCAAATACTCGGAAATCAGGCGAACTGATGACTGAAAGCTCGATGATCATACCAAAAATGTTCGGGAAGGCCTAATCGTAGTGGAAATATATCAGTTGGATGATATTTCTCATGGAAATCTTAAAGCACAGCCAAATTACATATTTAAAAAAATCACGTGTCTTAAAATGAAACAAGTACAACACAAACTCGAAGCTAAATATTGTACCATTGGGTTTCAATGCAAACATAGTTACCTGGAGAACAACTGGACATGAGGAGGAGAAACCTATACATAATCACCACTTGTAGCTACATGTATAAGGCAGACCACATCTGATATCAACCTACCCCAGACACCAGTAAGATACAGGGAAGGAATGTGTTCGAGGTGCTGTTAACTAATGAAGAAAGTGTGTATGTAAGACTGACCGACCAACGAATAGCAATGTTTAACTACAATTGTTTTTCTGAGGAAATTCAAGTGGAATTACTCCAACCAGAACACTACCAAACAGGTATGGGGATACATGTGACAGCCAGACAGAAGCCTGAATCTACCAAACAGGTATGGGGATATAATGTGACAGCCAGACAGAAACCTGGATCTACCAAACAGGTATGGGAATACATGTGACAGTCAGACAGAAACCTGGATCTACCAAACAGGTATGGGGATACATGTGACAGTCAGACAGAAGCCTGGATCTACCAAAAAGGTATGGGGATACATGTGACAGCCAGACAGAAACCTGGATCTACCAAACAGGTATGGGGATACATGTGACAGCCAGACAGAAGCCTGGATCTCCCAAACAGGTATGGGGATATAATGTGACAGCCAGACAGAAGCCTGGAACTACCAAACAGTTATGGGGATACATGTGACAGCCAGACAGAAGCCTGGATCTACCAAACAGTTATGGGGATACATGTGACAGCCAGACAGAAGCCTGGATCTCCCAAACAGGTATGGGGATATAATGTGACAGCCAGACATAAGCCTGGATCTACCAAACAGGTATGGGGATATAATGTGACAGCCAGACATAAGCCTGGATCTACCAAACAGGTATGGGGATATAATGTGACAACCAGACAGAAGCCTGGATCTACCAAACAAGTATTGGGATACATGTGACAGCCAGACAGAAGCCCGAATCTACCAAACAGGTATGGGGATATAATGTGACAGCCAGACAGAAACCTGGATCTACCAAACAGGTATGGGGATATAATGTGACAGCCAGACATAAGCCTGGATCTACCAAACAGGTATGGGGATATAATGTGACAACCAGACAGAAGCCTGGATCTACCAAACAAGTATTCGGATACATGTGACAGCCAGACAGAAGCCTGAATCTACCAAACAGGTATGGGGATATAATGTGACAGCCAGACAGAAACCTGGATCTACTTTAATCACTTAAAGTTGTCAGTGAGTGAGGATGGCTGGGTCATTGGAAGAATCATTTCATCTTTGACAAAGAAACGAACAGAGATGTCAAATATAAGAAAATGCCTTGGAAGTAGCACTGGCACTGCAAGACGAATGACAACATTAGACAATATTAAACAGCAAGGAATAAACCAACTTTAGTCGTCACAGACCGGATCTTTCAACTATATTTGAAGCAAATGCCTATGATAAGAAGCAAAACAAATCAAAAGGTCATCAGACCTATTTTAAAAGTTCTCCTACTGTCTTAACTCCATTGCTAAAAACGGACAAAATGTCATTAGTAATGTCTAAAGGCGTGCCACCAAACCTGTATTATAACCAAAGACCTGTCATATCAAGACTTAGAGCAGTTATGGCTGCAGTTTATAAGGTCTGCAATAGCTTACACCAAGTTGCTTTTCAAACATCAAAAACTGAAAAGGTGAGCCGAATTAGCCAGCTAAGATATAAAATATGTTTTCTGTAACAGGTTGGTAAATGTATCGAACAACTGTAGTGACAGACTCCGGTATCCTAACAAGCAGTGGGCAAAATTCACACTAATGTTTTATCTTTTCATCATAGATATTACGTTTACAAACTGGGATTCTAGTTCAAGAACGAGAACTCGTATTAAGAAGTCATCAGAAGAGAAATCAAGTAACATTATCATATACAAATATGAATGGAGAGTGGCGCCCAATAAACTTACTGGCGGAACTCTCGCTCTAAGATGTATTCCTGTTCCGGAAGTTCCGATGCCGCTATGTTGATCTGACGAGTTGTCTCCCATTCCAACACCTGTCCACCATCTCGACCGGAAGTGGAAGTGGAAAAAACATGTCCGTTACCGCCTCCACCACTTCCGTAAATATGTCCGTTCCCGCCGCCACCACCTCCGTAACCTCCTGAAGTTTCCATGGTCATATTTCTCTCCAGAGTCTGCATGTCTCGTCCGTCCTCGTATCCGCCCTGGTAACCTCCATTCCTGTGCATGTCAGTACCCTGCCAATTTGTAGCCTCCAATTCCTGCAGGCGACCATCAATCTGATCGTCAGGAACTCTGTGGAGTCAAATACAAACACGTAAAACATCTCACTGAACATCAGGGGAGGTAATCTCAAACATGTAAAACATATCACACAACATCAGGAGAGGTAATCTCAAATATGTAAAATAGCTCACACAACATCGGGGGAGGTAATCTCAAACGTGTACAAAAAAAATCTCAATACCATATTAGAATAGGTAATCGTAAACATTTGAATACATCTCGAAACAACAGCAATTAACATACTTGGGGAACACCTCGTCACAACATAAGCGAAACGCTCAACGAATATAACTTAGGAACACCGCTGATTGTGTCATATATAAGTAATGTAAAGTAGCTGAACAGGAAATTATTTACATAAATATCTCTGCTGCTGGATGTACAGACATCCAGTGGACGCACGTGCAGTCATTCTAGACTTACCCTCGTAATGTTTCCAGCCAGACACGTGGTAATTTCATGTCCCTAAAACATAAAATGAAATATTACCAAAAACGAAACTCTCGGTGCTACCATTACTTTCAGGATTTCAAAAACGAGTAACAAAATGTCACAAACAATACTTTGTTTGATGTTCATATTCATATGAACAATCATTAACGTTCGCGTTGGGAAGTAAGCGAAAGGGGACACATTCTCGTAGCTATCGCGATAATAGCTAACGACTAAGTAATTATTTACCAGAAATAGGAAGTAAGAAGCACGTATTAAATTTAGTCGACGCAAAAGCTTTACAAAGTTAACTTGTTAACTGTACCAGACGATCATTTCATCCATAAAGGACTTGTCTTAGGTACCAAAGGTCGAAAGAATAAAAATCCTTGTCTCACGTGTTCGAGAACATGCATAGAAAACAGCAAAACGAAAAAGAGCCTATATAAAAAACTTCATAACGTTAAATGTACAAGTTTTGGTGCCACTGATATTTTTAGTTTTAAACCAGTTTTCATGTTAACGATGTCAGAATAATTCCGGCTGCAAGGTTAAGGCAAACCTTGGGGACTGATAGTCTATCAGCTTGTGATGAATAATTATCACTAGAAATACGAAGTAAGAATAAACGTATTAATAAATATGTCAGTCGATTTAAAGATAACGTTAACATTATCACTGCACATTACGGTCATTTCGTTCATAAACGGCTCAAAAAGTGGTACTGAAGATTAAAAAGAATGAAATTCTAGACTGGTTTCCTCCCCTGTTAGCTCCTCTGCAATACGCTTCACAGAGATTGGTAGCGAGTAACCTTGGGCAGGAATCCCTTTTCCAACTTGTGCGCATCTTTCTCACTCATTGTTGATATTGAGAGTTCTGACGATAACTGCTTTTGAAGATCTCATTGTGTATATTATTTCGAAATTCAGAGATGATGCATCATTTTCATATGCGCATCTAATGCTCTTCGCTTGTAATGTTTTCAGTCAATCCAAGTGCGTGCGTGATAGCGATGCTAAACCCCATCGGGTTTTACTTCTTAGTAACTGTACCCGTCACCGGATATCGGAACTGACCAATGAAAAAATAAACACGGGTGCCCGCTACAGGTCCTTTGTGAGGCGAGCTAAGGGAGGGAACCATGACAGTTTAGGAAAACCCATGTCTGATGCATTCCGAAATAACAAGGTTATTGGTGGAAGATAACGATAGTGATTTGGTAGTTAAACATTTGTTTATATACTCACACTTCATACAGGTTGTCGTAATCCACCTTGTCCAGCTTGTCCCAATTCTTGTCAAATGACCGGAAACTCATGATTGACTCCACGTCAGTGCTGCGACCACTGGAAACAGAAAGACGAGTGTCTGAACGTCCGCTCAATGCCGAGCAGTAATAAGCCCTCTCCCACTTAACTGTGGTTCTCTATCTTCAGTGACCTCCCCTTAACTTCTGTTTGGATTTAGCGGTAGAACTATTGGGTCAGACCGCTCTCGTCGACAAGGTAGCACAATCGGTTAGGGCGATAGTTATAGGCAGTAAGAGTAGATCAGAGTTCGAATCCGGGTCTATCCCCGCAATGTTTTTTTTTTATCACTTATAACAATGTTCTTGATCATATTGTGTTTATTCCATTTTAATAAAAAAAAAAAATGCCTTGAAAGATATGGATTTCTTACAGAAATGATTTATCAAAATTAGAGTCTTACTGGAAAGAAAAACAGTTTCCAATATTTAGTAAAAGTGTTTGGCAGTGGTATGGGGATCTTTAATTACATGTACATTGGATATTTCAACACAAGCTTCTGGAGCAACGTATCATAATATCCTCAATCAAATTACAACAATAAAGCTTACCTTATGCCATCGTGCATATGTTTCTCTTTCCGCTTGGCGGCGCCACCGGCTCCTGCTCCTGCTCCTGCCCCTGCCCCTGCTAACGCCTTACCTCCCTTGCCGCCAGCTCCCCCGCAGCACAGACACGGGAAGGGGCAGAGACAACAGAGGATAGGGATTGCCAGAAACAGGAAGGTTGCCAGACCCGTGAGTACGCCTGCCAAAATGGCGGTGTCCTGATGGCTTAGTCCCGGGAGAACACCCATTCCTGCCCCATAGAAGATGGGGCTTTTTGCAATACTAGTTACCTCCCCTGAAAAGAGAAACAAACGATGGAATTCTAAATAAAACGGAATTGCAGATCGCAATTGGAATCAGAAGTGATGTGAGTTGTGAGATGTTATTTGTTTTAAAGAGACTGAATTCAATCAACATTAGTAACACCTTGCATCACTCTAGGAAAACGATCAACCATCAGAGGTAAAATAGATATTGTCTACCATTTCCTACACACAATAACAACCATCGCGTATATAACCAGTAGCCATTCATCGATCACTACCCTAACTCTCACATTGATGACCTGACATTACATGGATTTTACCTAGACGTACAATGCAGGTGGCGTTAATAAAGCAGAAGACGGTTATCCTTCCGGGACACTCTGCATTATCTCCCCGTACTTTTTCAGGGTTTCCATGTACATTTTCCTTTGTTCAAATGTTGCTGTAATTTTAACGATTCTAAGTTCCATAGAAGTATTGTACACGTCGATGTTATCTCTTGTTGTTAATAGGTAACCTTATTTCCTCTCCACAATCTTAGTTCTGTTCTTTGTCCAGTTTCTGTTATACTGTAGTACTATCGACCTTATCATTACAGAACCCCGTGTGGACCCGATAGAAACAATAACTTTAACTCACCCACAAGGTCCATCTTTACTTGTCATAATAAAAGTATCATATGGGAATAAGATCGGAAACACACCTGTTTTTATACCTATTATGTTTTAGAATATCTAGGTCTAGTCATAGGATCCTGATGTCAGAACTTACCATTCGTCAGTAGCAACATACCAACGTTCAATTGGTGAGTTAGACATCATGATATAGTGGATGCGACCTACTGACCAATAACGTCCTCGCCAATGTTTATTGTCTCTGTGTATTGACGCTGTGGTATAGTTTGTCCCTGTGTGCTGACGCTGTGGTATGTTTTAGTCTTGTGTGCTGACGCTGTGGTATATTTTAGTCTTGTGTGCTGACGCTGTGTTATATTTTGTCCTTGTGTGTCGACGTTATGGTATGTTTTGTCCCTGTGTGCTGACGTTGTGGTATGTTTTGTCCCTGTGTGCTGACGCTGTTATATTTTGTCCTTGTTTGTTGACACTGTGGTATGTTTTAGTCTTGTGTGCTGACGCTGTGGTATATTTTGTCCCAGTGTGTTGACGCTGTGGTATGTTTTAGTCTTGTGTGCTGACACTGTGGTATGTTTTAGTCTTGTGTGCTGACGCTGTGGTATATTTTGACCCTTTGTGTTGACGTTGTGGTATGTTTTGGCCCTGTGTGCTGACGCTGTGGTATATGTTGTCCCTGTGTGTTGACGTTGTGGTATATTTTGTCCCTGTGTGCTGACGCTGTGGTATGTTTTGTCCCTGTGTGCTGACGTTGTTATATTTTGACCTTGTTTGTTGACACTGTGGTTTGTTTAAGTCTTGTGTGCTAACGCAGTGTTATATTTTGTCCCTGTGTGTCGACGTTATGGTATGTTTTGTCCCTGTGTGCTGACGTTGTGGTATGTGTTGTCCCTGTGTGCTGACGTTGTGGTATGTTTTGTCCCTGTGTGCTGACGTTGTGGTATGTTTTAGTCTTGTGTGTTGGCGGTGTGGTATGTTTTGCCCCTGTGTGCTGACGCTGTGGTATGTTTTAGTCTTGTGTGTTGGCGTTGTGGTATGTTTTGTCCCTGTGTGCTGACGTTGAGGTATATTTTGTCCCTGTGTGCTGACGTTGTTATATTTTGACCTTGTTTGTTGACACTGTGGTTTGTTTAAGTCTTGTGTGCTAACGCAGTGTTATATTTTGTCCCTGTGTGTCGACGTTATGGTATGTTTTGTCCCTGTGTGCTGACGTTGTGGTATGTTTTGTCCCTGTGTGTTGACGCTGTGGTATAGTTTGTCCTTGTGTGTTGACGCTGTGGTATATTTTGTCCTTGTGTGTTGACGCTGTGGTTTGTTTTAGTCTTGTGTGCTGACGCTGTGGTATATTTTAGTCTTGTGTGCTGACGTTGTGGTATGTTTTGTCCCTGTGTGCTGACGCTGTGTTATATTTTGTCCTTGTGTGTAGACGCTGTGATATATTTTGTCCCTGTGTGTTGACGCTGTGTTATATTTTGTCCTTGTGCTTTGACGCTTAGGTATATTTTGTCCTTGTGTGTTGACACAGTGGTATAGTTTGTCCCTGTGTGTTGCCGCTGTGGTATAGTTTGTCCTTGTGTGTTGACGCTGTGGTATATTTTGTCCTTGTGTGTTGACGCTGTGGTATATTTTGTCCTTGTGTGTTGACGCTGTGGTTTGTTTTAGTCTTGTGTGCTGACGCTGTGGTATATGTTGTCCCTGTGTGTTGACGCTGTGGTATATTTTGTCCTTGTGTGTTGACGCTGTGGGTTGTTTTAGTCTTGAGTGCTGACGCTGTGGTATATTTTGTCCCTGTGTGCTGACGCTGTGGTATATTTTAGTCTTGTGTGCTGACGTTGTGGTATGTTTTGTCCCTGTGTGTTGACGCTGTGGTATAGTTTGTCCCTGTGTGTTGACGCTGTGGTATATTTTGTCCCTGTGTGTTGACGCTTTCGTATATTTTGTCCTTGTGTGTTGACGCTGTGGTATAGTTTGTCCCTGTGTGTTGACGCTGTGGTATATTTTGTCCTTGTGTGTTGACGCTGTGGTTTGTTTTAGTCTTGTGTGCTGACGCTGTGGTATATGTTGTCTCTGTGTGTTGACGTTGTGGTATATTTTGTCCCTGTGTGCTGGCGCTGTGGTATGTTTTAGTCTTGTGTGCTGACGCTGTGGTAGATTTTAGTCTTGTGTGCTGACGCTGTGTTATATTTTGTCCCTGTGTGTCGACGTTATGGTATGTTTTGTCCCTGTGTGCTGACGGTGTGGTATGTTTTGTCCCTGTGTGCTGACGCTGTCGTATATTTTGTCCCTGTGTGCTGACGCTGTGGTATGTTTTGTCCCTGTGTGCTGACGCTGTTATATTTTGTCCTTGTTTGTTGACACTGTGGTATGTTTTAGTCTTGTGTGCTGACGCTGTGGTAGATTTTAGTCTTGTGTGCTGACGCTGTGTTATATTTTGTCCCTGTGTGTCGACGTTATGGTATGTTTTGCCCCTGTGTGCTGACGTTGTGGTATGTTTTGTCCCTGTGTGTTGACGCTGTGGTATAGTTTGTCCTTGTGTGTTGACGCTGTGGTATATTTTGTCCTTGTGTGTTGACGCTGTGGGTTGTTTTAGTCTTGAGTGCTGACGCTGTGGTATATTTTGTCCCTGTGTGTCGACGTTGTGGTATGTTTTGTCCCTGTGTGCTGACACTGTCGTATATTTTGTCCCTGTGTGCTGACGCTGTGGTATATTTTAGTCTTGTGTGCTGACGTTGTGGTATGTTTTGTCCCTGTGTGCTGACGTTGTGGTATGTTTTAGTCTTGTGTGCTGACGCTGTGGTATGTTTTAGTCTTGTGTGTTGACTCTGTGGTATAGGTTGTCCCCGTGTGTTGACGCCGTGGTATATTTTGTCCTTGTGTATTGATGCTGTGGTATAGTTTGTCCCTTTGTGTTGACACTGTGGTATATTTTGTCCTTGTGTGTTGACGCTCTGGTATATTTTGTCCTTGTGTGTTGAAGCTGTGGTATATTTTGTCTTTCTGTGTTGACGCTGTGTTTGATTTTGTCCCAGTGTGTTGACGGGGTGGTATATTCTGTCCCTGTGCTGACGTTGTGGTATATTTTGTATCTGTGTGATGATGCCGTGGTATATTTTGTCCCTGTGATCACGTGATAACTACCTAAACTCGTCACAGATGTTGACTTACCAAATCCGCCCTCACAGACGCAGTTTGGGTCAGCTGACATGCTCTGCCACGTGCCGATACCTAGCGGAAAACAAAAACATCATACAAATAAATGACAATATCGAATGGTTGGCCTTGGAGAGTTTTGGTAGCATACGCATATGCATCACAATAAATACAACTGCACTTAACAGTCTCTACAAGATACAGAGACAGAATTTATTTATTTCATTTCCATAGCAAGTCAGCATTGCGTAGTATACATGTATTGCGTGCACTCGTAGGAGGGAAACAATGTAGCAGAGCATGTTACAAGGTTGAATGGGGAAAACATATGACCGGGAAAACTCGAGCGGGAGAGATAAGTTTAATGATTTGATTTATCAATTTACGCTATTATATGAATATATGTAAATGAGATGTAATTCTTTTTAAATATACTGTTCGTGCTGACCAGGTTTTCACGTGATAATGTCTGGTGATATAGGTCACAAAAGCTGTGTTGAGGACATGGTGTCTGGTGTATACAGAATACCGTTAGTAAACTAAAATGTATTGGTTATATACTTACTGAACTGATGACTGTCTAGAACTGTTGATATAAGTAAAAATGTCATCTTATACGGATTGGGTGGATGTACGAACGAACAGATAGGATTGTATCACAGGGGAACAAATATTGGGATGTTTATTACTTTCCGACCTTTTTCTCAGAGCCTAATCTATAAATATTGTCTGAGAAAGGCCGAAGGGCATGCGGCCTTTCTAATACATAACTCAAAGTAATGAGATTTTAAGTTCGAGGATACGAGTATATAGTGGTGGCCATGGGATCGCCATTACATCAACAGAAATAATCATACAGCAAAAAACCTCCAGTTACTCTGAATCAGACACGCTTTGTAATATACACTTTTTAAATGAAATCCTTAAAAACGTCTGACTTTTTAATTGCATTAGATAAGTCTTTCGAGTGGAACGGAATTCCCGGGATAGAAACTCGCATATATTAAATGTTTACAGTATATAACTGGGAGCTGGCCTGGAGATAAAAACTCACTAAAATTAAGTGTTTATTGAAGTCAACAGTGGGCTGTCTGGAGAAGACGAGAATTGAAATAAAAACTCACTAAAATTAGCTGTTTATTGAAGTCAACAGTGGGCTGTCTGGAGAAGACGAGAATTGAAATAAAAACTCACTAAAATTAAGTGTTTATTGAAGTCAACAGTGGGCTGTCAGGAGAAGACGAGAATCGAAATAAAAACTCACTAAAATTAAGTGTTTATTGAAGTCAACAGTTGGCTGTCAGGAGAAGACGAGAATTGAAATAAAAACTCACTAAAATTAGCTGTTTATTGAAGTCAACAGTGGGCTGTCTGAAGGCGACGAGAATTGAAACAAAACCTCACTAAAATTAGATGTTTATTGAAGTCAACAGTGGGCTGTCTGGAGGCGACGAGAATTGAAACAAAAACTCACTAAAATTAAGTGTTTATTGAAGTCAACAGTGGGCTGTCTGGAGGCGACGAGACTTGAAATAAAATCTCACTAAAATTAAGTGTTTATTAAAGTCAACAGCGGGTTGTCTGGAGAAGGCGAGAATTGAAATAAAAACTCGCTAAAATTAGGTGTTTATTGAAGTCAACAGTGGGCTGTCTGGAGGCGACGAGAATTGAAATAAAAACTCACTAAAATTAAGTGTTGTCTGTATCGTCCTCGAGGCGACGAGCAAAAACGATGATGCAACATCTCTAAGATTTATTTATCAATGCAAACAAAAAAAGTCATGTGGGTTCTCATTCTTTTATAATTTTACTTACTATTGATATACATCGTTCATGTTTATATGTACTTTATTTGGGTGAAAATATATCGGTAAGGCACGTTCGAGTATGACATTGTGTAAGTACATATTTCTCCCACCAATACACCGCTAGCTGTTGTGTTACATGTTTATGGTGCACTCAGCACTATGACTGGGAAACCTACCGTAGAATACTTCTAACAAAGTGCATACCTGTACAGGTTTACACGTACAGTATATATATGTACTTATTTACCTGTGGAGACAGTCGTGTAAAGGACACAGGTAAAACAATTGGACGTCACCTGTATACCAGTACGTATAGAGTCCTTACCTAGCTAATATAACCATGTGATGTCGTGTTATGTCGTCGCTTCCGGACAAACCTAACGGAGCCACAAAACATGTCGTTAACATGCGTCCCCGGGGGACAGGCGCGAGGCTCTCAAACGGGGTTACCAAAACGTATGTTTATTATAAGTCATGTTCTAAGGTAGTCGGGTTTTTCACTTACCCTTAATTATCATTACTCAACAATGCAATGCGTAAAAAGTGAGAAGGAGGGAAGTGTGTGTGGTGTGTGTGTGTGTGTAGGGGGGGGGGGGGGGGGGGNGACCTATGACGGGGTCGCATTAATTAAATCATATAGTCACCTTCGAAGAAATGAAAAACATTGATTGATATTTTCGTTGTATTTTAATGTTATTAACATTATAAAACATGGCATCCAGTCTTGAAAATGATGCAACATATTTTGCGTATAATAATTGTAAAATTTTAATGAAAACTGACACACTTGACAAATGATTGACAATCGCATTCCTAGTGATGTACATTACAGTTGATATATATTTCTCTCGTCCGTCGCTGAAAGCCGTCAGTAATTTCTCTTTTCTTGTTTTCAACTATCGAGCCATTCTTTCAACAGGTGCCGGTTAAAAGAACTGTTAATTAACCGATTTATTAATAGCTTTCTTCATTTTGTTTGGTTAAACCCATAAACTATGGAACGTGTCCTTTTGAAATTTGGCGCCGATAACTTCGTGCTCCGCCATTATGAAAATTCCACCGCGAGTTAGTACACTATTACTGATCGCTATATTCTTACTAGTGGTTAGCCTTTTTGAACTTCAAGATTTTATTAAAATCAAACAATATCAAAATATTTGAAGAATACTAAGATAAAATCAATGTATAGATGTGTAACTTGACATAGCTTTGTTGTTTATGCATATCATTGAGCAAACTTTTCACTACAAATTCTTACGTGGTTTGTTCTCATTTGTAAACAACAACGTCAGTTACTTAGAAGTGTCATACAAAATTGTGGCAGACAGAAGTTCACAGCTCACGACTGTTGTCTGTGACGTTTATCTCACTCTCGTTAGCTAATTATTATTTTTTGAGATGAAACAGAAAAATCCGTACAGGATACGAAACGACTGTTGTTTATCATACTCCATGGATTCTTCTGTGTGGCAATACTAGCCGGTCGTTTACAGTTGTGTCCCCACTCTAGAGCCGGGTTTAATATGAGGACGTTTGGTAGATAATTACGCTTTAAGGCTGTCATTTACCTAGACGAGTCAATCTCAGAAATTATAGACTTGATCGTGGTGTGTTTGACCTTTGGTGACCTAGCAATATATTTGGTAAAGGAGTTTGGCAATATATTTAAGGATGCTTGATTGGAAAAACCACAAGGTGGTAAATATACTAGGAAGGTTGAGGGAGAATGTATTAAGGTTTTTATTTAATTTCTTTTTTATTATTTAGTTCGCTGAGATGGGATGAACTGGAAAGTGATGTCACTAAATTGCGTTTTGATCATTTCAGGGTGTTTATTGCAAAACACATCTTCTGAACTTTATGACAAAACCGGAAGTACCGTAAATATATATTGTACTACTCATGTCTACGTTACTGCTACTACAATTAATATTTGTGTGGACGTCTGTCGTTCTGGCCATTTGTGTTCATTTAATCAGTTAAGATCCACATAGTTTTTATATATGACAAACACGTTTTTTGTTTATAAACGTATTTTTCAAACCATCATTTCTATACCGCAGACTTTACCTCCCATTGTGAGTACTTCGTCCCTCTAACCGTATAAATCAACATAATTCTACTTCAAATACTTTAACGGAACTGAAGAATTTTGAACTTTGGAAGTGTAAACAAAATAAGCAACGTTCAACTGAATGGTTGACATTATAATTTATGATTTCTTCTTCTTATAAGTCTTATAGGGACAATTTGACCGACTATCTTGTTTTTGTCAATTTTACCTTTTAACCTCAAAAAATAGCTGATTTCTAGACTGATGACCCTTACACCAGGTGAGATACTACTAGATCCATCTAAAGATTCCGTATTCAATTTATAGATGTATCGATGTTTTTAAGGAAGCTGTTTACCCTCTGGCGCCTCACATTTCATCACAAGGAGATACATATCTTGAGATCTGGGTGCGACACAAACTTGATAGCCGCGAGCGGTCAGTGTGACGAACAATCCGAGTCATAACAAAGCTTAACGGTGAATCACACAGAGACACAGGAACACTCATAGACACTCATTTATAGTAATATCAAACGTTGATATCTAATAAAAACGATGCCAGGTATATATTTATAAAGTATGCGAAGCGTCTGCTGTTTGTTTCAAGTGTTCATAAATAATGTATAGCGTCTTCTACTTGTACAATATATATATACAGTATATGTAAACGATAATTTGCTGAACACATTTACTGAAAAGAATTTCTAGATAGTTTGAATCCACAGCTAACATTGCAGTCAGGGAAGTTTAAAAATAAGGCATATATTTACTCAATTCTGTCGAGAATTTGTTATGCCTTTTAAGATCACGTGACCCTGTCAGGCCAATACTTTTGTAAAGTTCTTCATTCTTTAACGATTTTTTTTGTCACTGACCTTCCTAGCGATTAGAACAGGACATTTGAGTTACTACAGAAAATAAGTTTAAACATTCTCAAGTTCTTTCTTCGTTTTAGAGGACCGGGTCTTTATCAAGTATTTAGTCGTAAAAAAGTAAATATATTCTGGCTTGAGGAAGAATGTGTAGTCTACTTCTGTGGTATTTAATGGAGCTGGCGCGTATTTTCTTTCTAATTTACAATTAACGACACAAGAACGAAACATCTTATAACGGGAATAACTGAGGCCGGGAATGTCTCCTGATTGTGTCCCGGGTGATCTAAGATGTTGTACCGTTACGGCAAGTTGCTTGACCATTGATCACACTATAATGGAAATAAAACAACATTCCGACGCAGTACAGTGGTAAATAAGAAACGACTATTTCTGTAATGACCACTTGACCAAAACAACATGTCCACGTTAGAAATATGTGGTACTTACCCGCAGTGGCCATAGTGTTAAATTGTCCGTTAGAATCAAATCTGGACGCGAAATTCTCACAAACTACTGCTAGTTAAAACAATGGCGGACAGGCTTTCGTGATGGACGTAAATCGCCTCTGGTCATCTAGCGCGCAGTGATATGATTGGCTCCCGTGACAGTCAATAATTCTCCGTGACGTCACTCGGTGAAGGGACGGCCGCCCGCGCCTCGGGTTGCTGCTGCAGTCTGGGGTCAAAGGTTACAGTATGATGAGTTAGAGAAACCGGAGAATTCATACATGCGTGATACAGGTACCACTAATCACAGGTAAAACCATGTGACGTAAACTTGGCTAAGGGATCCGCCGACATGGGCTGTAGATCAAAGACATTTACACGCTATTAACTTCCTCCGCCTATCCGTGGTTTTCACGAATTTCAACACACAGAATAATCTGTCGAAAACGATTCCAGATAATCCGTAACATTGTTCGGAAAAATACATATGTCAAGCCACGGGAGTCAGACACGTGGAACTAAGGCTTATGTGGTACTGGTGTTGTTTCATCATACGTAAAATTGTTCTTCTCTAGAAAACACATGAAAAGTCAGTATTATCATCGAGGGTTTTTAGCGGCCGTTTTCAAATGACCTGTCTCGGTCACACAAACGCTTCAAATATAATATTTGGCTGTCGCTTCAAACTACTGGGTGGGTGACCGAAATATAATTTGAAAATGCTACTAAATATTGAGTTTGTTTATATTTTCTTGTGAACAATGATCGATGGCTTCGAGGAATAGTCCGTTTAAAAGTTTGTTTGAATTGTATCGATACAAAGTAGAGATTGGAATTGGCTAGTAATTAGGCAGTCAAGTATTCGGAGGATCGACCGGTAAAAGTAAATTGATCGATATTCAGAATGAGATTCATTGGTTTAGTATGAATAATAAAAGCTCATACTGTACATAAACAGTAATTGAAAACTTACTTTACGAGCTTTCTATAACGTGTTTCCTATGTCAAGCAAAGAGTGCAAATGACCGGTGTCTCTACTCTAAACCGCTGAAAACAACTCACTAAGCCACTATATGCCGAATCAGTAATGTCAACAGTCAGAAAATATGGAAACATTTCGTCTAAATAGCACTCTAATACTACAGGCAGTCAGAGGGACGGGTAATATGTTTACCCATCCCGCCCCTAAGTGGATGTCAAAATGGGGTTATAAAGATGACTCAGCTGGTGCCCCCTCGTCTCTGTTCATCGAATACCCTTCCCTACTGACCCAGATGGATTCTTTGATTTTCCTCCCTTTCAAGCACTTTCGAGTTGTTCTAGTTTATGATGTGGTTGTGTGTGTTAGCATGGTCTGTAATTGTTTTCTGGAAATGTATTCTACGAATAATTGGCACAATTTTGAGTTTAATCAACATTTTATCCGATATCATATCAATTTGATAGTTAAGGGTAACGCAAGCTACATGCACTTTTTCTAGTATTACAACAGATCGTGCATCTATAATAGACATTAAGCTGTAGATATGCCTTATGGGAGGAAATCCGAATATCTTAATCAGGTGTTTTTTTAATTATGTGTAAAACACTCTATGGTGATTTAATCATCTAATCTATGTAACGAATTTGTGTTGAAAAATCGTCTGGAATAAAAGTGCCCAACACTTACATATTCTATACAACCTTTACTGGCTGTAACCTCATAACTTTGTTTGAGTGATTCAAGTTTTGTTTTCGAGGAAATAAACATAAAGCGTCGTTTTATCGTATATTTCTTCTCGTCTTTTTCGCAACGCACCAGTCGTGTATACCTTTGAAAGCATTCGTATATGAGTTTTAATCTCTTAAACTGAAATGGTGTTGTATCATCTGTAATAAAGTCTTTTCTGCTGTTGTCTAAGGTCAGAAGTAAAGACTTTTATCACATAATGTACTGTGTTATCCAGTGAATATATCTATGTCATATTTTTTGCGTATTAACCCATGTATTATGACCTATCAGCCCTGTGATTAGTTGTAAGTATACAGTTTTGACTATTGACTGAAAGGGCATGTATTAACTGTGTTGTTACTTACAATTATCTGTATGGACTACATTTGTATACACATTACAAAATACAACGCAACACATTTTTAACTGTGATAACGTTTAACTTTAATGATAACGATTATGAACTTTAGAATTCTTACCGCTGCCTTTAATACATTTTTGGTATTACGAGAAACCCCGTTCCAAACAATTCCAGTAAACCCTGCTCTGATATTTCTTGAATACGTTATCTTTAAGCGGCTCGTAAACAAACGACGTCAGCGTTCGCAAAGCGCTTTAATCGAGATCAAATACGTGATTGGGTGCGTTCGTTGCTAAGGAAACGTGTGTTAGTTAGAGAGCTTCCATTGAAAATAATTTTGACTAATTCATGGCTGTATATGAATAACGCTATTTTCACTATGGATATAGTCAAAATTGCTTCATTACTTTTCATATAGAGAGTCAGGTATCAATTTCAATTTTGATGTCACGCCTAGGACAAGTACATGATGTCACAGACTTAGGCACTGGAGTCAAAATGGCGGCTTTTTACATTTCAAGGTTGCATGAAAATTGTCGTTTTACACAAATAAATGCCCCAAATCTTGATTATGCGATAAGAAGGATCTTAAACTCGTTTTCATTTCATATGAAATTTATGAAACTAGTAACGATTTAGCTCGTCAGAGGCTCGCTAAATTGAAAATGTCTAAGACTAGTTTCATAAATCTATTATGAAATGGAAACTCATGTAATATCCTATATATGTGAGAAACAAAATCGGACCAAGAAAGAACTAATAGACTAAACTCCAAAAAAATCATAAACAGTGATATCAGTAATAACGATGATTGTATACGGCTCTCAAAACTATGTAATCCTTATAAAAATGGTAGACTCCGTACCTATCACAGTCGCTGAAACTTACATTACCGGAGCCATTTGCCAACTTAGACTCGGTTGTCTCCCTTTGATTATTGGTTCATTTTCCCTGTGATCGCCCTATGTATTCTAAAACAAGATCCGTTTTATTTAGTTGCCTTTGGCTAATCATTTTGCATACTCTTTTAACCAGTTCATTTTTTTTTAATTCAAATGGTAAGTTATCAGATTTAATTCAAGAAAGTGATCTTAAGTTTTCACTTTCAAAGACTATATAGCCACGGGCTCTAATCTAATTCCGTGATATAGCTTATGATTCGACGATGACGATCTCTTTTAACAGAAATGTTTGAATCAACTTGCATAATTCGTCACATTGTATTTGTTTTACTCAACACATCAAAATCTTCAACTCTTTCGCAGGACAATTTCCCGCTCTGTGAAAACTCTCGAGGCACGCTCCCATGGAGTTATCGTCCTTAGATGACGTAAGCTGTTGATAGGGTGTTATAGCATGTACCACTAAACCATAGAGTACTTTACTGAGCAACGAGTGGAAACTGTAGTAACATAGGACATGTTATTCCTATAATAGCTGAACTTATATCTTTAATCTTATTTGTTTGATTAGCATTGTCTCGTAAACCAAATTTAGCGATGTATAACTTTCAAATATGAAAAAAATATGTATTTTATAATTGTTATATCGATTTGAATGCATTGTATGTGTTATGTTTGTGAAACGCGACACGTAAAAAATCGATTGATTGATTAATTGATTAATTGCAACAAACCCTTTGCGCAATGTTCGATATACAATAAAATGACCCCCGAGTTATCTATGATTACAGGGATTAGAAGCGGTACTCGGGAGGGATTAACTGTAGTAGGTATACCTAATATAAGATAGAACAAACAAAGAGTTACCTACCATCTTACTCACCTTTGAATCAACTTTAATAAATCAAGTTTTGGTGTTTTACTTCACTATTTAAAACATATTAAAATGTCATTGTTTAGAAAGCACTCAAGCATATTCCTTTAAATTGATTGATAGTAGAAAAAATGTTGTAATATGATAATTAATGTTTTTAAAACTGTACACCTGCGGATATCGATTTTATTTTATATAAAGATGTACGTTCTTCGTACCATAAATGTATTTGTTTCAAACACAGAAGTGACCTAACTGAGCTCGTGTATAATCAAAGCTCCCCTAATCCCTTATTGGCCTGATACTCAGCTTTTGTAGATGTTTACGTGTACCAGCACTACACGTTCATCTACAATTCCGATTGAGGACTGATACTTCGGCAGTTGTATTCTAATATTGGATGTACCTACTTTGTTAGGTCACTTCTGATTGCTTACTTCTTGCTCACGGAACCAGTTTACTGAAGCGGGTTTGTTTAATTCTAAGAGAGAGTGAGTGGAAAAGGGGTTGTGTTGTACTGTGTTAGGATGATAAACATATGCATACCGGGATTAATAAATCGATACTCTTCAAACACAATACCCGCCGACACCATCTGTTCTGTTAATCCTTAACAAAGATCCAACACGTGCACTCCGTCTATATCCACTGACATTGACAAGTTGACATGGTTTGCTTTATATAGTATCAATATTAACTTTAACTATTTATCTTACAATTTATATTAATCACTTGTTGGTCTGGGTGTCAGTCGTAGTGTGGGAGGAAACCGGAGAAACCCTTTTCTAATTTTCACATCCGATCGGGGGAATCGAACCCCGGTCGCCTTGGTAAAAGCCAATTGTTATCCACTGTGTCGCCATATCATCCGAGTGGCAAGATATAAATAAACCGAGTGTAAATATTCTCCAAATATCTTGACAGAAAATGGCGATCATTATGCCAGCTTGAAACAGCTTAGCATAAACCATTACTGAAAATATGCGTTTAGGAAAAATCAATAATTATAATAGTTACAAATGGATGATGTTGAAAATGTATCAACCACTAATGTAATATTCATCGAAGGGTTAACCTGCGCCCTCTGTGTAACCGAGTTACACTAGTCCCCCACTGTGTTACCGAGTTACACTAGTCGCCCTCAGTGTAACCGAGTTACACAAGTCGACCACTGTGTAACCGAGTTACACTAGTCTGTCACTGTGTAACCGAGCTACACTAGTCTGTCACTGTGTAACCGTGTTACACTATTCGCCCACTGTGTAACCGTGTTGCACTAGTCGCCCACTGTGTAACCGTGTTGCACTAGTCGCCCACTGTATAACAGAGTTGCACTAGTCGCCCACTGTGTAACCGACTTGCACTAGTCTGTCACTGTGTAACTGAGCTACACTAGTCTGTCACTGTGTAACCGTGTTACACTAGTCGCCCACTGTGTAACCGAGTTGCACTAGTCTGTCACTGTGTAACCGAGTTACACTAGTCGCCCTCAGTGTAACCGAGTTACACTAGTCGCCCACTGTGTAACCGAGTTGCACTAGTCGCCCACTGTGTAACCGTGTTACACTAGTCGCCCACTGTGTAACCGTTACACTAGTCTGTCACTGTGTAACCGAGTTACACTAGTCGCCCACTGTGTAACCGAGTTACGCTAGTCGCCCACTGTGTAACCGAGCTACACTAGTCTGTCACTGTGTAACCGAGTTACACTAGTCCCCACTGTGTAACCGAGTTACACTAGTCGCCCACTGTGTAACCGAGTTACACTAGTCGCCCACTGTGTAACCGTGTTACACTAGTCGCCCTCTGTGTTACCGAGTTACACTTGTCGCCCACTGTGTAACCGAGTTACACTAGTCGCCCACTGTGTAACCGAGTTACACTAGTCGCCCACTGTGTAACCGTGTTACACTAGTCGCCCTCTGTGTTACCGAGTTACACTTGTCGCCCACTGTGTAACCGAGTTACACTAGTCGCCCACTGTGTAACCGAGTTACACTAGTCGCCCACTGTGTAACCGTGTTACACTAGTCGCCCTCTGTGTTACCGAGTTACACTTGTCGCCCACTGTCTAACCGAGTTACACTAGTCGCCCACTGTGTAACCGTGTTACACTAGTCGCCCACTGTGTAACCGAGTTACACTAGTCGCCCGCTGTGTAACCGTGTTACACAAGTCGCCCACTGTGTAACCGATTTACACTTGTCGCCCACTGTCTAACCGAGTTACAGTAGTCGCCCACTGTCTAACCGAGTTACAGTTGTCGCCCACTGTGTAACCGAGTTACACTAGTCGCCCACTGTGTAACTGAGACACACTAGTCGCCCACTGTGTAACCGTGTTACATTAGTCCCCCACTGTGTAACTGAGACACACTAGTCCTGCACTGTGTAACCGAGTAACACTAGTCTCCCACTGTGTAACCGAGTAACACTAGTCTCCCACTGTGTAACCGTGTTACACTAGTCCCCCACTTTGTAACCGAGTTACACTAGTCGCCCACTGTGTTACAGAGTTACACTAGTCCCCCACTGTGTAACCGCGTTACACTAGTCGCCGACTGTGTAACCGTGTTACACTAGTCGCCCACTGTGTAACCGTGTTACATTAATCGCCCAATGTGTAACCGTGTTACACTAGTCGCCCACTGTGTAACCGGGTTACACAAGTCGCCCACTGTGTAACCGAGTTACACTAGTCGCCCACTGTGTAATCGTGTTACACTAGTCGCCCACTGTGTAACCGTGTTACACTAGTCGCCCACTATGTAACCGTGTTACACTAGTTGCCCACTGTGTAACCGTGTTACACTAGTCGCCCACTGTGTAACCGAGTTACCCTTGTCGCCCACTGTCTAACCGAGTTACACTAGTCGCCCACTGTGTAACCGAGTTACACTCGTTGCCCACTGTGTAACCGAGTTACACTAGTCCCCCACTGTGTAACTGAGACACGCTAGTCGCCCACTGTGTAACCGTGTTACACAAGTTCCTCACTGTGTAACTGAGACACACTAGTCGCCCACTGTATAACCGTGTTACACTAGTCGCCCACTCTGTAACCGTGTTACACTAGTCGCCAACTGTGTTACAGAGTTACACTAGTCGCCCACTGTGTAACCGGGTTACACTAGTCGCCCACTGTGTAACCGGGTTACACTAGTCGCCCACTGTGTAACCGAGATACACTAGTCTGTCACTGTGTAACCGTGCTACACTAGTCGCCCACTGTGTAACCGAGATACACTAGTCTGTCACTGTGTAACCGTGCTACACTAGTCGCCCACTGTGTAACCGAGATACACTAGTCTGTCACTGTGTAACCGTGTTACGCTAGTCTGTCACTGTGTAACCGGGTTACGCTAGTCGCCCACTGCGTAACCGAGTTACACTAGTCTGTCACTGTGTAACCATGTTACACTAGTCGCCCACTGTGTAACCGTGTAACACTAGTCGCCCACTATGTAACCGAGTTACACTTGTCGCCAACTGTGTAACCTAGTTACACTAGTCCCCCACTGTGTAACCGTGTTACACTAGTTCCTCACTGTGTAACTGAGACACACTAGTCGCCCACTGCATAACCGTGTTACACTAGTCGCCCACTATGTAACCGTGTTACACTAGTTGCCCACTGTGTAACCGAGTTACACTAGTCGCGCACTGTGTAACCGATTTACGCTAGTCGCCCACTGAGTTACACTAGCCGCCCACTGTGTAACCGAGTTACACTAGTCGCGCACTGTGTAACCGATTTACACTAGTCGCCCACTGAGTTACACTAGTCGCCCACTGTGTAACTGAGTGACAGAGAAATCTCCAACCCGAGGGATAATATTCTCTAATGTTATAAGCCGAGGGTAAGTCATTCGAGAATATCATCCCGAGGGTTTGAGATTTTTCTGTCACACCCGCAAGGTAGGGGATGATTATTTTTCTCCCATCCCGTTTCACTTATAAATGACATATAAACGTTGATTGCATGTTTTTCCAGCAAATCCAGAGTTGTCTTTCATAGTCTG
The DNA here is from genome assembly GCF_002113885.1 of Mizuhopecten yessoensis. NCBI lineage: Eukaryota > Metazoa > Mollusca > Bivalvia > Pectinida > Pectinidae > Mizuhopecten > Mizuhopecten yessoensis. The sequence goes on from NW_018408884.1 coordinate 1,284,339, forward strand.
CTACTGATGACGTGACGTCAATGCTTTGATGATGTGACGTCATACTATTGTTATGACTTATATCGCGCCATTCTGCACGAGGCTATCCTATATATTGAAAGGGAGACAAACCTGTGAAGGGTAGGAGGAACATATGTCATGATATATCTATCAGCCTAGCTTTACAGACACTAGTTTAAGCCCTTCCTGCGTGACATTAACTGTCGTGAAATTATATAATCATATCACGTCCAAAAGCAATGGAATATAATTTCGTATGAAGATCTGCATATGCACGCGTTTACCCTCAACTCGTCACTAATATTGGCTTTTCCCCAATGCTAGACTTTTCCATGCTATATCGTATAAATGATGACGTCGTATACCGCAATGTTTGCCGCGGTATTTGTACTTAATTATAAATTATAATTGGTTAAAGTTTCTCGGCGACAAAATCGCAATTAAGATTCTACTGTTTTGAACGAAGAAGTGTTGTCTTTCTGTTAAAATGAAATCATAAAAGATAGCGATGATTATTCTTGGCGTTACATGATATAAACTGGGAAAAAAAGCATGCGCTTTTGCTTCCGGTATATCTGTATAACCCCGAAAGTAATCTTGCTTATTCCATAAATAACCCATCAACTTAGACTTAATGGAGGAATGATGATTTTATTAACTTTACCACAGCGATATACTATGAGTAAAACCGATATACTGGCAACAATCCCAGGAACTGCTAATAACAACGGACCTCTGAAACGTGAATGATAAACAATGTGTATACGTCACAATAAAATACCAATATAGCCTGTGTACGTATTGTCTCTGTACACGTCATAAAATAACCTCAATTGTATTACGGTATCATGACCACTAATTACATGACACACGTAACCGCAAGAAAATAAATGTATACAGTATATAGATGTATATGAACAACGTAGTAAAATATCTTCGTAACGAGCAATTATACAATCAACGTAATCAAAACGGTTGATACATTTCGAAAACAACTACATCTATTGTATTTCCTTTGTCAAATTCTGACTTGATAAGAAAATCCATAGATATTTAGACACCAAATTTGCCGAGTTGTCTTTTCCATTAACGGACACTATCAGTTACACGTCAGCGACCCCCTGGTTATTACGGTTTGGTGATAAACTATTTAGTGGAACAGTTTCGGGGGAGCACTCCTTCCTTCCGGTTGATCCTTTAGTCATCATACCCAACAACCCCCCGCTGGCCTCTTTTTCTCGAACCTTCTTGTTGTGTTCCTCTTCCAGCGCAAATTGGACGTGTTTGTAGTACATTATAAAGTTGTTGACGAGAACCGGTACGGAAAATCCGATCATTAGCAGGCCAGACAAAGCACAGAACGACCCCACGAGATATCCCAAGTTTGTGGTCGGGTACATGTCACCGTATCCCACGGTCGTCATGGTAATGATGGCCCACCAAAAACCGTGCGGTATTGAGGTGAATATCTTGTGGTCATCCACGTAGTATATTAGTGAAGAAAAGACTAGCATGCCCACCAGAAGAAAAGCCGACATTAATAATAGCTCCTTGAATGACGCACGTAACGTATAAATGAGAATCCAAAGTCCTGGCACGTGCCGGACCAGTCGGAATATCCTCAGCACCCTGAAAAAGAGTAATCTCCCTTGATGAAATCGAAAAGAATTAAGAAATGTAGAAACTTGAGAAATGACAGCGATTTTCTATAAATAACAACAATGACCTTGACCTTGGTACCTTGATAAAACATACACTCTGTTGAGGTACTCTCATACTCTACCACTGTATGTGTGATGATTGATATAAGCATCCATTCAGAAATGAACTGACAAAAGTGATATCAAATAATTCATAAAGGCACATTGGTTTCTCGGAGATAGAATTTCCTTTATAGGGAACTTTATATTGTCAAGCAAGTTATTTCCCCTTTGTATTATCTTATGATGTAATCAAGTTAGCTATCTACCCTTATAATCTTGTGATCCTCAGACAAATTTATCTCCAATTATTACAATTATCCAGTTAGTAAACTTTCTCAGTAATCTAGTGATCCAGATACGGAGTTATCTCCCGTTAGTACAATTATCCACTTAATTAGCTCCCCTGCTTTAATGGTAATTCTGAGAGAAATTAGTCGCCTGCAATTATACTTATCATATAAGTAACATTTCTCCTGATAATCCTGAGACAGAGTTATCTTCCATTTGTACATTTATTCAGAAAGTAACAATTCTCTGATGATCTAGAGACAGAGTTATCTCCCATTAGTACATTTATCCAGTAAGTAACCTTTCTCTGATGATCTAAAGATAGACTTATCTCTCATTAGTAATTTATCAAGTAAGTTACCTTTCTCTTGTTATCTAGAGACAGAGTTATCTCCCATTAGTACAAATATCCAGTAAGTTACCTCCCCTATTTAAAAGGTAATTCATAGACAAATAAATCTCCCGTTATTACAATTATCCAGTAAGTAATCTTTCTCAGTTACCTGGTGACCAATATACAGAGTTATCTCCCGTTATTACAATTAATATATGTTACCTCCTTCAGTAAAATAGTGATGCTGAGACATTAGTAATCTAGTTACTTCCCCTTGTTACTTGGTGATGCTGAGATAAAGGCACCTGCAATCATTATTGCTGTTTACCTGGTAATTCTGAGAACAGAAATGAAGTCCACGGACCCATCAAACTGTAGTTCTGGGTTAACGTTGTAGACGATGAGCTCGATATAGTCGGGGATGAGTGCCAGAAGGTCGATGACCCCCATTAGAGAGGTCAAGTACTGTAACCTCCGCCTGGACAGACAGAGTCGACATATAAATTCAACGGTGAAGAATGCAAGACAAATGATGTCTATTACTGCCAATACAGGGTGTGTAACAGATTCTGTTTTTACGTCACCAGTACTCGTGCTCACGTTTACTGGAACCACACTTCCATTGACGTCAGAGTAATTTGTGTATGCCGTGCCGTTGGATGATGATGTTGGTATGTTCCTGTGTAATGAGTAGCTGAAGCTCGGGTGGGTTTCCGCCATGAAGCTGAAGATGGACACCGCCACAACCATCAGGGAAATCCAACCGTAGATCTACAAAATATCAATTATAATCAGTTAAAACAGTTATACATCAATACTATAGACACACTCAGACTATCAAAATGTAAACTGAAGAAATAGCCAATGATATTCAGAAATAAAATCTGAGAACTAACAAGGGGGTATAATCATATCAAAACCTCCAATGCAATCAGCCTGTGATTCTTGTAACGAGAAATTACATTGGTCAGTTGCCGTCATGTGTAGCGATAACGATGTTTTTGAAATATATTGTAATATCAAAAATATTTTTGTATCGAAGAAGTAAAATTGAAGTGTCAGCCTCAATATTTCAATCTAAGAAATAACGCCGAATTAGCGAAAATTATTTATCCATATAAGCTATAGTTTGTAAACCGCTCACGGTGCCACGTGACTGAAGGTATTCACGAACACTTAAATGACGCGTTCCGGCAGCCTTGTTCTCCGCTGACTTGTAAAGGTAATGTTTACTGGTGCGCCATTAGGTAATGTTTACTCGTGCGCCATTAGGTAATGTTTACTCGTGCGCCATTGCTGAAAATTCTGAGCGTTAAAAGGATTATCTTGGAGAGTTCGCAAGAAAAAATATTACAGTTTGAAAAGTGTATTCGATAATCAGACATGTACGAGGTCCTATGAATAAATTATGTCACAGCACAGCTCCCGTGCGAACGTGCAGTATACATATACTACAGTTTAGCCCCTTGGTAGACTGCAAAAGCATTTACAGAATACTGCACGTGCAGAAGTTCGACATCTTCATTGGTGAATGATATGCATTCCTGGTGGCTACTTTTCAATGCTAGAATGAAGGTTGAGACTAAACCTGAAATAGGCTGCGATATCAAAGCTTTACAAATACCACCAAAACAGACACACGCAGAGTTGTGAAGCTAAAAAGGCACATCTGCCATCACTTTGAGAACTGTTTACAGGTGTTTGAACAAATTCAAGAGTGGTAAAGTCGACATCAAACAAGACGCACAACTAGGCAGGCCAGTTGTTGCAGCATCTAAGAAATTAAGGATGATGGTCGTTATACTGTTTCTGAGACAGCTCGTATGGTAAGCATTTGTGTTTCAGGTACCGTGCAAAGAAGGAAAATGTATGACTGTTTTACAAAGACAAAGTACTGAAGCCTGTCAAAAGATTATACATGAAAGAGCGTCCAAGTAAACGGTTGAATGGCATCTAGCCAATTCACGACAATGGCTCTTCCAACAAAACCCATATTATACAGTTGTTTTTGAAGCAAGAGAATGTGGTACAAATTGACCACCCACCCTATTCACCTGATCTAAGTCCCTGTCACACTTCCTGTTTTCTTTACTAAAGAAAATACTCTCTCGTGGAAACGGTATGAATCTTCCAGTGTCTTGTCATGTTACCAAGGGGAGACTACCGCGCAGTGTTTACACCAAGGACAGCGCTATTGCTGCGAGAGTGCGTTTCTGCTAAAGGGGGTGATAACAAGGTCAAACGATGTGCATACATCATACACGTGGTTCCTATTGAATGGCCCTCGAGCATGTTTATTACAAACATATTATTTAAGATTCAATAACAAGCTTAGAGCTTATATTATAGCCTCTCCTAATCCCTTTTGATTGCGATAGCAGTACCAGATGGCGCTCATAGATACGAACGTATTTCCGACGTAATTATATTCAAACACGCACCGCTCGCGATGATGGCTTGTTATGCTTTAATCTACCAATGCGGTAATCCGAGAACGAAAAATTACACCTTGAGACTATAATCGGATGATGTGTGCATATTTCCTATGTGAACCTCTCCAATGGGGTTGGGGGTATCGCGATTTTATTTTGGGAAATCTAATTGATCCCTTAAAGAAGTGCGTGAGTTCGACAGTAAATTACAACAAACTGAACTCGAAAATCCTGATGCTTTATCATGTAAATATAAAACCGTTGTCGATTTTACATGTACTTAGTACATTTCGTAGGCATTTTATTAACACAGAAATGTTTTAACGGCATAGGGAGATTCATTGCTACAGTGTACGTCCTTAGGACGATTCCTCGCCTTATTGTACGTCTCTAAGGACGCTTTCCTGTCCTAAAATTACGTACGGCCTAAGGACGATTCATCGCCTTATTGTACGTCTCTAAGGACGTTTTCCTGTCGTATGATTATGTACGTCACTTAGAACACGTTCCTGTCATCTAATTACGTACGTCATAAGGACGATTCCTTGCCTTATTGTACGTCTCTAAGGACGCTTTCCTATCATATAATTACGTACGTCATAAGGACGATTCCTTGCCTTATTGTACGTCTCTAATGACGTTTTCCTGTCATATGATTACGTACGTCCCTTAGGACACATTCTTGTCATTTAATTACGTACGTCCTTAGGACGATTCCTCGCCTTATTGTACGTCTCTAATGACGCTATCCTGTCATATAATTACGTACGTCCTAAGGACGATTCCTCGCCTTATTGTACGTCTCTAATGACGTTTTCCTGTCATATGATTACGTACGTCCCTTAGGACACATTCTTGTCATTTAATTACGTACGTCCTTAGGACGATTCCTCGCCTTATTGTACTTCTCTAAGGACGCTTTCCTGTCATATAATTACGTACGTCCTAAGGACGATTCCTCGCCTTATTGTACGTCTCTAAGGACGATTTCCTGTCATACAATTACGAACGTCCCTTAGGACACGTTCCTGTCATCTACTTACGTACGTCCTTACGATGATTCCTCACCTTATTGTACTTCTCTAAGGACGCATTCCTGTCATATAACTACGTACGTCCTTAGGAGACTTTCCTGTCATATAATTACGTACGTCCTTTGGACAATTCCTCACCTTATTGTACGTCTCTAAAGACGCTTTCCTGTTATATGATTACGTACGTCCCTTAGGGCACGTTCCTGTCATCTAATTACGCAACTCCTAAGGACGATTCATTGCCTTATTGTACGTCTCTTAGGACGCTTTCCTGTCTTGTAACTTCGTACGTCCTGAGGAGACTTTCCTGTCATATAATTACGTACGTCCTAAGTACGATTCCTTGCCTTATTGTACGTCTCTAATGACGCTTTCTTGTCATATAATTACGTACGTCCTTAGGACGACTCATCGCCTTATTGTACGTCTCTAAGGACGCTTTCCTGTCATATAACTACGTACGTCCTTAGGAGACTTTCCTGTCAAATAATTACGTACGTCCTTAGGACGATTCATCGCCTTATTGTACGTCTCTAAGGACGCTTTCCTGTTATATGATTACGTACGTCCCTTAGGACACGTTCCTGTCATCTAATTACGTACGTCCTTAGGACGATTCCTCATCTTATTGTACGTCAATTATGACGCTTTCCTGTCATATAAATATGTTCGTCCTTAGGACGATTACTCACCTTATTGTACGTCTCTAATGACGCCTTCTTGTCATATAATTACGTACGTCCTAAGGACGATTCCTTGCCTTATTGTACGTCCCTTAGGACGCTTTCCTGTCTTGTAATTACGTACGTCCTGAGGAGACTTTCCTGTCATATAATTACGTTCGTCCTTTGGACGATTCCTCGCCTTATTGTACGTCTCTAAGGACGATTTCCTGTCATATAATTACGTACGTCCTTAGGACGCTTTCTTTTTATATAATTACGTACGTCCCTTCGGACGATTCCTTGCCTTATTGTACGTCTCTAATGACGCTTTCCGGCATATAATTACGTACGTCCCATAGACGATTCAACCAATAGCGTGCCTCTTATACCTCATATTAACAACAAAAATTTCAAGACTCCGTCACCGATCTTCGAAAACTCCAGTGACATTTGATACTGTAACAATCATTTAGTATATAATTTAACCAATTTATTCAAAAAAGTGATGAGCATAGAAGTCAAGCCCATACGTAGTTGTGGAAGTTTGCATGATAAATGTTGTATGTTCGGTTAAATACGGTGAAACAGAATCATAACAAAAGTGTAGGGGAACAGTCCCACGCTTATTCAGTTTATAGACAACTTTATGGGACAACACGGGTGTAAAATTTACATTATTTTTTTATTTTTTTTTATAAACATATAAAAACTAAATTCGTGTTTACTGTATAGTGTGAGATATATGAATGGCCACAATAATATCAGGTACCAGTGACGTATTACGTTTCTCCGAGACTGGATAGTGTGAGACACGGCTATAAATAGCCGTATCACCGGGTATAGGTGTCTGTGATCACGTAAGCGTGTCAAGTGGCAACTTTATATCACCTCACACACATCTCTGACGCCACATGTACAGCACACCCATACTTTACAAAAATAGCACTGAATAAATAAAGTCTATTTTACAAGAAAGGGGTGTTAACAGATGTTTCGGGTTTAACGAGTACCTTTTATTACAGTAGTTTGAAATTACTTTTAAAGGGGTTTATTCTCCTTAATTTTGAGTGCATTAAAGAGTTTTTGAGGTGTTTTTTTTTTGCGTTTGCGTTGTAACCAGATATCCACCAATTATGAGAGAAATGCATTTCAGTAGGCCATGAACGCAATACGATCATGTTCATTATGACGCTTCTCCTCCCGTCTCGCAAAACACGAGACCATTGTTTGAAGCAAACATTTAGGTGATGTGAGGGATGTATTTTGCACATCACAAACAACTATAAATAAAGGATGTTAACATACGTATTAAACGGCATTATTGCAATGTTCATAACGATATAAACATCAGTCTTTTACATAATGTATCGTGAGGCGGGCGACCTGGATTACGTGCGTATTATACATGTTTATGTTACCGTCTTGCGTTCATATCGTCATGAACGTTGACATTTAAGAATTACCCGTTTTCCCTATAAAAGGGAGCGAAACAGCTAAGGTTGAGAGATAAAACGGCAAATATGGAAGGAGGCATGCTTCTTTTGTTTAGGGAGACAAAACGCTGATATTGAGGTGAAAGTAAGTAGTCACTGCGAAAGTACAAAACAACGGGAGGTAAAACATATTGTCGCTTCATAACTTAATACGTGTGAATGTATATATGATAGATAAATCCATCATATTTTCTTATAGGCAAAGTAAGAGGTAATTTTGTTAGAGAACAGGGATTTTACTCCACATCCTGAGTAACCAAATTTACCTTTGCTGTTCGTGATGATGCGGGATCGTTTATTATCATCCATAATCGTGGCCGCCATTTTGTCCAAGTTGTCTTTTCTCCCTCCTCTGACTCTGTAGAGTCTAGTAGCGACCCCTTGCGGTCGTGCTCGAGTTGGTTAAGGGCGTTAACTGTGGCGTTCCAGGAGTTGTAATCTGTCCAGCAGCACCTCTCGATCAGATCGTCTTGAATCTTCCAGAATGCCAATTCCGCTTTGGCCGCAGGTCCGCATATATTGGAGGGTAAGTGAAGCTCTCCGGTACGGAGGTAGTTTAGTATAGACTGCAAAATAGTAAAATGAGTCAGAATTTCCCGTTCATTCGATATGTCAATTAAATGAAAATATAGACCTGCAGTTCATATGCTAAAATAAGTCAAGTTTACTTTTTTCATAGATTAATGTCGAGGTATTGGTGGTTAATTTGTCAGCTGTTCCCAGTTGTCTTTGCCGGGGTACATAAAAACGAGCAACACATACACACACATTTCACACAGTAGGGGAGATAACTCCCATATTCATATCCTAGTGGAAAACAAACGATACCTACGCTATCGTCAACACAGCGAAACCGAAGTCAATCGTGAAAAACTGGTTCAAGCAATACAACAATAAAAACGGTCAGTTAAAAATGATGGAAAACTCAGGGAAAACAATTTCGAATCAAATGGTTCGATTCTCGGTATTTTTATCACGACATAATTGAAGGCTTAAGGTAAGCTTTTCATTGGTTCCAGTCATCAACAACTGACCAATCACAAGGCTGATACACAGTAGTTTCCTTACTAAAGTCAACTCGGACCATCCGCAAACCGACGCGTACGGGAAAGATTATTATTTCACAAGACGTTCCAAGAGTATAACCGTTCAGGCAATCGGGAACCGTCGGCACTTCCCGTATAAATAGTATTTTCTCGTTTACGGAAAGTGCCGACGGTTCCCGATTGACCGTTCCGGATATAGATGACAATAGACTTACCTATATCTTGTACCTATAAAAGTACCCGGATGTTTTACTTAGAAAATAATCACGATTTTGTATTAAGATGCAAGCTACAGTTTAAAAAAAATCTGATCAGGGAATTTTAAATATAATCACTAAAACTGACCTTAGTAAGTTACTAAATACTTATAAAAAGGTTCCATATTGCAGAAATAATCAACATGTAAGCGTGTATTATGTACAATGGGGAAATATATAACGAAAGGGAGAAAATAATGGATGGTAATTAACGACGGCCATTTCTATCTCAATGCGTTCCGTCATAATTAGGGCTGCAACGATATATCGTACCGTATCGTAACGTGATACTTTCTTATGTATCGTTTCGAATCGTTTTCTGTGCCTATATCGCGATACATTAACGGTTCTGTATTAATACTGAACGATATTAATCTTGTTTTTTTATTTGACTCCAAGCTCTAAGAGTTTACTTGTTTTGGAATCTCTCAGTAAAGGTAAGGCCCACTGTGCAAAAGTACTAAAAATCATACAAAACATATTTTGACAGTATCTACTATACATATATAGTTAAGTCAATGACAAAACTCTGTTAAATCCTGGACTCGATCCTTCCGAAGTTTGACTTTTGAGCAGATACGTGTATCGTGATACGTATCGTAACGTAAGCATCATACCGTGATACGTATCGTAACGTAAGCATCACACCGTGATATGTATCGTATCGTAAGTATAATATCGTGATATGTATCGTATCGTAAATATAATATCGTGATATGTATCGTATCGTAAGCATCACACCGTGATATGTATCGTATCGTAAGTATAATATCGTGATATGTATCGTATGGTAAGCAGAATATCGTGATACGTATCGTATCGTAAGCATCATATCGTGGTAATCGCATCATAATTATCGTATCGTAGTATGTATCTCACCGTGAGCTAAGCGTATCGTTGCAGTTCTAAACTCATAATATACAAACATATAATAACATATCTAACACAGCCACACACGGATCACTTATTTACATTAGCTCAAAGGCTAGGGGTGTCCACGTCATTCTTCAAAATAGGTTGTCTCAAATATCTCCTAGCCGGTATAGAATTCACACGATGTGGTGGTATAGGTGGTGTACAGTGTTGCGCAGTTTAGGGATGAAATTGATCTTATGGTATCCAGTGTGTGCCAAATCGGAAAATAATTGGACGAACAGCCATTGATTTAAAGCAACGGAAGAAAACATAAAAAGGTCCACAGGGGGATGGGAGGGGGCGGCAGGAAAAATCCTGAGAGACACTTCCAAATTAAAAAGCTTTTCAAAATGTATTTACTGAAATCTACATTGTCAGTTGTAACGATTAAATGTCACTTATCGCAGTGCTATTCCGCATTCATATCTGATATAACAGGATGACCTATTGTATACAGCTGTGAGTTTCTTAATACATTTCCTGAATACTTACCGTACAGCGGGTTACATTTACGCCTTAAAATCATTGGATTATGTTTTCAATACTTAAATAGCATTACTATTGTAGAATTTAAAAGGATAGCGTATAACTTCGGTTGTAAGATCTAAATAGTCCACCTTGTTACGATCGCCCACACGGGTATCATAACAGCTGAACTACAATCTTGGTCTGGACTGGACAAACCCGGGCCCTGATCACTAGACCAGGAATGCTACGGTTTCGGAAAGGAAAGTGTCTTAAACTTGAAATATCGGAGAATGTCAGAAGAATGGCTGTAAGTCATTTAACTTTTAGCCGTCTCGCCGTCACCGTTCGTACCGGTCTCTTACATACGGTAAATGACCCCACAGGGTCGCTTTATTGCGTTATCTCACTCCCAGTGGTAATACGTTGTATTCTGGTTGCGACGTCGGCAACCATCATGCAACGTCCGGGCAACGCCTTTTACCAGATGTTGTAACAACGTTAGAAATTGGGACGTGAAGCTATACAGCTTATTGTTTACAAATATTTTCTAGTTAAAATTATCTCTCCAGGGTGTATCGGTATAATAAAACGGTTAAAATATTGGGTTGAGGGATGTAACAAGTTTCAAGTGTCCCTTGACCATGCCTATTTCCCTCGGCTTCGCCTCGGGAAATAGACCTGGTCTCGGGACACCAGAAACTTGCTATATCCCTTAACCCTATACTTTAACTGTATATTATTACACCTCTACTTTATTTACTCTATATAAAAGTGATTGGTTAAATCGAATATATCCCCATTTTTGCCTGAGTGTGTTTTAGTCCTGTGTGTTAGTCTGGGAACTAAAAACACACCTACACTCGGGTATTTCCGCCGAGCCAATCAGGCGAGAGGTGGGCGGAGCTTGTTACCGAACTCGGCAGTGACGCGCGAGGTGGACGGAGCTTGCTACCGAACTCCGAAGCATTTGGCGTTTGGTGTAATAAAACCAGATACATGTAGTTGTAATTGTTCGTGTGTAAGTTACGTAACAGGCTTTCAACAGGATACATTTATTTATTTATGGAAACCACACAAGAACTGCACTGACAGCGGTAGTGCTAGCCTGAGTTTCCTCTCCAATGACATATTCCGAGACATTTTGACAGATATAGATGTCTGGGGATATATCAGTCAAAATGTCACAAGTCTAGAGATGGAGACAGAAATAAAACTTCGGCTAGCCTATACCCGCAGATCTCGCTGGTCATTCGTGGTGTAAATCAGAAATTCAATATGATGCAGCATCACTGTTTGACTAAAAGCCTGGACCACTACAGTCTAGGTATTTCCACGAAGACTGATAAACTTTGCGGTGGTATTATTTCTATAATGTAGATCCTGTGTAAGTCAATGAAATATAGGAAACATGTGAACAGAAACAAGAGAATATGGACGTGTCAACAAAACCATAATTCTAACTGCAAATCGATAAAAGAATGGGGAAATATGAACGAAGGAAAGGTTTTACAAGGAGAATAAGACCAGGCGTTCAGGAAGGATCAGCGTCTTCTGCTTCATTCGAGGACACCCGCGATATAAATCTAGTCAAATTCTAGAACCGGGGTAATGACGACAAAGCAACACGACGGCACACTAATGAGCAAAAACATCGACTCTCATATCACTCACAAAAATAGAATAATTCCTAATGAGATCATAAAATGGACCATAAACCTTGCCTACAGTCTTAATAATCTTACATCTTTTAAAATCCTTGTTGCTTGTTCGTCAGTCTCCGTGCTTTACGAACGGTCCTTCACGAACAGCACTGCGCGAGCCGGAGATCTAGGGGACACTTGTCGTATGTTACAGCATTGTAACAAAACCACACCTGGTCAGATGAGCGGTGCCCGGGCCCCAGGGATATATACCTTTTTTAATATATTTTCGTAACACATGAAATAAGACACAAGTTATTCTGATAGGTAACTGCCCGCACGCGTATTGTAGCGAGAAGATTCTTTATTCACGCTTCAAGTTGTTTGCTTCATGTAAATTTGTAATTATGCAATGGGCACAATGTGAACTGACGTGACCTTGACTTGACCTTTTTACTTGACCCTGTATTTTATTGGCTAAGGTGGTTATGAGGGAAGGTTTATGAGAACTCTCCTCTAGTAGTCATGAGAAAGAGATCTGTTGAGGCATCACCAAGTATAAATTACCCAGGTGTTCGTTGGATAGAGTGTGTACGTATAAATTACCAAGGTGTTCGTTGGATAGAGTGTGTAAGGCTTGTTTGAACAGATTCACTGGGGATCAGTTCGTGACCCTCAACCCTCCGGGGTCATGTGTATATTATGTTATTATGTAAATGGGGTACTGGTCACGAGGTCCCTGGTCATAGTGGTCTAAGGGCACATAACTCTAAATCCGGACAATGTTAACTGGGCGTTGTTTCTATGAATTAGGAGAGAAATAAAAAATAAAAAAATAAAAAATTGACAAATGCAGCTTCAGAACTTTGTCTGATTATTGTAACCAAACGAGTACCCAACACGTTGTATATTATGTACAGCTAAATCTATAATACTGTAAAATCATAAATTTTCGTGGGACATTAAATTTCGTTTAATTCGTGGATACCAAAAATCCACGAAAATAAATCCCCACGAATACATAAATTTGGTATGATATAGATAGGGGAAAATCAGAAATCAGAAACAGGCTAGTATATGAAAACCACGAAATTTTAACCCCACGAAAATAACAGATTCTACAGTACATAATCACTAGCAACAAGTTCTCACTGTACAGACAGCCGTTACAAAGTCTCCAAAAGTACCAAGTAGCTGTAATTGATGCCCAATCAAAAAGCACACCTTCACACCTCATTGAAACGAAACTGAACACTACTCTAACTTGTGATTAATCAGAGGCTACGGCGGCCATGTTGGATTCCTGTCGAGAAAATAAATGTATAGTGCACATCTGTGCATGTCGACCGATACCCATGCTAAGTTTCATGAAACCACTATAGTAGATTTCACACGGAAAGTAGTATTCTGAGAAATGAAAACAAAATCATTAAACAGTGGAGAACCAATGGCGTTACCCATTTTCAACCCCTAATTGCCTAGCCATATTAGAGCGCAAAATACATTCTTCATATGCCTACCAATTCTAGTGTGAAGTTTCATCTTCGTTTCCGACAATTTGAAGTCTCTGGTGAAACTTTGGGAAACCATTTGGAAAGAAGAAGAATAAACAAGCCCCCAAATTGATTTTGATTTTAATGGTGTATGTCCGCTCGTATGGCCTTGCGGCCTTTCAGTAGACGAGAAACGAAAGAAAAGACAAAGCATATAGAGAAAGGAGAGAAGGGGAGAGGGTAGAGGTGGAGAAGATAGGAGTCGTATGTCCTATAGGTCCTACACCGGCGATGTGTATAAGATTGTAGGACGACTCCTGAACCGAATATCCGTAGCGCATCAAGATGTTGGACGCGGTAATAGAGAAGAGCGGAGGGATGGCATTAACGCGGATGATCCACCTCCAGGAAGACCCTGAAACCAGCCAAGTCGACTTAACACTAGCTAAGATGAACTTGATTAAATCTGATTTTTGAAGTCCGTCTAAACTTCTAATAAATACACCAAACCCTTATTATAAGTCTAAAATATCCTAACCTCTGGGTCGGCGTTATCCCGCCTACTCTTCTTCGACAATACTTAAAGGGATCTCTCTCGTGCGATGTGGACAATCTCACACGGAACACCATTTTAAGTCCCGTCCGACGGACTGTGTAAAAAAGTCCCCAACCTCGTTAGGGTTTTAATCAAAAGTATCAAACCTGACCTTTTGGTTGTCTACTAGTCTTTAGGGACTCCTAGTTAGGGGTCAAATACAGCGACCTCTTGGTGATCCTAACAATGAGGAAACGAACATGGCCGCCCACCCAAGCCCTTTTAAACTAAACAGATATGGTGTTTTATCTTGTAAAAGTAACATGTTTTAGTGCCGTGGTTTTATGTCGTTCAATTATTCGGCTATAAACAAAACATAAGTTGTTGTAAAATTCTATAAAATATCATACAGATACAGTTTCCCTTTGTCTGTAATTACTCGTACAGGTAAAATACAGGTAAAACACAGGTGAAACCCGGGTCACAAAATGTCAGGAAATATGTCGAGGTAGTATGCTACAAATTATCTTCCTTCCCATCGTTTCCCAGGAACAACCCTATTTTATGGTTCTGCCGAGAGGGATAACTATGTGTATTTCAATTAGTTTATCACAAATGATATAGCTTATTAAAGATGACACTACTATCATGTCTACAAATACATACGTTGAAATATAATTGTCACACATACATCATTTTCAAAATAAGACATGTGCTTTCATTTCGAAGGCTATTTATATTTCCCATGGTTATAACGTTACGTATTTTTTGCAGGAAATTTCTGTGCACTGCAATTATGATAATTTATGCATGCATGGATTGTGGCGATAATATGTTTTTAAAAGTTCTAAACGAAAAAAACCCAATGCGGAGCACACCGCTGTCGCCCACTTTATTAGATAGAGCTAAGGTGATGGTTAACCAAATACAAAGTCACGTCGAGTTCGTCAAGCACATTTAAATATGACAAATGTTCTTATAAATCAACGTTTAAGTTCATTTAGAATATACACTCAGCCAATATCAATCGGTGACTTATTTATTGCTAGTTTTTATTACATAAGGTCGTTTGTTTGATGTTTAAACAAAGTGCTTGGCCCCGTCGTAAGAAGCCACTGTAGATGTTCAGTCTTCAAATAAGGGTTTGCCTAGGGTCTGACACCAAAGTCTGTACCCGAGGGTCTGACACCAAAGTCTGTATACGTGGGTCTGACACCAAGGTCTGTACCCGAGGGTAGTGTCTCCAATGTGTACGTACCCACATAATAACTGACTCTTCGGTAATCACGACACAGACAATGCTAATACAACACTTCTAGAGGTTGTAAATAAAAAGGCCATATTTTGAAAGAGCAGAAGAAAACACAGGGTTGTATTGTATATTAACTCCTTTTGACTGTTATCCACCGATCAAATTGACGAACTAAAACTAGATTTGGTTCCGAACATTTTAGTGCCGTTATTTCATCCTCGACGTCATATGTCCGCAATAGTTGTTCGGTTCAAGTTTCGGAATAAAAATTGAACAGAGCGGAGTACGTATGTGTAACGTTTAGTAAAAACTATCATACGTGTTTATATGACATCTCAGAATCGGCTGGTTTATTGCGATAATAGACAGTGAAAGGGGCTACAGTGACGTGAAAGGACTATAGTGACGTCAAAGGGGCTATAGTGACGTCAAAGGGACTATAGTGACGTCAAAGGGGCTATAGTGACGTCAAATGGGCTATAGTAACGTCAAATGGGCTACCGTGACGTCAAAGGGACTAAAGTGACGTCAAATGGGCTATAGTGACGTCAAATGGGCTATCGTGACGTCAAAGGGGCTATAGTGACGTCAAATGGGATATCGTGACGTCAAATGGGCTATACTGATGTGAAAGGGGCTATAGTGATGTATTTGACATGACGTAAGGAAACTTAACGATGGCACGAATGCCGTTTGTGTTTAATCTATATGCCTTGCACATTTTTTGGTTCATGTGATCAACAAAATAGAAGATCTCACATACGTGTGACTATGTAAGGTAGGGGTTTAAAGTCCTCGCAATATTTAAGGTCACGTGATAACAGGGATACACCTGCCGGGGGGAAAAGTGAAAAAGTGAAAAGGGGTCCACACTAGTCGCCTATTACAATAACATGCAGTAGAGTACGACAGGTCTATTCCCGAACCTGCTGGGGGTCGACAGGTCTATTCCCGAACCTGCTGGGGGTCGACAGGTCTATTCCCGAACCTGCTGGGGGTCGACAGGTCTATTCCCGAACCTGCTGGGGGTCGACAGGTCTATTCCCGAACCTGCTGGGGGTCGACAGGTCTATTCCCGAACCTGCTGGGGGTCGACAGGTCTATTCCCGAACCTGCTGGGGGTCGACAGGTCTATTCCCGAACCTGCTGGGGGTCGATGGCATGCACTATTAAAACAGGTATCTGTAGATGCTGTCATGCCAGTGAGCCAACTAAGAACGACACTTTTAAATTGTTATTCAGTATAGAAATATTTTAAACATTTATACTTTCAAGCACGTTCCGAGGTTCTACACGTTATATGTCTAGTGCGATGTAAGTGTACCTATTGTTTACGTTGTACCCCTATCCCATTATAGGAGGGATTCTATTTACTTACAGGGGACTGAAAAAGAAACAGAAACACGTTATTTGAGACCAGCGATCGTACACACCACCGCGTAACCTCCTTTGTCAATCGTCTGAGATGGATGTTTTAGATTGTGTCGCGTCCGTACCTCAGTCAGTTTTTTATTGTGTACATAAGAAATGTAACACGCCCTTCAAACATAACGTATCTGTCGAAATAATGTCTCAGATTTCTACATCAACTCACGAACAGCTAATTGAGTAATACACCGTGACTAGGGGGTATTTTACTTGGGTTTTCGTTTCACGCTTTGCAGACAGATTTAAGAAATACGCGAACTATAAGGTAAAATACGGTAAAAAAAACACTTCCGTAATTAGTAGCGACAAACGTTTGCTACCCGGTATTTCACTCTACGACATTAAACTCTAAATCAGATTAGGATTGGTGTAGCAGCCGTTAGACGGAGTGTGTTTCCAGGGAAATGCCGCTCGTTGTACATGCGTCCAGTGACATCGTTACCCGGTGTTTGTTTCACACCCGATGCAGTATATTATGTGAACACAAACTGGAGCTAGCCATGGGGCGTCTCAAAAGTATACGAAGAGACCAGAGACTCTGTAAAAAAATGCGGTGTGTTAAAAATGAACTACACTTCCTTTTTCACTGCTCCCTTAATGAATCTGCCAGAAAAGAATATTTCCAAAAATGCATTCCTAATCACAAGGATGTTACCTTAGATAC
Source organism: Mizuhopecten yessoensis (assembly GCF_002113885.1). NCBI lineage: Eukaryota > Metazoa > Mollusca > Bivalvia > Pectinida > Pectinidae > Mizuhopecten > Mizuhopecten yessoensis. Next base: position 1,301,986 of record NW_018408884.1, read on the forward strand.
CAATCAAACAATCTCTAGAACAGAGGAGAGTGGCCTTGCTGACAGTATAGGGTATGGACTTTGCAGCTAACAATGTTTAAATGGTATTTTCTTTTTGAAGCTATGTATATTTTGTTCATGTGAATGTATATTAGAAATATAAGCTACCACCTTGCGACTTTTCTACATGTCGTCTATTTGTATGTATTTCACTGTTTTGTCTTCAAACTAATTTGTAGTTACCATAATGTGCAAATAAAATTTTGAATTTTTGATTTTTTTTTTATATTATGGAGTACGTTGATACTGTATGACAGTGTGGGGTATTGGGGGTATTACCACGGAATTAGATTATGCTATCTAAGTCCGTGGTATTACCGCTAATAAAGCTCACTAGCAAGTATACCTTCACACTAAGCCGTAACGACGATAAGTCTATTTTCCCCCAAAGATAATGTGTCCTGTATTCCACACAAATATACGATGGCCGCTCTACGATGGCCGAGAGCGGCCGGACACTTCTCATTACTTTTATGTTCAAAAGTGTACACTTTTGTGAGGTACACTTTTGAATATAAAAGTGATCAAATATGTACCTTTTTAGCACTAGCGACCGATAGCTGCCGGACACTTTTAATTACTTTTATGTACAAAAGTGTACCATAGGGTACACTTTGTGTGGTACACTTTTATTCAGTTTTACAGTCAAATGTGTACCATGGTACACTTTAAGATGACTAAAAGCGGCCAACGGTTGATAAATGACATTTTGTGTAGAAGAATGTTAGAAAACAGATGGCCTTTTTAATCGTTGAACGTGGGTTCCCATAGGGTAAACAGAATCAATTTATATAAAACATCATTGTAATCTACAGTTTGTAACGTGATCAACATTATTTTTGTCAGCTCTATATTATAAAAGAAACAATGTTTCCAGTGGGATAATTTCCCCAGTATTGTAATCATTGTTATTTGATATAAATATATAGTACATCACATATGCATACGACTGGTGGTTGTACGGTACCCCTTTCCTGTTTAATCATCTTAACATTGTGTTTCTAAATTCCGTGCTTTTGGCCGGGGAACAACGATAATGGCTTGAGTATACTGTACAATAATGTAAGTATAACCTATTAAGTACTTGGTGGTAAATCCGCGGCTATGTTGATAAAAAACAGACCTGTTTCCCCGCCGTCATTCGACAAGTCAGGAGTAATTAATTAACAACGGCTCCAATGAAAACCTTTTGTAGATTTTTTGTTATTAAATGTGTAACCAGTGGCCGCTTTCGGCTGAAAATGAAGGACAAATACACACTTAAATGTGTACCACACAAAAGTGTACCATGGTACACCTTTGTTTATAAAAGTGATTAAAAAGTGTACCATGCACAAGTGTACCATGTTACACTTTTGAACATAAAAGGAATGAAAAGTGTCCGGCTGCTCTCGGCCATCGTACAAATACCACCAATTGACAGATAGAAATCGGGTCAAGACGAGCTTATATCTTCACATGGCTTGTTAACCCTTCTATCTAAGGTAGTGTTCTATCTAAGCTGGAAGCTGATCATATTTAATTAATAAAACATCATATAAGATTTCAGATTTTTTGATAACAAATGTTAAAATTTATAATATTTAAATATTAATTATAAATATATAAAAATAGATTTACTTAATATATCCATTCTGTAGTCCTTGTGCTGATGATGTTATTTTATTTTGTAATAATTTTGTACTTTAAACATATTATTAAAAAAGTAATGACGTAACGTCAGATGTTGACGTACAATACTGTAACATACTTCTGACGTCATTTCGTTTTAGATTTGACGTTTGTGACACACGGTTGGCTTTGTAAAACATGTGTTAGTCAGACAGGTAACTTTCACACGGGTGAGTTACCTTGGGAGTAAGTATGAAACAGACAATAATTGGTTTGCCATTGTTTTCCTATATCAACACTTTTCTTTGTTCTCTAAAAAGTGGGGGACCTGAGAACACCCCCTCAAATCTAACGAATTACCCGAGTTGGTTGACACTCTGAGACTACTTATGTATCATGACACGACAGCTTGGCAGACGTGTGTAGTAGCTTGGTTATTTCAAAGTCGTAATACAACATCGGGACACACAGAGTGTACATTCAGCTGATGCATACATATAACGTACACATACTTGTACATTAACGTACACATACAGATCATAAACAATAAACACCATTTTATAACACGTGGTCTGTGTTTTGCCGTTATAAATGCCCGGATTTTACTGTCAGCGTCAACAAGTTTTTAGCTCCTGGTCGTTTATTTGTCCTGTCACAATTACTACGCTGTGCTTCAATAAATCAAGAAGTATACACGAGCACTGCTATATTGTCAAGTCGTCAACCTCAGCTTATGTATGTTATTAAACAGCTAGAACTAATAGCAACAAGTTGTTAGTTCCCGGATGCAAAGCTAGTTCCCGGGTGTAAGGTATAGTTTTAGTTCCCGGATGTAAAGTATACCGTTACTTCCCGGATGTTAGGCATACAACTGTTAGTTCCCGGATGTAACTTATACTGTTAGTTCAAGTTGTTAGTGCAGAGCATACCTTAAGTGCTCATAGTAAGCTACGAATTCCCGGATGTAAATGTTAGTAACAAATTGTTACGATTGACAACTCACTTTGAACATATCAGGATCACGGTCGAAAAAGTAATCCCCGACATCTTTCCGGAAGTGCTTCCGCAGAAAGTTTTCATCCGCCAAAGCGAAATCGGGTTGCCTTTTGAGCGTGGATTTGTAAGTTTCAAACCGCGTGCCGCCCACATTGAAGATGACAGTCTCGCGCGTGGTCCCCACACTCACCACCACTTTTCCATCTGACTGTATTTTTGCTCCCGGTAATAGTGCGGCCAATATGCCCCGGTTTTTCCCGTCGTCTCTTCCCTTGACTGGCATGGCAAAATTATCAGGCTTGTCAGTTGAGGCATTGGTTCTCGTGTGTAACATTGTGACAGTCACGTGATCCAACAGACTCGACAACTTACCCAAAAAAACACAATCTTCATATAATTGAAAGCAATGACGCGGAAAGGTGCACGATTCAAGATAACTGAGCGGATGACACTGAATGCTCTATTTAAATATTTATGGGAGAATCAATCGGCCGTAAATCCTTACACATTACCTAGTGTGCAATCACCCGAGGAGAAACCAGTGTTATTGGAATGATAAATACAGCACAGAGATCCAGTCGAGATAGTGTAACAGAGACATTTCAGGTTGTGACAGTGGCTGTTAGTCTAACAGGTCCCGGAATGTGTCGTCAGTACTCACAACACATGTATTCCCGTTTGTTCAGATATTTGTGTATTTCCGTGGCTGGACACTTGTTGTACGTATATATATAGCGTTAATATCTGTCAACTCTACGATCACTCCTCGACACAAAATCAACCTATGTTCTGATGCCGACGATAACAGCATTTCCCTCGGTCGTTACATTTTCTGTCGACAGTCTTCCTCCCTGATGACCCGGTCTGTCCAACGTCCTGGACCTTTACATCTGTTCCACTATTATATAGCACAACGCAATAACACAGTATACGCTAGCACAGTCACAAATGGTCTACAGTGGGTCGTACACATATATACGCTATACAGACTGGAGGTACGGAATTCCGGAATACATTGGAGTCCAACAGTAATTTGAAAGTCAAACTGTCCAAAAACACGACACTGACTTAGAGTACTGCGGTAGTTCTACTGTCCGGCTGTAGCCAAAGTATTTGGCTGCTTTCCCTGTGTCCTAGTTCTAGTGTCCAGCAGCTGTAGTTCTAGTGTCCAGTAGCTGTAGTTCTAGTGTCCCGCTGTATTTCTAGTGTCCAGCAGCTGTAGTTCTAGTGTCCAGCAGCTGTAGTTCTATTGCCCAGCTGTAGTTCTGTGTCCCGCTGTAGTTCTATTGCCCAGCTGTAGTTCTGTGTCCCGCTGTAGTTCTATTGCCCAGCTGTAGTTCTGTGTCCGGCTGTAGTTCTAGTGTCCGGCTGTAGTTCTATTGCCCAGCTGTAGTTCTGTGTCCCGCTGTAGTTCTATTGCCCAGCTGTAGTTCTGTGTCCCGCTGTAGTTCTGACACCCCTAGAGGATGTAACAGGGAACAGTGAGCGGCCTGGTAGAGAAGAGACGCTGTGTATAGCGGGGACTATCATATCGTTATGACAATGCAGTAAACCGAATTACAATGAGATTTTACTATCCTAGCGGAACGAAATCATTGTCGGTCGACTCGTGGTCTGGCTGTGTTGTTTTATGACATGCCGTTAGTGAAACTTGAACCTCACAGTTGTAAAACTAATTTTACAATCTAATACTTATATGAAGTACGTCACGGAATATTTCAGGGCGATGCTCTTTGACCTGTCGTTTTCAGCCATGATTCTGGTAGATATTTTCTTTGACCACGTGTTAGCTGTACGGCGTTATAACGCCACGATCACTGTCAGGTTATCGTATATTCTCCTCCATGTTTACATCCAGAAGAGCAAAAATGACGTAAAAATATCAACTCCACACGAACAATTTAACTTTATACTAAGTACCAAGCCACACTGAAAAATCTACCCCAATGACGTCACTGTACTTGTCAACTACATAACTTCACCCCTGCATGAAGCTGTCCTAATGAAGTGTTTTCCTGACGGGTAGTACATTGAGAACACAGACGTTGGGGTGTGCGGTACTGTTCTATAGGTTCTCTACCTCTACCTAACTGGCCGTGTTCTGGCGTCAGAATTATTTTATGTATAATCACCTTAATTACATTAATGTAACCTCTTTTAACTACTCGATAATGACCTTAACACCTAAACACCCTTAGTGTAAACTCGTGTACCCCCTCAATGTACACTGACTCGTGTGCCCCTTCACGTACACTCGTGTACCCCTTAATTTACCATGACTCTTGTGCCCTCTCACGAACACCCGTGTACCCCTTAATATACCGCGACTCGTGTGCCCCTTCACGAACACTCGTGTACCCTTTAATGTACCGTGACTCGTGTGCCCCCTTAATGTACCGTGACTCGGGTGCCCCTTCATGTACACACGTGTACCCCTTAATGTACCGTGACTCGTGAGCCCCCTTAATGTACCGTGACTCGTGTGCACCTTCACGTACACTCGTCTACCCCTTAATTTACCATGTCTCTTGTGCCCTTTCACGAACACCCGTGTAACCCTTAATATACCGTGACTCGTGTGCCCCTTCACGAACACTCCTGTGCCCCCTTAATGTACCGGGACTCAGGTGCCCCTTCATGTACACACGTGTACCCCTCAATGTACCGTGACTCGTGTGCCCCTTCATGTACACTCGTGTGCCCCTTCATGTACACTCGTGTGCCCCTGCATGTACACTCGTGTACCCCTTAATGTACCGTAACTCGTGTGCCCCTTCACGTACACTCGTGTCCCCCTTAATGTACCGTGACTCGTGTGCCCCTTTATGTACACTCGTGTACCCCTTAATGTACCATGATTCGTGTGCCCCTTCATGTACACTCGTGTATCCCTTAATGTACCATGACTCGTGTGCCCCTTCATGTACACTCATGTACCCCCTTAATGTACCGTGAGTCGTGTGCCCCTTCATGTACACTCGTGTATCCCTTAATGTACCATGACTCGTGTGCCCCTTCACGAACACCCGTGTACCCCTTAATATTCCGTGACTCGTGTGCCCCTTCACGAACACTCCTGTGCCCCCTTAATGTACCGGGACTCAGGTGCCCCTTCATGTACACACGTGTACCCCTCAATGTACCGTGACTCGTGTGCCCCCTTAATGTACCATGACTCGTGTGCACCTTCACGTACACTCGTCTACCCCTTAATTTCCCATGACTCTTGTGCCCTTTCACGAACACCCGTGCACCCCTTAATATACCGTGACTCGTGTGCCCCTTCACGTATACTCGTGTACCCCCTTAATGTACCGTGACTCGTGTGGCCCTTAATGTACCGTGACTCTTGTGCCCCTTTATGTACACTCGTGTACCCCTTAATGTACCGTAACTCGTGTGCCCCTTCACGTACACTCGTGTTCCCCTTAATGTACCATGACTCGTGTGCCCCTTCATGTACACTCATGTACCCCCTTAATGTACCGTGAGTCGTGTGCCCCTTCATGTACACTCGTGTACCCCCTTAATGTCCCGTGACTCGTGTGCCCCTTCACGTACACTCGTCTACCCCTTAATTTCCCATGACTCTTGTGCCCTTTCACGAACACCCTTGTACCCCTTAATATACCGTGACTCGTGTACCCCTTAATGTACCATGACTCGTGTGCCCCTTCACGTACACTCGTCTACCCCTTAATTTACCATGACTCTTGTGCCCTTTCACGAACACCCGTGTACCCCTTAATATACCGTGACTCGTGTGCCCCTTCACGAACACTCGTGTACCCTTTAATGTACCGTGACTCGTGTGCCCCCTTAATGTACCATGACTCGTGTGCACCTTCACGTACACTCGTCTACCCCTTAATTTACCATGTCTCTTGTGCCCTTTCACGAACACCCGTGTACACCTTAATATACCGTGACTCGTGTGCCCCTTCACGTATACTCGTGTACCCCCTTAATGTACCGTGACTCGTGTGTCCCTTAATGTGCCGTGACTCGTGTGCCCCTTCACGTATACTCGTGTACCCCCAAATGTGCCGTGACTCGTGTGCCCCTTCGCGTACACTCGTGTACCTCCTGAATGTACCGTGACTCGTGTACCCCCTTAATGGACTGTGACTCGTGTGCCCCTTCACCTACACTTGTGTACCCCCTTAATGTACCGTGACTCAGGTGCCCCTTCACGTATACTCGTGTACCCCCAATTGTGCCGTGACTCGTGTGCCCCTTCGCGTACCCTCGTGTTCCTCCTGAATGTACCTTGACTCGTGTACCCCCTTAATGAACTGTGACTCTTGTGTCCCTTCACGTACACTCGTGTGCCCCCTTAATGTACTGTGACTCGTGTACCCCCTTAAAGTACTGTGACTCGTGTGCCCCTTCACGTACACTCGTGTACCCCCTTAATGTACCGTAAATCTCGTGCCCCTTCTTGTACACTCGTGTACCCCCTTAATGTACCGTGACTCGTGTGCCCCTTCACGTACACTTGTGTACCCCCTTAATGTACCGTGACTCGTGTACCCCTTCACGTACACTCGTGTACCCCCTTAATGTACAATGACTCGTGTGCCCCTTCACATACACTCGTGTACCCCCTTAATGTACAGTGACTCGTGTGCCCCTTCACGTACACTTGTGTACCCCCTTAATGTACCGTGACTCGTGTACCCCCTTAATGTACCGTGACTCGTGTACCCCTTCACGTACACTCGTGTACCCCCTTAATGTACAGTGACTTGTGTGCCCCTTCACATACACTCGTGTACCCCCTTAATGTACAGTGACTCGTGTGCCCCTTCACATACACTCTTGTACCCCTTATATTTCTGAGGCATAACCAACGAACATAAAATCCGGAAAGAGGTAGGAATCTGTATTTTACCCTCACCCCTACACCCTTTAATCCGGCCCTCACACCCTCTTCTGATCTGCCCACTTCTTCAACACCATCCCTAACCCCCTGCTCCTACCCCCAGGGGCCTGCTTCCATCCGTTCCCCGCATAACAAGAAAATGTCATTCGATCACTTTACTTCTGTGAGTGTCTAGACTGCTTCGATTCCGATGTTTAGCAGCTATTTGAAAATGTCAGTGCCACGATTGTATTTATCATCAAACTGTCGATTATTTATTGGTAATAATTATAAGCTGCCTTGTAATACCATATTGTACCGTGGATTAGTGCTTGGTATTCTAATACTGTCGCATTTAGTGCTATTGTTCCATGGATTAACGCTTGCTACCACGCTTTAATTAGTAATTAGCTGACATATTATGTTTCTCTGTATTGCCTCCAAAGATGAAAATTACAAAGTAATGTGGAACATATATACACGAATACATAATAAACATTACATAAATATACACTTTATATATAGGGATGTGTATATAAGGTGAAATAATAAAACATTTTAGAGTAAACCTAAAAAGTTTCAACAAGCCAACTAAATTATAATAAATTGTATTGATAAGTGGTACGTAATACTGATACATGACTATGTATAGACATCAACGTATCGTTGTATTTGTAAATACATGCAATAAAGACATTTATCGTAACATACAAACTATAAACGTGGAGGATACATTTGTGGGTCTGGATCACATAAGGGTGGGGGATATCCCTACCTGCGAGGTGTTACGGGCCCACATTTCCTCCAATCATTATGTGTTATATCTCAAGATCTGGGAGAGAGTGTAAATAGACACTAAACAGTATATCCTTGATATTAATTATACAGCACCATAGTTGGTCCCTCAACTCGGAAGTCTAAGTACACTGTAGCACTAGATGTGTCATTAGGTCTTGATATAAAAACCCTCATGTATGACATAATTCCATGGTAGTCAAGCTACGGATGGTTACAACTATTGTCATTATAAATTGTATATATTCTCTGTATTGAGGAAATCGTAGCGCTAGCTTCCATAAAGTATTAGGTTTGAGGTGGTTATGTATTTCTCGAAACGTTGTAAAATCATTATCAACTTTCATACGTAGGTCCAACCAAGTAAGGATGTACACATGTCTGTTCTGGTTCTTTTTTCAAACCCTTGAATAGATTTAACAATAAAGTGTTGTGCTCTTTATAACATTATTATTTCGGTTTTTGTCAATTGACAAAGCTCGCACCCGTATAAGGCGGATGGATAAATTTTAATTTTGATCAGCTTCGCTACTGTTAAAGGGTTAAGAGCACAAGGATGTGCACCGGAACGAACAAGGGACATCGTACCCGATCTTAACTTATTACATGCAAGTGTTGTTCTCTCAAAAGAGTTCTGTTAAGAGTTTAATAAAATACCAACATGTGTAATGCCGTCAGTCTGTGGCATAATACAATTGTAGAGATAAAGATATTTATACATAGTACAAGTTCCACTACTTGGGTTTGTGAAAGTTACAATTTTGCTTTTTACAGCAGATAATGAAAAACGCCATTTTTTACTATAATTCTCACATATTGATATCATTTTCTGAAGACTTTTAAGACTCGTACTCGCCAGACAAATGTCATCTGCCTGTGTAGGAACATTAACATTTAAATCAACAATTACTGCACCTAAACCAGAATTCTCTATTTCATTTAATAAATCGTTAATAAATGCTAGATACATTTTGGCAGACAACGCCCCTCCTTGTAATATTCCACGTTCCATTTTGAGCATGGAGGACTTTAATCCATTAAATAAAACACAACTTTCAACATTTGTATACATGTATTTTAGCAAAATCCACCTTTTGGCGTTTAGACCTAATTCATAAATTTGTACAATAATCCAGCGTGCCACACAGTGTCAAACGCTTTGTTTCTATCTAGGAAAGCAACGTGGACGTTGGAACCGTATTCAATATTATGACTAATGCATTCTTGAAGACTGAATGATGTGCATAAACTACACAAATTCTTTTGATAAGCAGACTGTTGTATATTTGGAAATACACGGGAATTTAAAACTCGTTGAATTCTTTGTGATAAAACCATTTCAAACAGTTTAAATAATATAGGTAATAATGTAATCCCCCTGTAGCTATTGAGGTCTTCTTTCTTTTTACCTTGACCTTTATACAAAGTTATAATAATGCCCTTTTTCCAGCCATTTGAAATATATCCATTTTTTGTAACATTATTAAATAAGGTGGCGATATATTCAAAAAGTGTTGTTCCACCGTGTTTAATATGTTCACATACTATACCGTCCCATCCTCCTGCTTTTTAGATTTGAGACCTCTAGACACCAAGGCAATTTCCGAGGGGGTAAGGTAATGCATTCATTCAGGTATATGTCTTCCTCGTTATGAATTTGTTTTTTAATTTCATTAACACGGTTTATGATTTCTCTTTGGAACGTATTGTCAAATTCTTCATTCGGTTTATCTTGGAACAGATTTTCAAAATGTGACGCCCACGCTTCGACAATGTTTTTGGGGTCTCGTAAAGTTACATTGTTGTATCTCATCTCGGTTTGAGGTGTTTTGCTTTTACATGATTTTCCTTTGTATAACTACCAGAATAAATTCTGGTCAAGTTCACTGCATTTTTCTATTTCATTAAATTGTTCAGACATATACTTATTGAATGCATCACGTAGGTTTCTTCTGAAAGAAGTTTTGCTTTCTTTATACTCCAGAAAACTATTAGATACATTTCTAGGTTTCCCTTCACTTATCCATATTTGTCTTTTTATTGTGCATTTCTGACAACTCGTTAGACCAATAAGGTTTGAAATAACTTTTGTACTTTGTTATAGGTAAGGTAGTATTAGAGGATTGTAATATAGCAGAAACAATATCTTTGTTAAACTGATCTATACATTCGTTATTACTGGTCCTCGTTCCGAATAAACAGAGACAAGCGATTCTAATAGATTTATATGGTCAATGAAAATTTCAATTGGTCTCGAGGAGGCCGGCATGTACGCCAAAAACAATATATATGCTCCCCATTCTGAGTTTGAATCTCACTTCCAATAATTTTCGGGCTATCCACAGGGATTTCTTGAACAATTAGCGATTTGTCTTTGTACAAAATACCAACACCACCTCTACTACTACATCTATAACGGAGTGGGTCAATTTCATAGACTGGTTTTGCTATGTATGAGTAACCACCACATTTGAAAGTATCAAAAAATGACATATCAAATTCTCTCAACCAGTGCTCGGAGACACCACATATATCAATGTTATGTGTGTTGAGACAATTAAGAAGATATGGCGTGCCAGCCATTATCCCCTCAATGTTCCAACACATAATGTTAAGTTTTTCAGTCGCGCCCGTTCTCAGTTAAGAACACTTCGCGAGGTAGCCACGAGCGTACATATATGCCTTCTTGCCAGAAGGACCGGTTTTCAACCAAACAGTTACCGTCGTCTTCCACGTTTAATTGTGCCGATGCTGTTCGTTTGTAGTCTCTTTCGAAATATCGAAAAAAGGTAACTTTGATATTTTTCCGTTCGAGGTATTGTCGCATCAGTTCCTCTGACGAGGTTGCCTTATGGATACCATGCACATAGAATCTTTGGACTTTACGACGATTCACGGGTTTAAATCCACTGAACTGTTCACGCAGTATGTTACATACTGATGACGGACAGTGGACTTGTATGGGTTACGGTTTCTCGTGTGTCTGTTTAATCGTGGTATTATCGGTTGTAGATTTTCCGAGAGGAGATTTTTCGGGCGCAGATGAAGAGCAGTGAACTGGTATAGGTTTTGGTTCATCGTTTGTCCGTTTGTTTGTCGTACCATCACTTGTACATTTATTGACAGTGCCACTTTTCTTTTGCTCATTGTTGTTGGTGTCGTCTAACACTTGAAATCTGTTTGACAGATTAAGTGTAGGCTGTGTTGGTGTGGTGCCACTCAATTTGCTATGTTGTGTCGTAGATGTGCGTTGGGCGTCTTTGTGGTCCTTTGAAACCATCTTTTTGAGATCGTTTTGTTGTTTTTGTAGAGTAGATGTCGATAATTTTAAGTGTTCTATGGCTTCGTCTAGGTCTCCGTACTCCGTATCACGTTGCTTCATTTTCTGATTTGAAAGCCTTATTTGGTATTTAAGACTCGCAACACCGTTTTGTTCCTTCGTTTCAGAAATATCTGATTTCAACATGTTAATTTTCTTTTCAATATTTACACTAAGTTTTTGTATTACATCGTCTTGTTCATTAATGTCTTCCTTATTGTTGTTAATATTTGTCTCCAGCTTGTTGTTTTCTTGTCTTATGTTTTCGATTTTCTGCTGTGTGTCCTTTTCTATTTGTTCTACTTTACGTTTAATCGTTCCGTTGTCTTTCTCACAGTTTTCCAGCTGATATTTCATTGTCTTTATTTCCGCCTGAAGCTTTTTAGCTCTATTTTGGGCACCTTCTTTTTCTTTCAAAAGTTTGTTTATTGTGGTTTTGAGTTCATCTATCTATCGAGGATAGCCGTTCACTAGTTCAGCGATGTCCAGTGTGGTCAGTGACTGGATGGTGCCCACAAGCATGTTGCACTCTTGTTTGAGATCATGGTTTTCATATCAGATTTCTTATTGACTTAAAGCAAATAAATCAATTCTTATGTGATCAGGTGTGTGTGTATATATATATGTAGTGAACATTTATCAATTTTGTTAAAATTAAGTTTTCAAAAATTGATTAGAAATAGAAAAGGACTCGACAGATGGATTAAAAATGGTCCAAAGAAAAAACCTGGGTATCAGATGATCATTTGGACTGAAAACAAGCTAACGATGTGTTAACAGAACCGTTATCATATTCTAAAGTCGATAGAATAAGATGAACAAAGGATATCTTCACATGGAGACCCTTGGTGGAGGGCTAGTGGTACCAGAATGTCAGACGCCTTAACCACTTAGCCACCGCCATCTGCTTCATCGGTTACACCCGCAATGTAAACTAGGTCAAGTAATGTCACGTCCCTAAATCGAGGCTTAGGTAGGCATAATAAAACGTCGACGTCAATATCACACATATTTACCAATGAGATAATGATGGCGATCGTAAAAATTGCCCATATTTATCATCAGGCTGCATCTCTTATAAGTTTTCCGTCAGTAGTCGAAGGTTAGGGGTGTAGGGATTTTGCTATCAGGAAAGGGAAAACTTACAAACGGAAAATCGAAATCATAAAGCTTTAAAATGAAGTCAATCTTGTTGGTCATGTTGAAAGTACCGACAAAGAAAAGCGGCTGGTGTAGAAGAGGCTGGTGTGTACTTGATTTCAAGCTCATGAGGGTATAAACGATCGACAGGGTCGCAAACCTCCAGTTATTTAAATATCANGAGGCTTTGTTTACTGCATGTATGTTATGTCCATATACAGTTCAACACATGGTCATGCAATCGCCCGAGGCACACCTCCGGTGAATACGCGTACAGGTAAGTCAGGTAACACTCAGGTATAACCGGGGAAAAGTAGGGGGCCTGGAAGGTGGACGTTGACGTCTGTCTGAGAAAGGGACATGCGACTCGGTTCAGTGCACGACCAGCTAAAATTAGCGCACAAGTGTCTAGCTTTGTCTGCGAAACGTCGACACATACATTGATGTGATTTTTATATACTTTTTAACATACACCGTTGTGACTCGTAGTCCACGTGTTCACTTCAGCCAACATTAAGTGCGTGAATTGATTCCTGCTGGAAACAGTAAACAAAACAAATAGGATCTGATATTGGAAATGTTTTGTGATTCGTTGAAATGCTCACTCCAGTTATTAAACCAGACTACAGGTGACCCACTTGTACACGTTGATGATGCATGTGTACCTGTCTAGACCGAGTTTCCTCTGGCCCTAACATCAGACTTAGATATTTTGACATGAAGATGTCTGGTGTGGGGCCAGAGCGCACTGCTACTGTGAACCAGGGTCAAAAGTATACGCGCGGTGGTAATTTACGCGGTCGCGGTAAACTGACGTTTACTCTGCATAGTTATCTCCCTTACTTAACAAAATGTTTACAGGTTAAAATACTAGTAGCTACTGAGTACATGTTACGTATGCGTACCGACTGGTCATTGGACAGATGAAAATAAAGGTGAAATGTTTTCATATGTATGTGTGTGTCTTATACCAGCTGATCTCGTAATCAACTGGAATCAAACAGGTGAGTGCTATTTAAAACAAACACGTTTTCCAAATAACAATGATAAAACTATACACTATTCGTAAGTTACCGTAACTCATCGAGCGCAGTTAAGGAGTTTCCACCCTTCGTAATACACATGTTTTTCTTGTCGTATTTTCGTGTCGTCATTTCCGTATTGCGTATCGGGCATTCCATTACCGTAGTGTAAATTATAGTAACACCGGGTAAACAATAGTACACGTGCGTGACGTGATATGTCAACACCCGATATCTAGACTTAACTTGGAAATGTGTAATCACATGTACTTCAGAAATAAAGCTTATGATACAAAGACATTAATTAACTCACGGGAAAACACTGACATACGATCAGACGACTTCAAGAAGGTCGTATATGAGGCGCCTGGAATGCAGACTGATGTGTTTTGTTTACCGACCTCACCTGTACGTATCAC
>NW_018408884.1:1317079-1324164 GCF_002113885.1 Mizuhopecten yessoensis
GGGGGGGGGGGGGGGGGGAGGAGGGATCCAACTCCGCGTAATAAGCGTAAATTTTCCCCGAGCGTAATATTCCACGTTTGTATGAAAACGTGGAATACTCCGACACCGTTTAGTATCAGAGAGTTATGAGGTGCTGACAACAAAAATCTACTATGACACAACACATACCTCACATATATCGATAAATGAATTATTTATTGATCTAAATCAGCTTTTTTTATCACTAAAACTGCTAAATTCCGTCAGTAGAGTCCTCGATTTTCAATCCTTCTTCGCGGTAAATCATTTACCTGTTGAAATGTTCAGGTGTTAAACTCGATCTTAAACCGCGGTCACATCTTACGGTCACGCACGTACAAGTGTAGTAAACGTGTACGTAGGTGACCTTAGTTAAGCCACGGACTTCTCAATTCAATTAATTACAGTAAGTTTTACAACTTATAGGATTTGTAAAACAACAAATAAGTTCTTATAAGTACAACAACAAATAATTACATATTACTGGCACATTCATCACAAATCAGCAGCAACAACAACATCAGCGAAATCATAATTCATCGCTTTCATCATTATCATCGTCGTCGTCGTCGTCTTATAACTCATCATAATGAAATAATCATCTCTTAAAATCAACATCAACGACTGAATCATCATCATCATTATCATCATCATGATCATCATCATCATCATCAGCGTCGTCGTCGTCGTCGTCTTATACCTCATCATAATGAAATAATCATCTCTTAAAAACAACATCAACGACTGCATCATCATCATCATCATCGTCATCATCATCAAAATAACATCATCATCGAAAACATCTATATCAACATCATCAAAAACATCTATATCATCATCATCATAATCATAAAATACAATTGAGTATTTACCATCTTAAACATGAAAGATTGTAAGAACAAAACATGGACATGATACGATTGAGTAATACAAAATTAGGTAAAACAATCCTTCGTTTGTTAGCTTCAATAATAAATTTACCTAACAAATTCAGGTTTTTTACATTGTGTGTATTAACTAATTCTAAAGTTTGAATACAGATGGTTTTTGACAATAATTATGTTTAAAATATTTTCTCCTTATATCAAGATGACGTGAGCAGGTAAATAGAAAATGAAATTCATCTTCTATCGCTATTAGGTCACAGTTACTGCAATATCTATTATTCCTTGCAATATTCATGTACCTTCCCATTTATATTGCAAGATTGTGAGCTGACATACGTAATTTGGTAATCATAATTCGACGTTGTTTTGGTATAAACTTTGTTAAATAATATTGCAACATCACGGTATCTACCATATATATATAGAGATCACATTTACCTGAGATGGCCAACGAGTTGAATAAAGTGTATTTTGCCTGATCATCTATGCACTGTTTAATAATAGGTAGTAGACAGATGTAGGTCCAAACCCTAGTTCAAATAATTTATGCTTTATGAATAATAACCATTTCGTTTCGGGTTTTCCCTTCAAGTTTCTTTCAATAAAAACTTATATGCTTTTTTTAGAATACAATTTTCACAATTCAACAACTTAAACCAATATTTAAACATTCGAAGCATCTGATTATTTGCCAGAGGAAGTCGTCCAAGCTCAAAATATACCATAGCATTGCACGTAGATTTTTTAACACACAGTATATTTTTACAAAATTCCATATGAACCCTTTCTATTTCAACTCCTTTATAACTACCTCATATTTCACAGCCATGCTATATAATACATTACTCACATATGTGTTAAAGAGGTGAAGCATAGTTTTGATGTTTAAAGCGCTTTACGACCTTGCGCTGCTACATGTTTAACCATAAAACTGAATTTGTTATTAAATCTAAACAGAACCCCCAGATAACAGAATTGATCCACAATTGAAATTTTGTTGCCGTTCTATACCCAGCTTTCTAATTTTGGTTTTATCTGTATTAATTGTTAATTTCCAATTATTCGAAGACTCACTTAGATTTTTCAAGAGACTTTTGTAAACTTTCGATTGACTCAGAAAAAAAAAATCATCTGCAAATAAAAGAAGAAATAATCTCAATTCCCCAAGGTAACGGGGACAAAATTTCCCCTTGCAACAATCCAACATTATTAGAAAAAAGTTCGAACATTTGCCATTAACTAAAACACAAGATTTAACTAATGAGTATAAAGACTTAATTGTAGACAAAAAAAGTTTACCTCAGACACCCAGCTTTGCTAACTTGCACCACAGGCTTACTCAAAAGTCTTGCGGAAATCTACGAAACTACAATACAACCTCTCTTTTTTCAGATAATGTTTTCGAAATTATAGTTCGCAAAGTGAAAATAGCATCCCCAGTGCTAACCCCTGGACGGAATCCAAATTGTACGTTTGTTGAAATATCATATTTAGTACAAACGTCAATCAAACGTTTGTTAAGTATGGATGTAAATAATTTGCACATACAACTAATTAGACTGATACCTCGGAAATTATTAGGATCTGTTAAAGCGCCCTTTTTATGCACAGGTACAATGATTGCTTCGGACCAGTAAACATCCAGATTGTAAAATATTATGAAATAATAGATGTAAAAAAGGTAACAACAACTGTTTACATTCAATAAAACATTCATTTAACAGACCATCTGGACCATGCGATTTATTTCGTTTCAGATTATTGATCGCCGTTGTAATGTCTCTAAACGAAATAGGAGTATCTAACTCATCAAACATTACATTATCATCATTCTCATTATTTATAATTTCGTTATGTCCAAAGTCAACTCCAGAATTTGCTACATTTTTGAAATGCTCAAGTAATTGGTCCAATGAAACTTTAGGAGAATTGATTTTTTCTTTGCAAACTTTTTATAAAAATATCTTGGATTATGTTTCCACAAATACTCCATCATATCACCCTCTACGCTAAAATATTGCTTCTTCAATTTCGATTTCAAACTTTTATATTGTTTTTTTCTTTTTCATGAGCATTGCATGATTTGTTGGATTTGCATTATTATTAAATACTTTTAAGGCAGATAAATATTTTCTATGTAAACATTTAACGTCATCATTAAACCAGGGCTTGTCATCCCTAGTCTCTACAGTCAAACATCTAACATTTTCAACATGGTTTTTCTTAGCACACTTATCATGTCCAGTTTTACGAAAGAAAGGTTGCATTAATTCTTTACGCTGGAGTTGGGCGTGTTCGAGCATTAAAATCACCTATAATCATCACATTCTTAGGTTCAGAGTATTCTAACAAGATTGGCTCGAACTCATGAAAGATGTCACAGTTGTAATGTCTATAGTATTGCGAGGAGCTCGGAGGATCATATTCTGGTCAAGTAGACATTTATCAATAGTCACGGGTATTATGGTATCAAAAAGAGAATTTCCAACAGAAACAAAGTTATAAATACCATCGCGTATTAGCAAAATGTTTCCACCCCCTTGTGAATATCGAGGTAATTTTCTAGGTATAAAAACAGACTTGAAATTTTCAATATCTACAGTGTAATCGTTTGGGATCCAACATTCGGATAAAAATACTATGTCATAAGATAGAATGAAATTTCTGAACTCATGTTCATTGAGCTTCTTATCAAAACCACCATTAATGTTCCAAGTGGTTTTTTTTAACATTCAACTCATGATAAGACTTCCGGAATGATAAGCATCACACGACTCCCTCCGACGCCCCTAGGCTGGGAGTGGCAGATAGAATTAGATAGATCACGAAATTGGATTTGCTTTTTAAGTCTGTGGTTCGACGTAGTTCAACGTAGTTATAAACGTAGTTTGAACTTCAAGAAACCCATGATCTGGCGGCCGTGGTTAGCCCAAATATGTTCAACATGTTCAAAATATCTCTACGGTGAGTTTAGATGCCAAGACGCTACTGTGACCGTAGTTTGAATGTGGTTGACCATAATTGACTCTACTTGACCGTAGTGTTTACCGTAGTTGACCGTAGTAGCATATGACACTACGGTTAACACTACGGTCAAGCAGGGTCAAATAGGGACAACTTCTAGGGTTGGACTACGTTTGAATTCGTTCACAGTACTGTTAAGTGCGGTTAACAAGGGTTAACTAGGGTGAAGTAGGTTAAGTAATGTTGAATTTAGGAGTTAGTGTTTTGTTAGGGAACTACGTCCTACTACGTTTAATACGCTTAACTAAGGTCACCTACGGCCTACTACAGTCAACTACGGTCCTGCCCCACTACGGTCTACCACGTGCGTGACCGTAAGATCAATCAATTAATCAATCAATCATTTATTTTATTTAAGTGTCACATGTTAATACACACATAAAAACAGGTATCTGAGAAATTTAAACATAAAACTATATTAACATCCAGCCATCAATGACTTATGAGACACTATCAATCTTTAAAATTACTTCAATAGTCCATACCTAAGTAATTATAAAATATTACAAAAGGGAAAAGAAAAATAAGAACATTTCCTAAATTATAGGATATGTACTTAGTAAAAGATGCTGTAAATGATTATGATTAGAAAAATCCTTATATACAATTTAAAAACATCCTCCTTCTTGGTAACATAAAATATACAGTTTTTCCTAATAAAAATTGGATATTTGGATTGTCCATTAATAAATATAATTTTTCATTACTATCACAATCTTTGAAAGTATCACAAGAGTTCTCCATCTGATGAAATAGACTAAGTCTTTGGTCACTATACAAAGGACAGTCGCATAAAAAATGAACTTTAGTCTCCACTGAGTTAGTGCAGAAAAAACAAAACCGCTCATGTAAAGGAGTCGGGGGTCTACTATATCGACCAGTCTCTATCCTAAAAGGAGCACTACCACATCTGAGCTTGGTTAGAGCACCACGGTAAGGTCCAGGCATATTATGTTTAACATAGTGTTCTGGTTTTAAATCCTTCTTGTATTTCCTGTATGTCCGCATTAACAAGGCCCTGATCGTTCCAAAGTTGGCCGAACCAGTCACTTTCGCCCTTCTGTCTTACGTTAGTTTTAATGACATTTAAGGTGTGGGCAGTGGGTTTGACTCCGGATTCCAAAATGTTGCGTAGATCATACTTTTCACTCAGCCGAAGTGCTCGCGCGTCCCACGAATGATGTCTCCGCTTCGACCAAACATGAATTTTGTATAATAAACGTCCGTGATCAATTGAATTAACACGGCCATATAGACGAAAAACTTCAGTCATTTGTATACTAAGGGTAGATAACCATCCCATGTCTCCAATAACGCCAACATTCGATGTATTTTTTGTCGTACCCATGAACACCTTCATAGCTCGATTCTGATCATTATTAGTTACTTTACACTGAGATTGACCCCAGATGGCAGAACAATGTTATAGAACAGGTTGCACAAGGCTTGTAAACACAGCGTAAGTCATTCCACCAGCTCAGTAAAACTTGGAAATAAGCAGACAAAGGGCTCGACTAGCAGATTTTGAAAGTTCTTTCACAGCTAAGTTCTTATCAGCATAGTCATCGAACCAGAGACCTAAGTATTTATAACGGTCCGTACGTTCTAGGGAAAGTCCGTTGCAATGGAATGTATGTTGGGTAGCCGATATACTCCTATGTCTGAAATGCACAATCTTGGTCTTTCCAGCGTTTACCGATAGTCGCCAAGATGACACGATGTTAAGAAGGGGTTAAGAAGGGCTTGATGTGACCTCGCGATCGGCTTTAGATAAACATGTTACGCTAGTGTTACCTAGGGTTCCGTCTAAGGCCCATACCTTTTGCATCAGGATTTCTGTCAACTTTTGGCAACAAAGCTTTCCCCATACCAATCGTACAGAACAATAGCAATATATAGCTGTCGCTTATTCTCCCTTTAGACTAATACTGGCATAGCCCAATGTCAATCTAAACATCATTAGGTTCACAATTTAACCGGTAATGCGTATTGGATAATGTAGAAAGGACGCTTGTTAGATCCAACCCCAGTAAAATTACCAATACTAACACTTACAAAAGGATTAAATGTCCATGTGAAGTAAGTAATTATAGAGAAAATATGATCTAACGACCGACTCAAAAACAAGCTGCTTTCACCCTCCACGGGGCTCTTCAGGTTTATTTTAAAAGGACAATATCGTGACGTCATAATTACATGTCATACAAATGATTTGACCAATTACCTCATCATGGTTAGAATTAAACATAATGTCTATATTAATATGGCCAGTAGAAGATAAATTAGAGGCAGAAGGTAAATTGTCCTAGAATCCAGTGGGAAAATGACGTAACATTATATCAGATATTTTATTTATTTATTTTTCAATATAAGAATCGGTACAGAAAAAAACATATTGTATTGTATTATGTGATTGTAGTTTATTATTACAAAAGTTTACATTTGTCTCCCTATATCGACACTTTGGTTGGTCTGAGGAACACCTCTTCTGATTGAACAGGATCTATTGTAGAACTTCGATGTCCCGTCACGATAAGGAAATGTCTCGTCTCTAAATTTCAATCATATATGAATAGCAGTTACACCGACAGGTATTGTTTTGATTTTATGAATGGAAGTAGGTCATGTAGTACGCAATGTGATGATATCAAAATAAACGACATTCCCGTCATTGGACCCAAACATACAAAGTATAAATATAATTATGAAATAAAACACTTATTTGATGCCGTCCCAAGGAATTGTCACAAAGATCTGCCCCTGTTACGGCCGTGGGTTATAACTTAACATTGTGTGTTAGATTGTGTCATGCCATTATTGGTAACTACGACGTATACAATGTAAATACAATGTAAATACAATGTCAATAAATACCGATCTGTATAGTTAACTGGGTGTTGTTTAATTAAAATACTACCACCACCGGGGGTATTGTTTGTTATACTATAATACTGTACAGTTTTCAATTCCTGTATCTGTTCAACACAAACCAAGCAGTCATTAGTCAAACCAAACTGATGAGTGTTATTCCGAATATTAGATTGAGGTATGGACAGTCATAAGTCCAAACATTCAGACGGGCAGAAGGAGTCAACTAGAAACTCGCTCGCTTAGAAGAGTGAAGAGTTGATGTAAAATGTGAGGTTAGGGTGAGGA
>NW_018408885.1:0-10281 GCF_002113885.1 Mizuhopecten yessoensis
GTATTGATCCTAACACGTACAGTGTATAGGATGGCTTGGTATTTATCCTTACACGTACAGTATATAGGATGGCTTGGTATTTATCCTAACACGTACAGTATATAGGATGGCTTGGTATTTATCCTAACACGTACAGTATATAGGATGGCTTGGTATTTATCCTAACACGTACAGTATATAGGATGGCTTGGTATTTATCCTAACACGTACAGTATATAGGATGGCTTGGTATTTATCCTAACACGTACAGTATATAGGATGGCTTGGTATTTATCCTAACACGTACAGTATATAGGATGGCTTGGTATTNAACACGTACAGTGTATAGGATGGCTTGGTATTTACGGGACGTCAGAGTTAAAGCGTAAAATGATAAACTCAGATAAAAGCCATAAAACTTCCCCTTGGTTAGCTCTCCAGTTTAACACTAGCTTATGTAAGAGAGGTGTGGTGATGAAAGCTGAACAAAATGATCCCCAATAACGGATCCTTGCTCCGCTCCGGATTCTCATATTAAGATACAAATGTACTACATTTGGTGAGTAATTAACACTGAAATACAATAGGCAGTAAGTAAGTAAGAAGTTAACACACATAAACTTAAACACCTAGACTAAAATGTAGATGGACTTGAATATGTTACGATATAACTTCAAGTGGCATAGAAGGTAACAAAGTTAAATGTATTATACACATACATGTAGGTATGCCATCCGCCTTACAATACATAGTTACGTACTGTGCTTTACTAGGACGTTTTGTTAAAAAACAATATTATGCATTTCATCACAGGCTCGGAGAGAATACTGTTCCGTGATACAGTGTACAATAGCATGTACCTTGTAATTCGTGTGCTCTTTTTGAAATAACTACTTACCTTCAATTCAATACATACTTAAAAGTGAAATATATTGAGATACGTTATAAAAGAAAATAGTTACATAATACGTAATTGTTTGTGATTTGATACCTATTATATCAGTGCTCTATACCGAGAATTGTAGTTACATTGTATATAGTGATGAGATACACTTTGTGAGTCTTATCTGTATATCAATAAAATTAGCACACAGCTTGGTCGCATATGCTTATCGCTGAAGTACATGTCGTGTAATTACTGAACCTGATACGACGTGGTACTAATACACACCAGGGTAATTTAGTCGCGGGAGTATACGCCCCCTAAACATAGGACATACAGTACAAACAAGCTGATTCAACATTGGAACAATGGAACTTCTTCGAGTGACCAGCGTTTTCTTTCTGATATTCATAGGTAAGATTATTTTCTTATTCTTATTTTCAACAAGAAATGATATAAAATGTAATAACATGATTAATAATTATGCTTTAGCTACAACGTATACCTGACATGTTCCGTTTGTACATCGTATTTAGAATGTCGAATACGAACTAATTAATGTTTCTATCTGTCGTTAATCCTAGCCATAAATGAATTTAAATTCCCTTTAATAAACCTGTTTCTATTTGTGTGGTTCATGTATACATTTTTATTTTTCAAGTTTCACTTTCTAATAAGCGTTTAATTACTGATTAGTAATCATAAAATTTATTAAAATTTTATTACATAATATTTCAATTTATACTCAAGTCGGACCCAGTGCAACTACCAAATGTTACCTGTTTCATTTGCCGATGAAATTGACCAGATTAACATTGCCTGTGCGTATGAACATATATTTTCAGAATTTCCGAAGGGAGATAACTATTGACATTTTTAAATAAACATACCACTTGCGTGAGATTTTACAATTTGATTGAAACTACACAAGAAATTGTTCGAGCAACCAAAAACGATAAATCAGCAAAATATTAGCAGCTGTTGCTAGCAATAGTCACAATCCATGTACTGCACTAGAAATTCGCGATGACGCGTCAGAAAATGTAATGTCTAAACATATGCATTCATCAACAAAATTAAATATGACATTAAAAATATGTATTTGTGTTTTATATTTTTCATAATTTGGCTGTATTGAACTATCAGCGTACAACATCCTTTTATTAATGGACCTTCAATGACGAACTATATATTTTTTTTTACATTATGTCAAAACGTAGACTTGCAAAAGCTCCAAGATCTGGAAATATCTAATTATTGAAAAAAAACACATGTTGATTGAAATATTAGTATTGAATCTTGCTTCAGTCGATTTCATGGGGTGATGAATTGAGTTGGTTTTAAAACAAGGTCAACATGAACTGGGGAGATTCAATCCTTAATTAAATTGATGGCCAGGCGTATTTGAATTTAACACTCAAATCTACAATAGTTTGAATTGAAAGGTACAAATATCGAGCTTATATATCCCCATATATAAATATTGGATACATCCTTTTCACTCTGTATTAATCAAGTGACATTTTCAGATTATTTTGTCAAAATCAGACAAAAACAAATGATGATTTTCTTAGATTCGAAACGATCCCTATGCACACCTGTGTACATGGGGTTAGATTTCCGACGACAGGTTAGAACTAAGAACAATAAAAATTGAAATAATTTGACATGATTTTACACTTACTACAAACTATCGTTGGATCATTCGGCGATTGCTTAAAGTTAGCCAAGATACACAGATGATTGATAAAACAAAGATCAAATAGAAACAGAGAGCCTTAGCAAAGAAGCGCCAGCTTTTATAAGCCGCAATGTCCTTAGCTCGGCACTGTCGTGTCGCTAATGGTGTTTTAAAACTCGCTGGTACAGAGTGTGCCTGGTTCCTTGGCACAAACGTAAGGCGTGACGAGGTACGGATTAGCGAGGTACCTACGTGTCTACAGGTATATTGGTCCAGTGCTTAACTAAGTCTTACATTTTGAGTTGAGGAAATTCTTAGTTAAGGAAACTTCAAAACTTGCAAAAAAACAACCCTTTGAGTTATGGAGTTTTTAAGGTTAGAAACATTCATTTAACTTGAGCCTGCTCATCATATTTTTTCGATAATCTTTACCAAGAGCCTCTTCGAAAATTCCACGTGTTGAACAGTTTTAGAGTACAAAACGTCTACAAGAGGGGACAATTAGTTTAAAAGCAAGTCATGAAACTTTTACATTGTATATCCATCAGGTAGTTTACGGGGTGAGGGTTAGGGAGGAAGTGGGGGAGGGGATGGGGATCAGAGATTCGACTTAGACATTAATACATGATGACGTTACTTCAATTCCTCCTTTTTAGGAAATTCTCCGGCAAAATGTTTATACAAGGTATGGATGTCAGATGCTAACTTTGGCAACCCTAGTAACTGGGACAAAGGGAGACAACCATGTGGTGACGACATAGTTGTGATTCACGAAGAGAGCCCAGCCATATACGTTCAGGTTAACACGACCCTACAGCAAATTGTGAGTAAACCTCATCTCTTGAGTACAGAAACCGCTTTATATTGCTTGTATAAAAATCACGTTAAAAATACTGTTTTACCAATATATCAATTTCCTGCCAATTGATTTTTTTTTGGGGGGGGGGGGGGGGGGGGTTCTTTTATATCACTGTTTAAATCTGCAGAACTCTCCAATTATACATACGTGTAGCTACTTATGAAAAGAAGGCATGTATTTCTTTAATATGTGTTTGTATGCTAAATATTTACAACGCCATGATCCTTTTTCTCGTAATATGTAATATTAATGGTTGTGAAAGCTCCGTTGAAAATTAGAGAAAGAATATATCAATGAGATATCAAGAAGTACACCAATCAGTCATTTTGCAGCGAGCTTTTATTTTCATTTTTTTGTCCATTTTAAAAAAAAAGATATTACCAAAAAACGGCGAGATGATACTTGGATCTGGAAGTACACTTGCCTTTACAAATGAACCGGACCACAGTGCGGGATGTCTCAGCTCCGGTTCAGGTAAGTGGTCAAATCAATCATTTAACAGCATTCGCTTACTTAACAGTGATATGGAAATGTAATAGATATGGCTGCTGTTCCTCAAGATTATATAGCAAACCAGAAAAAAGAAATTATCAATTTGAAATTTGATATTATGTACAAACAAACAGATGTGAGATTGATAACATGAAATGATATTTTCATGAACGAGCAGTATAATGGATGGCGTATGTACACTGTCCCCGGTAGGTTCTGGTTATAGAACATTTGAACACGCTATATAGAAGATGATGTAGATTCGATTTCCGCGTCAGACAAGGGCCATATTCATGAAACCATTATCATGCTCAAACTGAGAATATGTGCTCACGTACAGTTTCTTGTTCCAGTGATAAAGTATATAAATATCCACACTTTGTCAATAATTTGGAAGAATCTGGGGAGACTGTTATCGGAATACCGTTTCTTATATCTACACTTGTCCATGTCATATCATACGGAAGTTGGTTTGAACACAGAATACAAACATTAGCAATAGCTTCATGAATACGGGCCCATGTTCTTAACATATTGGACAATTTCGAGAGAAAAAAAATGCATCGCGGTAAGCGTCTTCTTGAATAACAATTACTGGCTGCCATGTTTGTCCGGCCATTGGAGGAAATTAGCTAAGTTTTGCTTTTTCATGTTATATTTATAACATATCTTGCACACTTTTAGCAACATCGTCTTTCATTTTGGCTGACATTCGAATTGCGATGGTAGAGTAAAGCATTGTCGCGTGAGCCGCTTAAAATTCACCTGTGGTTAAGTAGTTGTCTAGGGCTCTGTTTATATCACATGCGTTTAATATGAAAGTTCAGAAATATATAAAGGGGACAAGGCAAAGTTATAGATAAAAAATACAGGAAACAGAAATATTTTATGTATAATACAGTTATCTGTAGAGTTTGCTAAGATCTTAAAGGAAAGGAAAATTAAATTACTTTTGTAGTCACATTTTCCCACACTCTTTATCCACAGAGATAGTGTACAACTTGACGTATGCGTTAGATTGGCTAGACTATGCAAACTGGTGTCCATCTGACACGGAAACCGGAAGTTGCAAATCTCTAGCTCTTCTCGACTCCGAGCAGACTCCATGCAAGACCGATGATGTGGTATTTCCGAAAATGAGTTCGTATTTCGTCAACCTAGAATCCGGACTTTCCCTATCAGTAAATACCTTGAAGATTACAGGCTCTGTAAGTAACTGATACGATAAAGAACACAGAAATGAATGCGCCCACTACGTGTTACTGTAATGTGCGAGTTCTCTGAGATAACTGCTGATAACTACTTGACCTATGTAGTTATAAAAGTCAGGTACAAAGAAAGAATCCTAGGGAAGAGAGTTAACACCTCGTATTCGATTATATTGTATTGATATAAGTTGTTGGGGTAGACGTTGGAAGCGGTTGTACACACCCTGTCGATATGTTTAGCTCCTGTTCCTATTTTCCTGAAGTATGCGTCCATTAGGTGTCCTAACTCCTCCGGGTTTTTCCTGATGCAAATGTTCATTGTAAGCGTCCTGCCTATACATATCTGATCTATGCGTTTGTCTTTTGCTGTCATTATTTGTTTTACAGTAAGCGTCCATTGTGAGAGTCCTATTTATTTAAGTCATTATTAATAAAGCAGTAAGCGTCCATTGTAAGTGTCCTGCCTATAGATACAATCTATCTAACCCCGCAGTAAGCTTCCGTTGTAAGTGTCCTGTCTATAGATGCAATATATCTAACCCCGCAGTAAGCGTCCGTTGTAAGTGTCCTGTCTATAGATGCAATATATCTAAACCCGCAGTAAGCCTCCTTTGTGAGTGTCCTGTCTATAGATACAATCTATCTAAACCCGCAGTAAGCGTCCGTTGTAAGTGTCCTGTCTATAGATACAATATATCTAACCCCGCAGTAAGCCTCCTTTGTGAGTGTCCTGTCTATAGATACAATCTATCTAACCCCGCAGTAAGCGTCCTCCGTAAGTGTCCTGTCTATAGATATAATATATCTAACCCCGCAGTAAGCGTCCTCCGTAAGTGTCCTGCCTATAGATACAATCTATCTAACCCCGCAGTAAGCGTCCGTTGTAAGTGTCCTGTCTATAGATACAATTTATCTAACCCCGCAGTAAGCCTCCTTTGTGAGTGTCCTGTCTATAAATACAATATATCTAAGCCCGCAGTAAGCGTCCTCCGTAAGTGTCCTGCCTATAGATACAATCTATCTAACCCCGCAGTAAGCGACCGTTGTAAGTGTCCTGTCTATAGATACAATTTATCTAACCCCGCAGTAAGCCTCCTTTGTGAGTGTCCTGTCTATAAATACAATATATCTAAGCCCGCAGTAAGCGTCCTCCGTAAGTGTCCTGCCTATAGATACAATCTATCTAACCCCGCAGTAAGCGACCGTTGTAAGTGTCCTGTCTATAGATACAATATATCTAACCCCGCAGTAAGCCTTTTTGTGAGTGTCCTGTCTATAGATACAATCTATTTAAACCCGTAGTAAGCGTCCTCCGTAAGTGTCCTGCCTATAGATGCAATCTATCTAACCCCGCAGTAAGCGTCCTCCGTAAGTGTCCTGTCTATAGATACAATCTATCTAACCCCACAGTAAGCGTCCTTTGTGGACAATTAGCATATATCTATTGCCTATACATGTCAGGTATTCCTAAAGACGCATACTTTGGAAGCGTTCCTTTTTAACGTTATTATAACTTTCCCTCCTGATGTTATCTGCCTGGATAATAAAACCATGAAGTTAACGTCTATCTCAAGTGATCTACCTGTATTTAACCCTCTATATAAACCATTGAGTAAATATAATACTAATAAGATACAACATTTGATATAGCGTCCTATCTAGCTAACATAAGCCACTCTAACGCGCTTTACAGTACATATATATACAATTTTTGAGGAATTTGCAGGAGCTGCCTTATCAGGCGCTAACTACTAGTCCTATGCCACCTGGCTAATATCTCCCTGTGTATGTATGCCTGCATGTGTGCTGGAGATATCGTAAGCACACTGCCATATAGCTCTTTTTTTATTTTATCCATGCAGCATTCGTCTGTTGAAAACGATATGCTTAATGTTAGTGTCAAAACTAAACCTGAAGTTAGAGTCCACCTTTAGCGTCTTATAATTATCTGCAATCAATATTAAACATGACGTACACGCGCTGCCATTGCAAGTGTCCTTCTTATAATTCATGTCAATGTTATCTTCACAAAAAGAAATATCGTATTACTTTGTAGGCCTACACAACCACAGGTTTCTCTCAATTCCTTAACACAACAGACGGTAAGAGGATGTTCCCAATCTCACCTAGTACCGGAAGTAGATCGTCCGTACAAATTGCTAGACGAAGATGTACGGATCCGACTGGCTGCGCATGCGGAAACGATGGACTTGATGTAAGTGGATATTCTAAAAATAATATAAATACTTCAATACAAATACATGAACATGCATCATCAAGGTGACTTTTTGTCCTCTAACCTGTATATATAAATACGCTAATTGATTTTATGATTTAAGAAAAGAAATACGTGTATCAATCTGGAGGAAGTCATCGATATATTTGTTTCTGTTTTAGATATTACGGCGTATATGTAAATATCGGAGTCCCTACTGTACACGGATTCGTTGTAAACAACCTATACGTCCATCCGGTTCCTGCTGTGAAATATGTGGTCAGTATTTGTACAAGTATGGAAACTATGTCCGGAAAGGAAATTGATAGGCCTAACACTTTACCATTGACAAAACAAAGAATAAATCGATCATACACGTGTATCATTCTAAATTTCCCTTTTTTGGGCAGTTGATGTATGTAACAGCTATAGTCGGTCCATAAGCTATCGGTGATAGTACATTGTAATATCTTCACTTTTATTTAAACTGCAAAAATTTGAATAGGAGTAATGAACATGATTTTTTTCTGATTTCAACATTCGTTTCATTAATTATCTGAAATAAAATTCATTAAAGGTGCTGTACTCTCAGTACAATATGGAACTGGGTTCAAGTTTGCGGATTTACGAGATGGCCTACAACGTAGTTTCCTTGACGACAATGATAATTATAAGGATGTTCAATATATTGTATCCAAGATGTCGGATGGTCACGTGCAGATAGTGTTGTCTGATGTGTCAGGTGACCAGAGTGTCCAGGCTGGAAGAGAAATGAAGGCTGACCTAGACAACGGTAATTTCGTGTTCACTGGGTTAAACCATCATATGTAGAAATAGAATAAACCATTATTGATGAAAAATTCGTTTATGAAATCATCGACAATACGAAGGGCAATGATCCTATATGTTGTTTCTTGACAACAATACACTTACGAATAAGTTGTTTTTTTAAATTATACGGTAAATACCGAAAACAACTGTGTGCACTTTGCAACAAGTGTACACCGTTTTCTTCGGTATATATCCCATTACCCCAAAAATAATAACAGTTACCCTTGTCATTTTATTGAAAAAAAATAGGTAACACTTCTTGGTTTAAAATAGGCGAATATAGATAGGTTTCTGAAAAATGCAAAACAATTTTGCACAACACATAACATTGCGTGGGGATTTCATCGCCGAGCAAATTCAACAAAACAAAAGTTAACATTACAAAAACCGCGTCATACATTGCGGTATACGGCGTCATTACTTTTTGTGCTGTCTGGTTTTTTTTAAGGTTATACGATATAACCCGGAGAAGTCTAGCCGTCGGAAACTAGCCAAAATTAAGTTATTAACAGACACCGTATACGCGTCAACATTATTCACAATTTTAAAGAATTAATTGTATAATACAAGTGAACAAAACGATAACTATGCATGACTTCAGTACTCGTTGTTTCATATTGATATTGATATACTTACATGTATCTTGATGGGTGTATTTGATTAAAAACATAACTTTCATTTAATTAGATAACGCCGGAGGGTTTAAATATGCTATACGAAGCGTTTCTATGGAAACATCAAGAGGATCTGGACTGAATCCCACCCACGGCCCACAGACAGGTGAGTTGGTTTCATTTTTATTTTTTCCTCGTTTACTGTGAAAAATGCATAATTGAATACACTTTGCAAAAGTTTAGCGTTACTTACTGTAACTTGAATTATTGTCTGTGAAAAGGAGAAGCACATCAAAAACAACAAAACAGCCGCGGATATGATTGACGTGGAATTGTTTTCCAACGAGTCTTGATACTTACGGGTATTTTTTCTGTCCTAAACAACTGAGCTGTCAGATTTTAACATCGATTAGGATTTCTTTTTTATAGCGGGCCAGCTCTATGTTGACTAAAGTTCCGTTTAATGTATTAAAAGATGTCTTGTATGCTAAGTTTGATTTCAAATTATTTATTAATCTATCATGAGTGCAAATGTTACAGATTCATTAAAGGACCACTGTTCCAATGCAAAAACTGTAACAGTGGGGGCAGGGATCCTTAAATATATAATGTCTGTATGTGATTTAAGTCGTATCTGAGTATATTAATACACTATATGTTCTTCAGAACCATCATTGTTTTTAAATATACGAACTATCGCACGCATTTTAAAACATGGTGTATAAATTATATAAATATTTAATTGATATAAAAAAACTAATATATTATACCTTAATGTCTTTTGAAGATATAATGGGTGTTTGATTTTCGAAAGGTATATCTCTTCATTTAACCTCACAAACAGAGATAATGTTTCTGTGTGTGCGTGTGAATTAACCCCCACCCCCAAATTAATGTATATTACTACATACAGGGAGCACACTCCACCTGTACATATAAGCGTATGTACTCCCTGTAATATTGTAAGAGATAGGAGTTGTACCAACATAGATGGGCATCATTCTTTTCTCTATCATATATATATAGGCATACACACGATGATAACTCCCAACCCCTGTTGCAACCTTTTTCTTTTTCTTTTATCCTTACACATATGGGAAAATTCTTCTCCGTGTGTCTCCATGCATTTGGAAATCCTCCATGTGTGTTGTTATCTATATTTCCCCCTCAGCCACTATACGTCTCCTTGCTCATAACTCACTGGATGACCTGCTAGGAGTTGGTAAACATGTCTGGTTACCCACTGGTAGGTAACACCCTGGACGTTTTTAACCTGCTAGGAGTTGTAAACATGTTTGGTTACCCACCGGTAGGTAACACCCTGGACGTTTTTAACCTGCTAGGAGTTGGTAAACATGTTAAGTTACCCACTGGTAGGTAACACCCTGGACGTTTTTAACCTGCTAGGAGTTAGTAAACATGTTTGGTTACCCACTGGTAGGTAACATCCTGGACGTTTTTAACCTCCTAGGAGTTGGTAAACATGTTTGGTTACCCACTGGTAGGTAACACCCTGGAC
>NW_018408885.1:20500-74039 GCF_002113885.1 Mizuhopecten yessoensis
TTTTTAACCTGCTAGGAGTTGGTAAACATGTTTGGTTACCCACTGGTAGGTAACATCTTGGACGTTTTTAACCTGCTAGGAGTTGGTAAACATGTTTGGTTGTCCACTGGTAGGTAACATCCTGGACGTTTTTTCTTTAGTCAATATTCTAATCGTGACTTCAACTAACAATGCTTTGCGACGTCATAGTTCATGGCAGTTTTTCCCTGATCAGTAATAAAGAAAATGCATACCAAAGGGAAACAAATTGCTTTTGAATATAACATCTGTGGGAGAAAAAAGTCCCCTAACTCGTGATGGTTGATTATCATGTTGATGTAACTGTTTATTTCATTCTCATTAGTTAATTACACTAATTTAAAATCACTCAGTAAGTCTCGTGTCTTTATACATCTTGAAATTAAATAACTCGAGTTAGATGAACATGGTAACCAACCATCACTCGTTGGGAACCTCTATATCCCTGTTCTTATATATTAGCTTCCAACATAGGTTTCATATCTGTGTTGTACATACAATGTACTTATTGAAATTTCACTCACAGGTTTCATATCTCTGTTGTGCATATTGTAACTTCACACATGTTTCATATCTCTGTTGTGCATATTTTAGCTTCACACATGTTTCATATCTCTGTTGTACATATTTTAGCTTCACAAATGTTTCATATCTCTGTTGTGCATATTGTAACTTGACACATAGGTATCATATCTCTGTTTTGCATATTTTAGCTGCACACATAGGTTTCATATATCTGTTGTGCATATTTTAGCTGCACACATAGGTTTCATATCTCTGTTGTGCATATTGTAACTCGACACATAGGTATCATATCTCTGTTGTACTTATTGTAATTTAACACATAGGTTTCATATTTCTGTTGTACATATTTTAGCTTCACACATAGGTTTCATATTTCTGTTGTGCATATTTTAGCTGCATACATAGGTTTCATATCTCTGTTGTGCATATTTTAGCTTCACACATAGGTTTCATATTTCTGTTGTGCATATTTTAGCTTCACACATGTTTCATATTTCTGTTGTGCATATTGTAACTTCACACATAGGTATCATATCTCTGTTGTACATATTTTAGCTTCACACATGTTTCATATCTCTGTTGTGCATATTGTAACTCGACACATAGGTTTCATATTTCTGTTGTACATATTGTATCTTCACACATAGGTTTCATATCTCTGTTGTGCATATTGTAACTCGACACATATGTATCATATCTCTGTTGTGCATATTGTAACTTCACACATAGGTATCATATCTCTGTTGTACATATTTTAACTTCACACATAGGTTTCATATCTCTGTTGTGCATATTGTAACTTCACACATATGTACCCGGGTATTCAAATTGACCACCAAGTCGTTATTTGTCGTGAATAATTCTTTATTCGACATAGGTTAAAACACCTACACTCTGTTACAAACACAAATTAAAAGACTACAATTACTCAGAGCGTATACACATTACACATATAGGTTATAAGAAAGGGAGGTAACTCGTAGATATCACTTGTTACATTTAACACAAATATAAACTATAAATGGACACATTTAAATACATTTGACCAAGATATCAACTTTGTAAGAATTATTATTACAATCATGCTATTTAAATTATATTAAGTAGCTAACATAACATATAACATTAAACTGATTTTTCAGAGCGAAAGATCTACTTTCCTATAAATTACTTATAAAGATCTACATCATTATGCACGTAGATAAACTGGGTTTTCCCATAAATAAGTATAACATTTAAGCATAAAAGAGGTAATCACCTGTGCATGGCACAGAGCCGTTTCAACCTCATACAATACTAATCACCGGTACTCCATGCTTTCTTCCTTTTGCTTATACGTGATAACATCTAAAATGCATAAAAACCTGTCTTACTCATAATACTCTGGATATAAACATACAGAAGATAATGGAATAATTTAACCATTACTCATTTATATTTAAGTTGAAGCAATGCAAAAAACTACTTTACACAATGTAAAGTTACAACTCACAATGGAGATTTTGAATAGAGAATAATTTAATTTAAATACCAAACTAATTTTTTTTTTCAGCTAATCCATACTGTACAAGATAGCTAGATACAATTGATTGAACTCATACTACTTAAAACATAACTTACCTACAAATTCCCTGTCTGTCTTACAGTCCCTCTGTCGTAAAATGTCTTGATCAAAAAATAGGTGTTTTCAGTTTGGCAGGCAAGAGAGTACTGATCTTCCTTACAAAGAGATTCCCGCCAAACTGACCAAAGGGTATTATACTAGTTTGACCAATAGAAAAATGCACAGCTATCACATGTACGCCATGTGATATATAAAAATAGAACAATACAGGTAAGGTGATATATAAAAATAGAACTACAGGTAAGTAATCAAATAATCACTCCCTGTAACCTGTAACACACACATATCTCTTTTACACACTCTAAACAATTTGGGCACAAACAAATAGACATGTATACATACAAATTATATAAAACAAGATAGTAATCACCCTATTACACATAGGTATCATATTTCTGTTGTACATATTGTAACTTCACACATATGTTTCATATCTCTGTTGTGCATATTGTAACCTCACACATAGGTATCATATCTCTGTTGAGCATATTTTAGCTTCACACATATGTTTCATATCTCTGTTGAGTATATTTTAGCTTCACCCATATGTTTCATATCCCTGTTGTGCATATTTTATCTTCACACATAGGTACCATATCTCTGTTGTACATATTGTAACTTCACACATATGTTTCATATCTCTGTTGTGCATATTTTATCTTCACACATAGGTATCATATCTCTGTTGTACATATTGTAACTTCACACATATGTTTCATATCTGTGTTGTACATATTTTAGCTTCACACATAGGTTTCATATCTCTACTGTACATATTGTAACTTCACACATAGGTTTCATATCTCTATTGTACATATTGTAACTTCACACATAGGTATCATATCTCAGTTACACTGTATCAACCTCCTTTTGTAACATATTACATAAATACTACCGTTCTTTGAAAGCGTATCCGCTACATTTTGTAGCCCCACAAACAGAAAGCACTCCTTCTTCTTTTGTAGTCTAGCTAAGGAATAGGAACCCGCCTTATCTGTAAGTTTATCTTCCTTCCTCTTGTGGCATTACGCGTAGGAATCCTACCTGAATATTGATATTATACATTTCTCTTTCCAGGCCGTGGGCTTGCGATGTCCAGGGGCGAGATTGCCGGTATCGTAGTTGGTCTGGTGACAGTTCTCCTCATCAGCCTGTTCTTAGGAACTCTATTTTACCGCCGAAAAACTAGGTTCGTTTAGCGCATATTGCTGGAGTCAAAATGTTCTCTTAATATATAATCACAAGGGTGTAAAATAGAAATAAATACTTTTCATTTTCATTTTATCACGCTCATGAAACCAGACAGATGGTTTTATTGTGTTGTTATCATATCGTACGACCCAAAAAAAATCTTATATATTGTTATGCGAAATAATGCTATGTGAAAATAGAAAATTATCTAAGAATTGATTATCTAAAAAGAAATCACAAAATATTGAACTTCAAAGCACTAAAAACTCCTTAAATTGTTTGCAAGATGGTTGCTTCTAATGATTTGCCTTTGTTTATCAGGGGACCAGAAGATATTTCTTTCAAGATGTTTGACAGAATTTCGTTTAAGCCATCCTTCCCTAAGCCTCGTTTGGAAGTGCCTCCATCGTTCTCGTTCCGGTTTGGCGGATCCTCAAGCGTACCGGAAACAGTTGGTGCGCGGTCACAAGGTTTCGATAACCCGATGTACGGCACTAATCCGCTCTCGGTATGTGACTATTCATAATTACTAACATTTTAAATCATTTCATTATTGTCAAATCAAATATATCTAGATTACATTTAACTTAACAGTAGACTGTAAATGTGTGCATTGTAGCCTATATCACCTATGTAAAACATGCCCATGTCTGGGAAACAAATGCCTGTGAAAGACGCAGCGAATCTGATCCCCCCAAAACAGAGCTAAATAGATAGAAATCACTCAGCGGTTTCCTATGTATCATCCTTCAGACCTTAAAACCTGCTATATCAAAATAAATATGATCTAATGATACTATTTTGACTTTATTCAAATGACATAAAAATATATTTGACTGACAAGTAATTATATCGATAATCATGAAAACTCATCATATGCATATCAATTTATAAGCTACTCTATAGAGATGAGCTTGTATATCTAGTCAGGTGTATCGGTCACTGTGAAAGACAAGTTCTATGCAGTGCACGTGCTCCCGTCTCTGATACGGCTCAGTTAAATTAAACTAGCACCACATAAAGTCTCCAAATATATGATTATCACGTCTTCTTAATAACAGAATGGCAAAAGAAACATTGTTCCGGAATTGTCCGGAATACGATTTATCTCCCTTGTAAAAATGAAATAAAATAATCTTATTATTACCACTAGTTTCAATGTAAACCCTTCTTCGTATACATGCTATTCTTACAAAATTGCGAATGGTTCCACAGACACAAAACAGTTTTTAGCTCACCTTGGTCCTTTTGAGCTTATGCCATACCGTGGCGTCCGTCGTCCGTCCTTCGTCTGTACGTCAACAATTGCTTTAAACGACTTCTTCTTAACCACCGACTGAAATTAAACTAAATTTGACTGGCAGCATCCCTAGGTAGTGGGGATTCAAAATTGTACAAATGGTGTGGCTGACCCCCAGGGGGGTGAAGGGCGGGGCCAAAAAGGGTTATTTGGCTATATTGCTACAAACGACTTCCTCTCTGGAACTTAGCGATGGATATCAACCATATTTGACTGGAAGCATCACTAGGTGGTGGTGATTCAAAATTGTACAAATGGTTGGGCTGACCCCCCAGGGGGCTGAAGGGCGGGGCCAAAAAGGGTTATTTGGCTATATTGCTACAAACGACTTCCTCTCTGGAACTTAGCGATGGATATCAACCATATTTGACTGGAAGCATCACTAGGTGGTGGTGATTCAAAATTGTACACATGGTGGGGCTGACCCCAAGGGTGCTGAGGGCGGGGCAAAAAGGGGGCAATTTGGCTATATTGCTACAAACGACTTCTTCTGTAGAACTATGCCATGGATATCAATCATATTTGATCAAAAGCATTCATTGGAGGCAGGGATTCAAAATTGTACAACTGGTGGGGCTGACCCTCAAGGGGGCTGAGGGGCGGGGCCAAAAGGGGGCAATTTGGCTATATTTCTATAAACGACTTCTTCTGTAGAACTATGCCATTGATATCAATCATATTTTGTCGGAAGCATTCATGGGTGGCAGGGATTCAAAATTGTACAAATGGTGTGGCTGACCCCGGGCTAAGGAGTGGGGTCAAAAACAGTTTATTACTTGGTTGAGATCCCCACTGTATAACCACATATACAATTGCTGAGTATAAAGAGAAGAATGCACATTTGCTTCCTGGATGGGCCTAGGGTCTAGCCCCACCCTTGGAGACATAGTCCCTGGGCCATCAATTTAAAACGGTTAAGATCCCCACCCCAAAACTATGTATACAAATGCTGGGCATAAAGAGACAAATGCAGTCATGATATTAGAATAGACCCTGGGGTCTGACTGAACCCCTACGGACCTAGTTTCTTAGTCACAGCTTGGAAACAGTTAAGATCCCCACCCTATAACCATATATACAATTGCTGAGTATAAAGAGATGAATGAATATATGCTTCCAGGATGGCCTTGGGGTCTGCCCCACCCTTGGAGACTTAATCCCTGGGTCATAACTTCGAAATGGTTTAGATCCCCACCCCAAAACTATATATACAATTGTTGGGCATAAAGAGACGAATGCAGTCATGGTATTAGAATTGACCACAGAGTCTGCCCCACCCTTGCAGACTTAACCCCTGGGTCATAACTTAGAAACGGTTGAGATCCCCACCCAAAAACTATAAATACAAATGATGGGCAAAAAGAGACGAATGCAGTCATGATATTATAATTGATCCTGGGGTCTGGTCACAACCCTAGGGACATAGTTTCTGAGTCACAGCTTGGAAACAGTTGAGATCCCCACCCCATAACCATACATCAAATTGCTGGGCATGAAAAATCTAATACAGATATGCTACATATTCCCTTGGATCTCATTCGGAGAATATTTTGTCATAATTGCTTAGATATCCAGGTGAGCAATGAGGCCCTCTGGGCCTCTTGTTTCATCATGTTATGATTATGGAATAGTCTACATTTTTTAAGCGATTCGATATTACATATTTCAGTTGTTTACACTAATTGCAATTGATTTTTAGACACATTTTGTTTAATTTTGTATTTAATAGAAATTTTGTTGAATTGATATGTAAGGTATTTTCATTAACTTTACAAATTAAGGATAATTAAAAATAAAACAACAAAGTATGATTGTCATCTTTAAATATATTCACGCTTCCTCCTAATCACACTGTAGAACGATAAACCTTTGGATCTTGAGATGATGCCTACATTACTGCAACTTCCGGAAGTAGAGGAGCAGCCATCTTACGATAATGGTTTGGGTTTTGACAATCCGTTATATGAGAATGTGGTAAGAACACTTATTAAATATAAGATACTACTTTGATAATATAACTGTATCGAATAACGTCATAACACTTTCTTATTTACACATTAGACATGTGTCGTTTTTGCAGTTATATCTCACGCCTGATAAGATGTTATGCTACTTACACTTTTTTAGTGATTAAATGAACAATACGGGATCATATGAAACGCTGAAAGAATCCTTTTGTCGCATTTTATATTGATAATATTGTTTCAAGTAATGGATAGTCAACTGGTAATGCAATCCATTTATTATAGTTGAATTATTTTTTTCAAAAACTGGAAGTGATATTAGTTATAAATAACATGAGGGGATTTAAATCTTATTAATTGATTTCTGCGTTTAGAAAAAACAAATATCAGAAACGCCAAGCTTATTATTACAGGTAATTTTAAAAGGTACATATCTTACACCTGAGCAGTAGTGATTATTATATAAATCGTTTAAGAACACGTAATGATCGTACTGGTTCTCCTATGTATTCCATAACGTACCCTTAGTCTGTCTTTGTGTGTGTTGTTAACAGGAGTCTACCCAGTTCAGTGACCCGACAGACGGGGACATCAAGATGGACGTGGACGAAAGCCTTGGTACAGACCTGGGTTCACAACTTAACTTGTAATTGTTGTGGGCGAAAACATTGCGACGGATACCTGGCCCTTTATTCATTAACAAAATTGTACTCATATTCAGACCCGAGTTATGTACTCAAACAATCTTTGCTGAAACTCATAGATACCATTGCAACGGGCCCCTATAGGTTCGAAGAAAATATTGGCCTGTTGCCTGTCACTGCGTGTTATTGTAAGATGTGACTTATGTTGGCCTGTTGCCTGTCACTGCGTGTTATTGCAAGATGTGACTGATGTTGGCCTGTTGCCTGTCACTGCGTGTTATTGTAAGATGTGACTTATGTTGGCATGTTGCCTGTCACTGCGTGATATTGTAAGATGTGACGTATGTTGACCTGTTGCCTGTCACTGCGTGTTATTGTTAGATGTGACTTATGTTGGCCTATTGCCTGTCACTGCGTGTTATTGTAAGGTGTGACTTATGTTGACCTGTTGCCTGTCACTGCGTGATATTGTAAGATGTGACTTATGTTGGCCTGTTGCCTGTCACTGCGTGTTATTGTAAGATGTGACTTATGTTGGCCTGTTGCCTGTCACTGCGTGTTATTGTAAGATGTGACCTATGTTGGCCTGTAGAATCGTACGCTTTCATTTGTTTGTTCTTTTTGTGGGACATTGCAGAAACTAAAATTGATTTGATGCCTCCATTACAACCCGAACTAAATGTTCCTTTCTAACTTTCATTTTGCTTCTTTTGACATTAGCTGTTGTGACTAACAAGCAATCCCGTGCGACGAATTATAAAGACAACACATAAAATATTTTGAGTGCAGAAAACGAATCAAAATAGTTTAACATGAGCTGGAGTTTGACCAGGGTATATAATATGAGTTTGAGCAAGAAACGATAGTCGTGTATTTCAAGTTTACCGTGTAACAGTCGTGAACAAAAGCTGATATCATATTGGATCTTCCTTAGGTGAATGAAAACATTTAAAAAAAAACTTTGGTGTTTGTTACTGTAGTAGATAATAGCATTGAAACTGACCATGTATTCAAGCTAAACAGACATTGGCCTCGTGTTTGAATATTTCATGTCGGAAGTCGTCGGTTTTCTTTAAAGCAACATATTCAAGCTCTAGATTGTAATAAAACATCAAATTAAATGAGTTTGACAAAAATCATGTTTGTGTGATATACTAGCATGTTTTATATTTAAACAGTACTGGCTAATATGACTGCCCAAAGGGATTCGATGCTGAACAAGAACAGAAATTAATATTTTCAATCTTTTGTTATATATTGTTCCATCACTTAATGTCCAGATTTGCAAATATTCTACAAAGAGGCTATCCCAAGCACACACGTTCTTTCTTTAATTCTTACCCCTAACTTCTACTAATCTACGTTTTATTGAAATCTAGCGAGTAGGTGGATATTTTGATAGTTCGTTACCCAGTTAACATTTTGAGCTTTGGATGAATATTTCTTTTCAAAAACTAAAAACAGTTGTGTGCGCTATAAACTGATTATTGTACATTGCTTGGTATCATTAGCATTATTTGACGAAAAGAAAAATAAATCTGGTTTTATTGAATATCTGTCCATGCTGAGCGTCAAACGCCTTTTTATTATCCGTCTGTCCAGTACGTAAATGATAAAACATTGTATATTTACCCTTCCTTTTGCCCGTTGGCTTCATTGCTATTTTAATTTCATGGTACCTATGTAAACGTACAAGATGAACAGAGAAACTACTTTGCAAATGTTCTAATCCTAGGAAATAAGAAGTTAGGTTGTAGCATGAAACTGGCCCGATCCAGGTTAAATGTATAACATAGTCGTCCATATGTCAGGCGGCGCTTTACGTATTCAGTAAGAGCACTACCTGTAAAGGTATGGACATTGTTTTTTCTTTCTAAACATTTTATTCAGGTTGTTAAGTATGGATTATGAAGAGTTCTTTTTACAAAACCCAAAAAAATGTCTATGTGGCGTTTCGATGACTAGTACGATATGTACACTGTCACCTTCACCGAAATGACTCGATTCAGCTACGCTTTGTTTAATACTTCGGTACATATATAACAACACATAAACGTCACATAGAAGATTTTATTGGTTGTGTAAAAAAAAACTCTTCAAAATAAGGTATGTTAACCTGCCGCCTTTAGAAAAGTAAAAACGCGTCGTGACCCAGTTGTATAAAATTGTAATTAGCTTATCAAATATAAGCCTTTATTTTGGTTTTCAAGAAGCTTATTAAAATCAAAACATTGTCAGAAAGGTTGTTACATTGATAATTTGTGTTTTTCGGTTGTTTTGAAAATGACAGTTTGATGTCACGTTAACCTTATTGAAGTTTGAACATCTTAGTCACAGTTGATGAAAAGTTTCCCTAACAAACAAACATATAAAACTCAACAAAAAATGCTAAAATGGACTTAATTTTATTATTCAATTCACATTAAGTTGGTATATTCAATAAGTTACATTGTAATAAATTCATAATAATAAAAAAAAATCAATAAAATAACACATCTATCATCGTCAAATTAAGTAATATATAAATTGATGCTATGATTTACATTAAATACAATTATTTGATAACAAACAATAAACAAAAGTTAAACATTATCTCAAACAAATATTTACTCACAATTCATAGTTTCATTAGTTAAAGCATATATTTACAAAAAATGCTCGTGAACATTTTTAAAACAATGATATGTACACATATGGAATCTAACCTTTAAAACAATCAGCTGAAATGACTACTGCCGAACTTAATGACCTTCTTCTTCCACACCTTCCACGTCATGAACTTGACCTTGGTCAGATGTCACAGCCAGGTCAGGAATGTTGTCAACGTCCACCTTAATTTTCAGGTAGATGGTGTCATCCTGCAGGTAGGTAGGCGATTCCAAAACACTGTGCTCTACAAACTGTGGGACTCCGGAAGCAATGTTCATGTCTGTCTCTGGTTTCCCGAAACTGGTGTTTTCAGGGTCGGGTTTGAAGGTATCCGACAAGTTTTGTGTTCTCGTATCCTGGTCCATCAGCATTAGCGTCACGTCCTGTTGGAAAGGCCAGGGTAATAGAGCGTCGTATTCTCCCTTCATAATGACTATATAGAAGGAAAGGTGTGTCCCGTGGCCCATCCCGTCTCCGTTCAGATA
Organism: Mizuhopecten yessoensis; assembly: GCF_002113885.1. NCBI lineage: Eukaryota > Metazoa > Mollusca > Bivalvia > Pectinida > Pectinidae > Mizuhopecten > Mizuhopecten yessoensis. The sequence goes on from NW_018408885.1 coordinate 30,901, forward strand.
GATCCGCCCGCACATCTTGTACCCGTAAGTACTGGAATAGAACGGGGGACTGTTAATACAATGGCCAACTTCCTGACATCTTCGGGCATAGTCCCGGATTTTCCATATCAACAGCCCGTCATAATTTCTACTCCATAGATGTTGGACTTTATCATCCAACTCGTAGAGACGTACATCAGTCACCCTTATTTTGTTCTGCACCCGTTTGACTGCTCGCGCTGAAATGACAGAAGAAGGTAGCGTAGAAGTGTGCAACAAGAATTGAATTGTATCAAATGTTATGTACACTTCATCAAACTATTATACTTAATGAAAGAAATTGTCTTATGCTTTACCACAAAAGTTGGATATTTTATATTTACAATAATTTTGAAACGTAAATTAGTGATGGGAGGGAAACACCTTTTAGCACGACTTTTTATCTTTTATGAAGTTTTAATAAATGCATATCAAGTTTAGTTTTATTCGCGTCTCTATAGGACCCCCCGAGTAACAGCCTGTTGTGGGGATCAGAATCAACATTCAAGATATTCAAAAGGCTGACCATTAGGGAGGTCATGGACGAGGTAAAATGAGCCAAAGAGTGGAAAAACTTTCAACTTTCAAATTATACAGACCATCCTTATATAAAGTTATCTATAGTTGATGAAGAGGCTGAACAATCCAATAATGATTAGGGGCGGTGTTATCATTTGTTAGATAGTGTAAAACGCTCCAATCAAGTATCTTCTGAACGTTATTTTCATAAATCAAACTTTTGAGGATAAACATCTACCCCCAAGCAGAGATAGGGCGTTAAGCCATTATATGTCATAGGGTACAAACTTTTAAAAACGTCTCTGATACTAACTGTTAGGTTTATCATAAATTAATCCTTAGATTAAGAGATTAAAAACCATAATAATTAGATTATTGTTCAGACATTTATGACGTGACTTGCGCTACATGAAGTAGGTGGTTGGTCTTGATAAGTAGCGAGATTTATGAAAGACGTGTGAGTTAAACTGGGAGGGAAGACTAAGATAAATAACCTTAAGGGCGATTGAGCAAATAGCGCATGTATACTGCTAAAGGCGAAAAAAAATAACTAAGCGACTAAGGATCGTAAATATTCTTTTTACCAATATAAAAAAATGGTTTTAGAACGATAGCGCCAATTACGAACTGCATTTTTTCCATTTGTCTTGGAAACAAAAACTGAAAAGCAAAAATGACCCTAATCTGTCAATTTAGTCTACGCACATGTTTTTGCCCAATTATTTTTCATTTTGATATCAAAACATTTGATTTGTTTTAATCAACAATTGGAAAATAAGAACTGACGAAAAGTTCGCATTACTGATTCAGATTAATACTTAAGACTACTGAATTGAAGATATCAAACAGTTGAAACAGACGAAAGCACGACTGCACCACGTGCCCCCCTTCACTGAGAAAGTTTGATAAAAACATACAACATACCATCCTTGATATGGTCCTCCACTTCTTTGTTTTGCTCCTTCAAATCCCCAACACGTTCCAGAATTTTCTTTTGGATTTCACTCAGTCTCTGAAATTGTGACAAATAAATAGAGCAAATAAATGTATTATAGTACTCACAATTGTTGAAATACTTATTTTCTAGTACTGTATACAACTATCATAAATGAAATATCTCAAGCATTGCATGTTTTGTTATACCAAAGGGACAGAAACTTTGTTTGGTTCTGTTTGTTTTCAAATTATGTTTTTGGCACAATGAAGAATGCCATGAATCATGTTTGCCGCATTCAGCATTTCCCTCTTTTCCGTATAGTGAATATCAAACATACCTTAAAGTCCTCTCGGATAGATGTTCCATCGAATGCTTCCTCTTCATCATCTTCTCGATACTTTTCTTCCGTTATATGATTAGATCGCTAGAAATATGATTGTACATTTGATAATTATATCACTAGGAAAATAATTGTTTTTCTACTTTTCATTGGTTATAAGTGTCGATTAATTGTTAATAAATTATTAAGCGTTAATGTTTTGTAAAGGACAACGGTTGATTCGCCTGCAAGTGTGTTTTCAGAAGAGAAAAATACGGTAGCATCATGTTGTTACTGTAACGGATTGTTTCCCAAACGATTCGTGCAAAAACATTGATATCAAAGGTCACAATGACGATTTCAGAACGTTAAAATATGCTGTCAAACAAAATCCTTCAATCCTATTTATGAGCGGTGCATGTTACATTCATATGTTTCTTCACTTTCTATTTAAGCCTATTGCTACAGTTGTAAACATGTGTTTCTAACACAAACCCGCTCTTAGATGAATTTATAATATATGTAATAGGTTGTTGAGGAAATTTGTTAAACTTTTATTTCGTTTATTTCTATTTTGCACAAATATCAACGCTGTAATACATATTTCCTCTTCCAGTTTCAGAATAGTTTAGTCGGAAGTACATCTACACAAACGTTGTCCTTTATAAAAGTTATGTTCAAACCATACCACTTGCCCAGGTTACCGACTGTTTCTGACCTTCCAAGACATCTCTTGACGGACTGAAAGTGAACAGGTCTGGCTACAGCAACCATGGCAACGCCAGGTCTCGGCTGCGCTACAGGTTGTCGTACACGACAGATCATCATTGCTCGCTGAATGTTGCAAAAAGCTTTGATTAAACAAGAAAACTTTTAATTATATCCATGGGGTAAATGTTCATTGGCCACTGATCTAATATTTATATAAATTCAATAATCAATAGTGTGAAATATGCCACTTGTTAACATTGCTATTGGAAAACCCATAACGCAAAAAAGTCTTTCAACGACATACCCCATAGAATATAATCAAGAAAATTCTTACAATGCATGTTGAATACGAAATTGAGACGGATTAGATAATATGACCAAGTACTTATATCGTTTGCGTGATACCTCATTTTTATGAATGTGTTTTCCACATCCGTTGATCTGACACACGGTCTTTGCACTGTCACCAAACAGGTCATCCAGACATTTTTCACAGACGAGATGACCGCATCCTAGCTGCAGGGGACGTATTAAGATACCATTGCACTGACCACACAGGAATTGAGTTGGCAGCTCCGGGTACTGGTTTTTGCTTTGGTGAGACATATTTGGGATCCTTAAACACTTTTCAAGAATGCCCTCCCTGTTGAATATAACAAAAATGAATCCAAATGTGGGTGCTGAATTTATATTTTTTTCCGTCAACAATAATTAAAATGGCTTTCTTTATTTATATGCACTTCACTAGAGTACTTTCTTATTGCAAGATGACGGCTTTACCACCCCTACACAATCGGTCTTTTGGACATGTCTGGGGAAACTGATGATACTATTACGTTAATGATTTTGTACTTTACATCTGAAAAAATAATTACACGTCTTTGTCATGCCAACCTTTAACAAATAAATGCATAATCCACCAAATAGGAAATTTATTCAATCTAGAATGCTGGTGGTATTTTAAATGTGTTAGCTGCAGATAATCTCTTTACAAATCATATACAACTTGTATTCTTAAAGGGTTTGTTCTCATCTTCAGTTATTTATGAAACAGACAATGCAAGCTACTGTTGTGGGCTACTAGCAAACCAATAATAAAGGGATTTTGATATACTAAAACACAGAGGATCCCTTGGTCAAGATTTACGTATTAAACAACAGTCGTATAAAATTAATCTTGAACCACATTATACTGTCTCCCGGGACAATAGCTGTCTTTAAATTACCTAAATTTCCCTTTCAAACTATTATCCGTCAATTAGAATAGGTCCAATCTCTGAGGCAGTTTCTCCAAATAGAGAGTCGATCGCTGAGGCAGTTTCTCGAAATAGAGAGTTGATCTATGAGGCAGTTTCTCTAAATAGAGAGTCGATCTCTGAGGCAATGTCTCGAAATATAGAGTCGATCTCTGAGGCAAAGTCTTGAAATGGAGAGTCGATCTCAGTGTCTCGAATTAGAGAGTCGATATCTGAGGCAGTGTCTCGAAATGGAGAGTTCATAAGTCGAAATTTCGATGAGTTTAAATGAGTATTTTGTTTTTTAATTCAAAATTAAATGAATCACAGAGGGAATCAGACTTTCGAGTTACCCTCATTTAATGCTGAGTAAGTAAAACAATCGTTGATAACATCTCAAAAAAATGAGTTCGAAAACAATTAATTCAGTGTATGAAAAGTGGGAAAGTCGCAATGTCTCTAGAAAACATTATCTGGAAATATCGGATAGCTAATTAAACGTTAATTAGTCGATCTGAAGATTAGAACAAAATTATGATTGAATTGACAATTTAGAGTTAATAGTCATAATTCTGAGGTAGTATCTTAAATGAGGGTGTTCTTACTTTAATGCTTCAGTTTAATGTAACAGAATAAGTTGAAAGGGGCAAAACATTGTATTTTATTGAAGCATTAAAGTGATCACCCCCTTTTCATATACATTATGTACGTACAGGTAAGGTTGAATGGCTAAGTTGGTAGCGCACTTACCTTTCACCTAGGACGGCCGGGGTTCGATTCCCCGGTCAGACGTGAACAGTTATGGGTTCACCTGCCCAATCACGTGGATATTCCCCGGGTACTCCGCTTTCCTCCATCAAACATCAAACCTCAGCGCACTAACACCTGGGCCAGAAAGAAAAAATAACCACCAAATTTGAAGTAACCAGTAATAAGAAAAATTCCGAGCAAAAGGAAGTATCTCGAAATCTCGAGTTAGTAAATCAAATTATGATATGTCGAGATTTTTGGAACTGCTTTCATGAAATTGGACTCAATAACTCCGAGAACTGAGCTCAAAAGTAAGTAGACATGTTGTAAATGCGAATTAAAAATCAAAAGATTGTACATAGGATTAAGGGAAGTTATATCGTCGATACGTCGATAGCGTGCGTTGATGTGAAACATCTGATTTTAATCGATCCGTTGTCGTGTTTCTCTCTACCAGTCTAAATAGTGATATTGTGTGTGTACATTACGTTGACTTACATGATATAAATAACAACAAGAAGATACATGCATACACAGAATCGGACGCCAGCAGTCTAATGTAAATGCTAATTGCTTACAAATTGTGCAGAATACTATGGTGAAACGTATATGGACCTAATATATACACTTATGACATTGTCACATTAAATGCTAAAACTATGGAAGAAATAACTATTCTAATTTGCATATGTGACAGAAACGACACATTAACTCACATACATTTTCTTTAATCTTAATTGGTCGTTAAGCCAAATATAACCTGTATAATAGAAGTAAACAACACAACAGCCAAGAAAAGGACAAACATATCATCAAATGAAAGATTTATAACAAGATTGTATTCGTTATATCAAACTAAAACAGTTAACATAATAATAAAATAACCATATACAGCATTTGATATAGCGCCCTATCTAGCTGACATAAGCCACTCTAAAGCGCTTTACAGTACATAGATACAAATTTAATACAATAAGCATATACATATATCCATACAATTGTGAGGCATTCGCAGGAGCTGCCTTATCAGGCGCTAACTACTAGTCCAACGCACCTTGCTAATTTCTCCCTATGTGTGTAATCCTGCGTGTGTGCTGGAGATGTAATGTAACATACAACAATATCATCACCAACATTTACTAGACATGCAGCAAACGTTACATGGATATGGATATATTACGGAAATACTACGCAAATTTGTTTATTATGATCAAGTTAAGATTGACTTCTAAATATGACACTAATATTTCGACGCCAGGAAAAGCCTATTTAGAATAAGCTACTTGATGCAACACAAAGCAAACATGTTGTAGAGTATGCAGTTAAGGACGTTAAGCATAAATAAAGGATACAACCCCAGGCTCAAATTGTTCCCAAAAACACGAGGAAATACAACCCTTGGTAACGTTACATAAACAACAGATAATGTATGTTTGAAGTAGTAATGGTTTTTCTTGTAAACCATGCCAGAATAAGTTCCAGCTACGTGGTATCGGCCAACCTCGGGGACTGATAGTCCACCAACAGAGTCAGTCTTTAGGTTGTGTAAACCATTAACCAGACATATAAGTTATATTGTCATAAATTAAAACATATAACTGACTTTTTAAGATATTAATTTCCAAATACCAATGGTGTTTTCGATTACAACACTTTCCTCTTCCTTCAATGTTTACATAACTATCTCTCAGCTGAACGGAACAGTTGATAAGCAAATGAAATATATCCTCTCCTAATTCATTATGAAAATTCTAAGACATTATTATGATACTCCATTCGTATCTGTATATGAACACTATTTTATTGAAATAAGAGAACATAGAAGAAATCATTCTTACCACAATGCTGTCAGTGAAGAGCACATCAGTCAGAAACGAAATTTGATGTAAAACATATGTTCAAACAACCTATGTTTATAACAACGTTAGGTTATTATAATTATTTTTCTATTTATAGATAATAACTGGAATTTCCTATCTATTTTTAAATCCACGTCATGTTCCTGTTCAGTGAAGTATTTCTTATTATAGAACATCAGGTAACCACAGTATAGCATTCACTGCATAATCTAACTGACTATCAAACCAAACAGAAAAGACGACAAATTTTAATTTGGATATTTTTTCACATTTTCTCATAAAAATCATCTTTTTCCCCCATTGATAGGCAAGTCTTTTTTAAAGCTGGACAACATTTCTTATGCATGCTAAAGAAATATAGTAATTGAGTGTTTACGGTTTTATGGCATGTATCCGTGCCCTATTTCACATTAACTTGCTGTAACATATGTTTTTCCTCTTTCAGAGTGTTTCACAATATTGTCCGTCAGGTCAACTTGCAAACATTGAAATGTTACTCTAGAAGAGGAAAACGTTTCTAATGAAATCTCGTTATGAGTAATACTTTTATTCTGAAATAATAACAGGAATTTCCCATCTATATTTAAATCCACGTAATGATTCTATGCATTGACGTGGTTCTTTTTTTAGAACATCAGTTTCAACAGTTTCAACAGCAATAATTCAACGACCATCCTCGAGACTTATACAGAATCGAATGCAAATGCAGCATATTATCAGAATTTCTAAAATATATGTTTGTTTTTCGTTTTAATTATGTTCCTTCCATGACATCCATTATCCACATAAATAACAACAAGACAGATTACACGTAGTTGCTATGCCATGACACTAATTTAGGGCATACACATAAACAATACTTTCAGGGGCCCTTTTTTGTCCCAGATTTTTACTGTTTATCTAGTCATTTTCATAAATTGAATAAAACCTATAGCAAGTGGGAAGAATCATTTAATGTATTTTAAAATTCGCTGATTTTGTTACACGGTTAAAAAAATACCACACAGTATGTGTGTTGCCGCTTTGGGCCACCATAAAATGTAAATGAGAGAATATCTGGTTGAGTTAGGTGTCGTGTAGTACTTTGTAAGCCTCCAATAATTCCCAGCCCAGCACTGGTAAGTCTGTCTTTTTTCAAATCTTATATTCATAGTAGCTTCAGTAAATTATATACAGTTTTTCAACAAGTGCTGGCTGGTTTTCATGAATATTTAACTCGAATAAATACAATTTTAAATGTTTTAGATACATGTGATTCACTTTACGTCTTTTAACAAAGTAAAAAAATCATTTATGAGAATTAGATAGCCATGATAACCAGTAATAATGAGTTTAGTGACCTTTTCTTCGATACCATTCGTGTTATATCTGTGGCCATAATCATTGTATAGGTGCGATCGTATCCGTGTATCTTACCTTAGACTTTCTAGAAAACGATGCTTATCTCTTAGATAAAATTGTTATAAATTATGAGTCAAAATGAGTCAAAATGAAAAATGGCGTCGTTTTTAAAGATTGACCAATGAATGACGTCCAGTGTGTAACCATCTAGTGTATAACAAACAATATTAACATTAAGCAATGTATCTATATAGTCGGGAGGGAAGAAACCTCAATTGGTTATGGGAGAAATATTTCTACATTATGCACTGTGATGTCACATTAAGGGAAAAAATAGCCTATGTTTAACGCATTAACTATTTAATAGAAAAACAGAAATACTATAATATGGTCTGCATACTGAACTTTTTTGTAGTTTCGTAAAACAATATGAAAATAAAATAGGGCATGAACCTACCATGAAACGGTATCTCTTAATTAATATGATTTTAAAGCATATCATAGGTATGTAGCTGCATGTTGATGAAAAAAGAAAAGGTTGGTGCTTATCATAAACAATTAAATTACATTTTGTACTGTCTCCCTTTCCCAAAATTATCAGCTATCAAGCATTTTTTATCAATCGTACAAATCAAAGGAAATGTCTTCGAGTCACACTTTAAGCCTCTCCATTGTGGCATAAGTTTAATAATATAGAGGCATGGCCACATCTTTAGTTAATTTGTCAGAGGACAAGAGAGCTGAACATACGACTTGTAAATGGGCAATATTTTTGAAGAGGACAGCTGATTTAAACATTAACGACAAGTTTAAGCAAGTCTAGAAGATAAATAATGTCATCACTAACTTGACCCGATAGTTGAGTGTTGACGTTAGACACAACTTTATAGGACGAGTCGGGGCTAGGGCACAATCCCCAAGTGTGTCACACGCTCAGGTGTCCAAGTCCCGCATCGCCTATAACTACCGTCAACCCAGGTTCTATGGGTATAGTGCTGCCGTTGGGTTGATATATATATATATATATATATATATATATAAGAGGACACCAATGGATAGTTTATATAATATTTATTAACAATGAATACGATGAATTATGTACAAATAATAAGACAACAAGGCTTAACAGACATAACAACTCTTTAACGACACATAACACTACACAGGTTAAACTAAAGATAAAGATATAAACCACCCCTCCCATCCTAACACCTAATCCCTGCTTACTTCTAGTACTACGACGTGGCGCTCTCCGGAAATCAATCCGTCTGACTGCCCTGATCTATAACGAAACATCGTATTTATAACCCCGAGACTTAAAACCCAAGTTGTTTTCCCCTTTCGAGCATGCCCAGAAGTAAAGATCGCGTTCATTTATTTTATTTTGCTGACAAAACGCTATTGAGTACGACATCTTCACTCACCTGAAAATGACCTTTCAGGTGTCAGTGCACCGTCCTGATAGCAGAAAAAATCGCTGGTATGTTGACCCCGATTCTGCACCAGATTTAGTACACTAACATGTTGTGTATAGAGACCCGACCGGTTGGATTGAGACCCATCATTATAACACACCTCCCTTCTTTAAAAACCCAAGTACTTACTAACTTTCTAAAAGCTTACCCACCCAAAACAGTACAGCTTAATATATATATATATATATCCCCGTGTACATTTAAAAAAAGATTACTCAACCGCCAACCAATATAACATAAGAAAATGGAACTGTATACTTCACAACCTTCCCATAGTTACAAAATCACCCGTCTATTTACTGTGGAAAATATATCGAACACATCAGGTATCCCAAATCCCTGGCTAATGGTATAACTACACTACATTATACACAGCCATTCACGCTGCACTCTCACTTTTCCGACTCATACCTAGTCATTCCTCTGACCTATCTTACTCATTACATATACATAGATATATGTGAATAGATAACATGATGATGAATGCTGAGGTAAGTGTCCGGAATGAGAGTGCGGAGTGAATAGCTGTGTATAATGTAGTGTAGTTACATGTTGTAGGCTTTTATTCGCCTGGAATAAACCTATCTTTAGGAGAAGCATTGGAGTTGTTCTTTTACCTCGTCTAATTGTCTACAACTCCGCACTCTCATTCCGGACTCATATCTATTCATTCCTCTCAATTACAATTATTTTTCTATTTATAGATAATAACTGGAATTTCCTATCTATTTTTAAATCCACGTCATGTTCCTGTTCAGTGAAGTATTCCTTATTATAGAACATCAGGTAATCAAAGTATAGCATTTACTGCATAATCTAACTGACTATCAAACCAAACAGAAAAGACGACAAATTTTAATTTGGATATTTTTTCACATTTTCTCTAGAAAATCATCTTTTTCCCCCATTGCTAGGCAAGTCTTTTTAAAGCTGGACAACATTTCTTATGCATGCTAAAGAAATATAGTAATTGAGTGTTTACGGTTTTATGGCATGTATCCGTGCCCTATTTCACATTAACTTGCTGTAACATATGTTTTTCCTCTTTCAGAGTGTTTCACAATATTGTCCGTCAGGTCAACTTGCAAACATTGAAATGTTACTCTAGAAGAGGAAAACGTTTCTAATGAAATCTCGTTATGAGTAATACTTTTATTCTGAAATAAAAACAGGAATTTCCCATCTTTATTTAAATCCATGTAATGATTCTATGCATTGACGTGGTTCTTTTTTTAGAACATCAGGCGATAATCACAGCATAGGATTCGCTGAACAGTTTCAACAGCAATAATTCAACGACCATCCTCGAGACTTATACAGAATCGAATGCAAATGTAGCATATTATCAGAATGTCTAAAATATATGTTTGTTTTTCGTTTTAATTATATTCCTTCCATGACATCCATTATCCATATAAATAACAACAAGACAGATTATACGTAGTTGCTATGCCATGACACTAATTTAGAGCATACACATAAACAATACTTTCAGGGGCCCTTTTTTGTCCCAGATTTTTACAGTTTATCTAGTCATTTTCATAAATTGAATAAAACCTATAGCAAGTGGGAAGAATCATTTAATGTATTTTAAAATTTGCTGATTTTGTTACACGGTTAAAAAAATACCACACAGTATGTGTGTTGCCGCTTTGGGCCACCGTAAAATGTAAATGAGAGAATATCTGGTTGAGTTAGGTGTCGTGTAGTACTTTGTAAGCCTCCAATCATTCCCAGCCCAGCACTGGTAAGTCTGTCTTTTTTCAAATCGTATATTCATAGTAGCTTCAGTAAATTATATACAGTTTTTCAACAAGTGCTGGCTGGTTTTCATGAATATTTAACTCGAATAAATACAATTTTAAATGTTTTAGATACATGTGATTCACTTTACGTCTTTTAACAAAGTAAAAACAATCATTTATGAGAATTAGATAGCCATGATAACCAGTAATAATGAGTTTAGTGACCTTTTCTTCGATACCATTCGTGTTATATCTGTGACCATAACCATTGTATAGGTGCGATCGTATCCGTGTATCTTACCTTAGACTTTCTAGAAAACGATACATATCTCTTAGATAAAATTGTTATAAATTATGAGTCAAAATGAGTCAAAATGAAAGATGGCGTCGTTTTAAAAGATTGACCAATGAATGACGTCCAGTTTGTAACCATCTGGTGTATAACAAACAATATTAACCTTAAGCAATGTATCTATATAGTCGGGAGGGAAGAAACCTCAATTGGTTATGGGAGAAATATTTCTACATTATGTACTGTGATGTCACATTAAGGGAAAAAATAGCCTATGTTTAACGCATTAACTATGTAATAGAAAAACAGAAATATTATTATATGGTCTGCATAATGATTTTTTTTTTGTAGTTTCGTTAAACAATATGAGAATAAAACAGGGCATGAACCTACCATGAAACGGTATCTCTTAATCAATATGATTTTAACGCATATCATAGGTATGTAGCTGCATGTTGATGAAAAAGAAAAGGTTGATGCTTATCACAAACAATTAAATTACATTTTGTACTGTCTCCCTTTCCCAAAATTATCAGCTATCAAGCATCTTTTATCAATCGTACAAATCAAAGGAAAATGTCTTCGAGTCACACTTTAAGCCTCTCCATTGTGGCATAAGGTTAATAATATAGAGACAAGGCCACATCTTTAGTTAATTTGTCAGAGGACAAGAGAGCTGAACATACGACTTGTAAATGGGCAATATTTTTGAAGAGGACAGCTGATTTAAACATTAACGACAAATTTAAGCAAGTCTAGAAGATAAATAATGTCATCACTAACTTGACCCGATAGTTGAGTGTTGAAGTTAGACACAACTTTATAGGACGAGTCGGGGCTAGGGCACAATCCCCAAGTGTGTCACAAGCTCAGGTGTCCAAGTCCCGCATCGCCTATAACTACCGTCAACCCAGGTTCTAAGGGTATAGTGCTGCCGTTGGGTTGATATATATATATATATAAGAGGACACCAATGGATGGTTTCTATAATATTTATTAACAATGAATACGATGAAATATGTACAAATGGTAAGACAACAAGGCTTAACAGACATAACAACTCTTTAACGACACATAACACTACACAGGTTAAACTAAAGATAAAGATATAAACCACCCCCTCCCATCCTAACACCTAATCCCTGCTTACTTCTAGTACTACGACGTGGCGCTCTCCGGAAATCAATCCGTCTGACTGCCCTGATCTATAACGAAATATCGTATTTATAACCCCGAGACTTAAAACCCAAGTTGTTTTTCCCTTTCGAGCATGCCCGGAAATAAAGATCGCGTTCATTTATTTTGCTGACAAAACGCTATTGAGTACGACATCTTCACTCACCCGAAAATGACCTTTCAGGTCTCAGTGCACCGTCCTGATAGCAGAAAAAATCGCTGGTATGTTGACCCCGATTCTGCACCAGATTTAGTACACTAACAAGTTGTGTATAGCGACCCGACCGGTTGGATTGAGACCCATCATTATAACACACCTCCCTTCTTTAAAAAACCCAAGTACTTACTAATGTTCTAAAAGCTTACCCACCCAAAACAGTACAGCTTAATATATATATATCCTCCGATACATTTAAAAAAAGATGACTCAACCGCCAACCAACATAACATAAGAAAATGGAACTGTATACTTCACAACCTTTCCATAGTTACAAAATCACCCGTCTATTTACTGTGGAAAATATATCGAACCCATCAGGTATCCCAAATCCCTTGCTAATGGTAGTTTCCTTATGCCTATTTACTAGCAATATAAGGTTTACAAAAAAATGGTCACAATTGCCTGCTACATATTCATGTAGACAATTGGACGAGGTAAAAGAAATACAACTCCAATGCTTCCCTTAAAGATAGGTTTATTCCAGGCGAAGGGAAGCCTACAACATGTAACTACACTACATTATACACAGCCATTCACTCCGCACTCTCATTCCCGTCACTACTTCTGTCCATATGGCCCTCAGGTCCTGGTCATCAACCATCCTGAAACAATATTTAGCACATTTTTTGTTCCAGGTTAGATTAAATTATATACAATTATCATATATATCTAACAAAATACCACAATTTTTAAAACTATCAGATAGACCCTATTCCTATAGAATTTTATTGGGATAATATAACTTTCGGTTTAACAACTATTCCTGCTCTAGTTCTAACATACACTTCTCCTCGGCTGTTTCTACAGTCCATTTCCCCAGAAGTGTCAGGAAGGCCTGAGATGGGGAAGCCCTCCGTCTGAGGGTCAGGGACAGCTGTCCCTTCGACCCAATAGTCAGGCACAGATAATCCTTCATACGGCTTTGTATGGTCAACATGTTTATTGATTTTCCTTTCCCCAGGGGACTGCTGACCCAGTAGAAACGTCTCTATACCAAATCTATGGTCTTATCACTACCCAGATGACCCCCCACTCTGGTGTTGTATAAATAACCTAAAATCTCCTCTCTGATTTGTTTTGGAGCTACAATGCGTCTCGAACCACCTTCTCCTTGAACACACAGCAGACCCTCCAAGAACACCAACTGATCCCATAACTGACCATACACTCTGACCGCGTATGGATAAGGACTCATTTCTTTCCTCCTAGGTTTACTTGGTAAGTTTGATTTCAAATTCCTTACTTGTCTGACTATCTTATCTTGTTCTTGCCATTGCTTCAACTGGTCCATGGTCCAACCCCCAACTTTCAACCCAATTACTCTCAACTTGATAGAGTCCCCCCCCNTCGTGGGGGTCTCTCCCGAGTTGCTCTCTCCAACCAGATAAGTGAGGCCTGATCTGTTCTCACTATAAACCTCTTACCTAACAGGAAATGATTGAAATGTTTGAGAAAGGTTACAAGTGCAACTAACTCTTTTTGTGTTTTACAATAGTTTTGTTGCTCCCGATTTAGAGTTTTGCTGGTATACGCTATCACCACTTCATCTGCCCCTTGTAATTGTGACAGAACATCTCCTACCCCTGTGTTACTTGCATCAGTGTCCAATATAAAAGTATTATCGGGATAAGCCAAAATAGGTGCTACATTGTATTGTTAACCGTCCGTTCAGTTCATTGAACGCCTGGGTACCCGCTTCTCCCACTTAAACCTTTTGCTCTTTTTGGTTAGTGCTACCAACAGGGAGACAACTGTGTAAAAGTCGTGAATGAAACGGCGGTAATATCCAAAAAGCTTCTAACCTCGGAACGTTTTTCTGGCTGCGGCCACTCCGCCACTGCTCTGACTTTCTTCGGGTTACAGCTCATACCAGCTTCTGACACTACATGTCCGAGATATTCTTCTTCGGTTTGAAATAAACTGCAATTCATGGGATCGACGTATCTCAAACAGATCTTCTACACTGGGCGCGCATAAAAAAACACATGTGGAGACTGGAAAAATCATTTTCAACTTAGCACAGATGTTATTAATTATAATTTCCAACTATATTTGCTATTATTTGTTGGCGTTGACATTTCACTTGATCAATAAAGGTGGCCTTCAAGTGAACAGTTGATGTCACACACATACACTAAAATATAAAAAATTAAACAACGCTATCATATTATTTAATTTTTAATTTCAGTTTTTAATGCTAACTTATCGAGAAATGAAAGACTCTATGCAATCTGTCAAATATTTTCACATAAGATGAAAGTGCACTTTGTAGCTCAATCGTTTTAGTGTAAAAAGGCATTGTGACACCAAATAAGAATGTATCAATATGTACAACATCATATATAGATATGTTTTAAAACATGAATAGTCTGAAATCAGGATGAGAGAGAGAGAGAGAGAGAGAGAGAGAGAGAGAGAGAGAGAGAGAGAGAGAGAGAGAGAGAGTATGAAATGATACATTTGAATAATAATATAAATAATAAACTTATAATACGTAAATGTAACCAAACGCAGTTATACAGGTAAGGGCGGAAGTAAAGAAATAAGTTGAAATAAATGTATTTTATATTACATACTCTTTATATCTATATACATATACAGTGTCATATCTCTTGGCGTTTGAAAAAAAACTCTGGCAAGAGAACAAAGATCTTTAATCAATAAAGACCAATTAGTAAATCAATAGTTTGTAGTGCCAATACCATACTCCTGGGTATTAGTTTTACGATTTAAAAAATTGATTACAAATTTTGTCACATTCGAAAAACAACACCGCCATCATGTAGAGAGTGCATCATGATTGCGACAATTTTTGTTTGAATCATATCACAGCATGAAAATACAAATACAAATATTTAATATGTACATTGCATGATTAATTGAACGTATATGTATCAAAAATACAAGTGGAATGTTTTTTCCAGAAATAACTCCTTTTCGCGTAACTGGGTCAAAAAGAGTTTCCTGTGTCCACCTTGATCACCAGAAAGATGGTGTCATCCCGGTGTCCTGAAGCTGGTATATCTCGCTTGAAAGTCTCCGACACATTTTGTGTTTTCGTGTCCTAGTCCAACAGCATCAGCCTCACGTCCTGCTGGAATGGCCACGGCACAAAATCGTCGTATACTCCCTTCAAAATAACAAAGAAGAATGATAAGTGTGATCCAAGTCCCTTTCCGTCTCCGTTATGATGAATACGCCCGCACAACTTGTATCCTGAACGACTTGTGTAAAATGGCTTACTCAAAAGACACGTTTTGCCGCTTTTTACATTCTGCATTAATTGCCTATAGGTCCTGATTTTCCACCTCAACATTCCTTCGGGATTTTGCGGATTCTAATATTTGCAGACGAAGATCAATCTCAGATAACCGTATATTCATATCAGATATTGATTTTGAATTTGTTCCGGTTGCTGAAAAAAACAAGTTGATAAGATATTTACAAAACAAAAGAAAATAAAACAAAAAATGGATCTGGTTATGCCAATAATGCAACAGTTGGTGTCATAATAATAGTTTACTATAAAAAAGGTGTTCATATCTCCAAATCCTGCATTTGATTCCATCATATTGATATAAGAAGGTTGCTTACATGTATATGTTAATTTAAGTTTTATACTAGTAACATGTAAAATAGTAATACTCTGCGAAATAATTAATTTCACAATTTCTGGTGAATGAATGTTGAGTTATTGGATGACATTGTATATGAGTGTCTATTACATCTACAGCAGAAATGTGGTTACTATATTTGCTTTCAAGTTTTGGGGATAATTGTTTAATAATTCCTTGGATGAAACTACAGAACATACTGTTTCATTACAAATTAGCTATATTTCGTGCATTGTGTTAAGAAAACATTTAATGTTATCCTCTTGTAAAAATTGTCCAAAAAAAAAATGTTGAGCATAATATTTACAGATACTGTTTAAAAAATAAAAGTATTTCCATGTAACATCTTGTGTATAATTCTGTATAATTTACCTTCTTCGATGATGCCTTGTAATTGCTTGTTGTGTTCATGAATTTCCGCACAAGCATCACAGGTCTTTTCCCGATTTTGTTTGATTGCCTGAAATTGTAACAACCAGTTAGCGAATTCTGAACACAAATGGATTTCGCCAACAAATTAAGTAACATCGTGTTTCATGTTACAAATTCATCAGAAAGGGTGTACCCTCTAGGGTTGAGAACAAGGAGACTTTGTTTTAAATAATTCAACCTCTTCTGCATTATGGCGTTCCTCAAATCCAGAGACTAGACGCTTCTAGGTGAGATGAGGTATTTCTGATACAATCTATGTAGTTTTACGGAGAATACAAATACATTTAACTTTAATTATGTATCTGTATGTACAACCAAACCTTTCAGATGGATATTTCATTGTCGTATTTCTCGTGATTATTATGCGATACATTTTACACACAAACATATAGATGACTTAACACGCAGACAATCATTACTTTTACTAAGGTTTGGGTTTAACACGTTAAACAAAGTAAAAGGAAAGCAACCCTGTTATTAGTAGTGTACGCTTTGTTGTCTTGATTATGACATTGTGTACCTTGTGGTATTCATCAGTTTGTGATACTCTCTGCGAAGCATGGTCACTAATTAGTAGAACTGAATCTCTGTGGTTTTCGGATAACTCTTCGGTAGCTTTCTAAATGAAGATTGATGAAATTGGATATTTAAATGTGATACAGTGTACATTATAATGTATAACAGCTTCAAACCGATACAGCATACACTTTCAATACAAACTGAAAGAGTGACAGATTTCCAGAATATAGACTACATGTGATAAGTGCTATTGAAACTTGGTCTGTCTTTTATTCCTTTGTTAAGCCAAGATAAACTACTCTTTGTCAGATACGTACCATTCGACATATATGACTATCCATATCCATCCGTTTCATAAGCGTATTGCACTTCTCACAAATACCCTCACAGCGCATCATGTGGCTCTATTAAAATAAGTCAGGAAAAAAAAACCAATAAAATATAACCCAAATCACGCACGTACAAAGTCATTTGTATGTCATCTGCATGCGGAAAAAAACATCCGATGATTACTTTACCATTATATTAATACGTGTGGTATGACCATGCTATCTATCATTTTGTATCATGAAAATAAATATGACTATCTGGATTTGTAATTAATATACTACTTGTGCTATTGAATACCTTCGAACAAATCTTAAGTCGTTATGAGGGGCATGCCTATATATATGTAAGTATAATCATCGTAGCTATGTTAAATTCAGAGATTTAATAAACGTATTGACATTTGTTTAATTATTTTCAACCCACCCTCTATATGGTTTATGGTGATAACATCCCTTTTAAACGGGTATTGCTATTTTAGTAGAAAGACATAATTTGGATAAAAATATGTGATAGTTAATTGCACTAACTTAACATTTTGTTTATGACATTATAATTGATAGACAGATGCAATCTAACGTCAGGCTATTGAAGGCAATAATTGTTTTGTAAAACAACAAGATACAAAACAAATTCACACATTACTAAAAGTTGCACCTCCATATCTTTCCAATTGATAACTGCATCACATCCTAGATGCTTGAAACTGCAGTACACCATTTGCTGTTCAATGTTTCTCACCAGTTCCTTATCCTGGAAAACCTTAAATATAACAAATTATTTCATCAATTGAAATCCTTTGACTAAAACGTTAAAAAAACAAAATATTATAATTTGTTTAGTGAATTTTGCTGCATTCTTTAATAAGGTAATGACATGAAAATAGACTGTATTGTTGTTTAAATGAGAATTTTTATGAAACATTTGTCCAAAACATAAACCTCGACTTCCTCAAATACCGATTATGGGGTCCGAGGGAAATTGTACCTAAATAATAAAGTATCACATGGTGGATGTC
Source organism: Mizuhopecten yessoensis (assembly GCF_002113885.1). NCBI lineage: Eukaryota > Metazoa > Mollusca > Bivalvia > Pectinida > Pectinidae > Mizuhopecten > Mizuhopecten yessoensis. Next base: position 49,408 of record NW_018408885.1, read on the forward strand.
TAATGTTCTTACAGACAATTCATGTATTACACACGGATATATAACATTGAACTGTTTCTTACCTGTGTCTTGCAATTAATTTGAGTATTGCAATCTTTGTATTTGCAAATTGTATCACCACTTTTTTGAAATAGAGTTATTTTGCACTTATCACAGATGATATGACCACATATGAGTCGCCACATATCAATCGACGCATTTTTACACATAACACACAGAAGCTCTCCATTGACGAACAGTGGTTTAGTCGACTTCTCCAATCTGTTTTCGGTCATAGTCATGCCAGTCACTGCAAATAAGGAAAAAACATGTATCGGAATTAAAGACAGTTTTAACGTAACTTTTAAGCGATTTATTGACGTGCACCGAGTTAGATAATGTTTTTCTGTAGCTTGTATCCGCTGTACTATACAGAGTTTCATTTCAAGAAGCTGAGATCAGAATGAAGTTCCATGATTTGACAAGGCTTACAAGGACTCGAATCGAGTTTATCCGACATGGTATCAAACTCCTTTATTTCCTTTATAAGTCGAGTAAATTTTTAATGTATGAAATAGACTTTTATCCATTGATACTTTACACTCATAAACCACCATTGCCTCTTAAATGATTGCTAGGTTGAAGAGAATCCCATGTTAAAAGGAAACATCTTCCTTTTAGAGCTATTTTCAGAAACATCTCCCCCTCATACACTTCAATCCGTTTGTTCATTTTACAAGAATCTATAAAATGTGTATCTTCTACATTATCTAGTGCATTAAACTTGCTCATGCATAATAAAAAGTTATTTTGCCATCCACATTTAGACTTGAAACAGTATTGTTGTGGCCCATTCTAATAATAGTGGTACATGTATATTAAAAAAAAATTATGAACAAATGTAACCAAGTACTCCAGTATAAAATATGGTTAAGTAAATGTTGAAAAGAAAAGATACTTATCTCCATATGAAAAAAACCCAATTATGATACGAATGTCAAATAATTAATAAGGTAAAAAAGACCAATGCAAACAAATTGTTAACACTTAACAAATCTTACCTGCGTCCTGAGTTAAATTAACCTAAAACTCAATAAGATATTGGAGATTCGTATCATACGTTTACTTGTTCATATAGAGATTAGTATACATTGTTTTATATGCATGTACTACTATTATTTGAATGATTCACAACACTTGTTCGTTTTACAATGAACGAGTTCCACGTTATCTAGTTATCAATCGGGCTCATACATATTCATGTATGTTATTTTCTTTTGTCATTCACATTTTAACTTAAAAAGATTTTGTTGTGATCCATGAAATAATTGCTGTAACTATATAGTAAAACATTATCATGAACAAATGTCCAACCTAGATATTGTATAACCAAGTATTCCAAATATCATATTTGCTGAAGGAAATGTAGCTAACAAATGTCAAATATTTTATTAGACAGAAAAAAATCAATGCATACAAATTTTAAACTCTAAACAATTCTTACCTGCGTCACGAATGAATTAAATCACGGATGATATGTTCGCATATGGACTGCCATACGTTCGGCGTCATGCTATTACTCAAACATCACAGACAGACAGGGTGTTATTCCTTGTGATATGTATCAGCCTATGGTAGTGTTATGTCTGTATTCCTTGTGAAAAAACGCGTGCGTTACATATACTATAGTGTATTTATGGGAAAACCAAACTACATGGTCCTATTTGGTGACCTGAATTTAAGTCGGACGCAAGGTTATTTATAGCGTCTGCCTTATACATATGATAACACTTGTTACATGGAGACAATATAAGGCAAGCAGTTTAAATTCCCAACTCTAAATCGAAAGAAAAATATTAATTTGTTTTTCTCTATCAGTAAGAAGAAAATGTCGGGAGAATACAGTTGTTATTAGCTACCATAATTTAGTTTGTAGTAATGTAGTATAGATGTTAGTGTAACATATCGCATCATTACAGAAATGTTGTTTTATTTATTGAAGTATCACTTATTAGTGAAATACGAATCAGTTTTCTCCAATAACTGTGTTTACGTAAACAGTTTCAATGTGTTTCTGTAAAATTTTACCTACGTCAGTGTTCAATGTAGTGTAGTTGGGAATTCCAACTACATGGTCCTGTCGTATGACCCACACGGCTATTTATAGCGTCTGACTCAAATAATAGAACTTTAGGCTTGACGCCCGCCTGTTGTTACATGGAGATAAAATTAGACTAGCAAATGTGATTTCCCCACTCGTAATCGAAAGAAAAATATAAATCTCACACAACCTTAAATGATCATTGTTATTCTCTATCAGTAAGAAGGAAATTGTGGGGAAAACACAGTTGTTAAACAAGGACAGTGAAACATATAGTTTGTTTATTGCATTGTTGTATATTCTAAAACATGAAGATTGTAATTTGATCTGATTAAATTGCATTACTTTGGAGATGAATTTGACTTGGAAAATTAACTGGCGGACGGCAGAACCAAGGACGTTTTAACACGCATATTTCATACCTTGAAAAGTGCAATAAACTGAAAAAATGGCATTATTTTAAAAACATGCGCAACTATCTGCTATCAATTTATATACATACCCACTAAGATTTCGTTGTGCTATTTTTATGTACGACCTGTGTGTATTAGCGTTTGTCCGCGTTGGTATAACCCAGCTGATCTACAGGAAGAAGGTAAGTCACCATGTTGGTATGGTGTAAGGACACACCTCAATTCACATGACCGTTACACTTCTGACTCCGTTTTCAAAGTATGTATCGTTTATTATTAGTCTGATCCATAATTTGTTACATGGGACATATTTATCTTTCAATAAATATCACCGTTTACCAATGCCGTCAATGTAAATACTTCCTTCGACTTACGCTAATCGAGAAACTTATTCCTATTGCAGGCCTCAGATCACAATTAAATCTACGATATGTTACTACCAAAGGAAAAATTAAATTAAATTATTTTAAAACTTTTCGCAGGGTCTGGTTCCTATTTCATATTGTAGGAACATACAGTGAGCTGGAAAGTACCTCATGACCGGCATTTAAGAAAGATAATTTCATTTGAATGTTACTACCCTGCATGTATAGGGGAAAATACCAAAAATCACAAAATACTCATAGATCAGACAGGAAAAAATATTTAGTAGCCCACCTGAAGTGTCCTTATGCACTACATTCGTGTACAACGACCCGGAAGTGTAATTGTGGTCTGAGGCCTGTTTTTTGTATTTTGTTGAATGTAATGTCGTTTTAAAATGAAAATAAAGTCGACTTTTTATAATAATTATGTCGTCATAATGATTGAGCAGACTAATTTGACACAAATGGCTTAGTATGATTCAACGTGATCGCTCAGAGATAAATCCTCTTGTACAGTTTCAGATATCTATAAAACGTTCGCAATAAATATCAATTGGTAATCATACCACGCTTAGGTTTCAGTTGTCCGCTAGTTATATTTTCAAAGCCACACTTTACACCAAATTTATACGATTTGTCCAGGTCTAACTGCAATCCCCATGCCTTAAAATATACAACAAAATTAACTAACTGTACTGAAATATGAGTTATTGTCTTCACTGCTCTGTTTTGTTCTTCTATATCATTTCCGATATTTCTTAAGTATTGATAGAGAGAAAAAAGGAACATTTAAGGAACAAAAGTTTGTTTGAGATTAATATTTTTCTTTCGATTCAGAGTAGGAAGTTACATTAAACAAAACAAGTCTAATTTTAACTCCACGTAAATGGCTGACGTCAATCATAAAGGTTTAGTTTATCACATGAGTCAGACGCTATTAATAGATTTGTATGCTTTTATATTAGAGCTTATAACCATATCGAATTAATTATTACAATATATTCGAGATTATTATCATGATAATATTCGATAAGATATAAGGCATTTATATGTGTTCTGGTCAATACAATCAATACAATTGTAAGTACATGTTACTCACAGTATGCTCAGTATCAACCAAACATTGAAGGATTAGGGTCATCATAATTTAGATTTAGGGTAACGATCATGTTATGACAATACGTTATACTAAACACAATGTTTAAGCGAAATTAAGATTAAATAGCCAATTGCAATGTGTATGAAGCTGTGAAATAAGATATACTTACGTCTTGTGTACATAGATAAACAGTAAAGGTAAAGTTAATATTATAGAAAAAAAATGGAAAACATATACAGAATGCGTTGGATAATTAGCAGAAAGTTGCAATATATGTAATGTTTAGATTATTGAGATCATTACAATGCATGATAAATTCGAATTTCAGAGACTAATTTATATCAGTAAAGTAAAAAGTTCAGATACAAAAAATGTGACGTTTGAATACAAGTTCAATTTTCCGCGTCTTCGATGTATCGACACACTTCAGTAGTTAATAACTATATAGTATTGGACGATCGACAATGCCGTGCATGTATTATTTTCCTACAGTCCAACACTCCCCCAAAAAACTCTCATTCAGTTATAAACAAGCGAGCGCGGCACTGGTTTGCCGAAGGAGGGTACAGGCATTTAATGTTGTATATATTTGACGATTTGGTAGCGGACGTACAGAGAAAGAGTTTCTAATAAACCTTTAGATGTATTTTACACCTATCAAACTCGCGGTCAGCATGTTTTGCCGAACTTACCGCGAAAGTGACATGAACAAGTGTTTTTTTATATGTCAAATGCTACATGTAACAAAACATCCTTCCAAAATATATCCATACAACTGTAAATAGACAGAAATAGGACAACTGCCCACTGGGTCAATATTAGTTTTGTTTTGAAATGAATAAAGGCATCTCGCTCAAAAGAACAGCATTATCTGATTAAAACAATTACCTAGCTCATTTGGATTATTAAAGGCGTATGGACACTGAAGTAGCCGCAAAATAGTGTTCATTTCATTTATGTGGTAGAATAGATATATAATCAACATATGATTGTATCTAATTGGTGGCAAATATAACTCGGGATGTTGGGATTATAATCAATTCAGGGCACAATCGCGATTTGTAAAGAATTTGTTTCCAAACATTTTCTCACCATCGTTATGTATCCCGCGATAAAACACGCATATATATTGATTATGTTTTCGAATTTAAGGCACAATTAGTTCAAGGATTAGTACGGGTGCGAATCACCTTACATTGTTACTTATTGCATCCATTCGTTTTTTGTTTGAATTCAAAATATTGCATTTCCTCTGTCAATTTTTTTCAGAAATATATATAGGGCTGCCAGGGTTAGGGAGCGCCTAATATGTATCTTGCAGCTTCTTTGTTGTTTTTGGTTCGTTATGAACAATGAAATTTGCATCATACATACACGTATGTAACAAATAACGACTGGAAAACGCAAATGAGTAAAATGTAAATAAAAAATGAGTTGCGGCATCAAAATTCATTTTCTGTAGCTATGAGGTATAAAATCAGTCAACCGTCGGATTTAATTTGTACAATGAAATGGTAAAGAAAGTAACATTGTAACTAAAACAATAACCAACAACAGGACATATTGATCGTAAGTTTCATTTTGATTGATACATTGTTCTCACAGCAGATATTGTGCAAACATTGTACCATTTTGTACAACATATATTTATGTACACAAATAACAGTACCATGTGTTATCAAACCTTTAATGCTATGTTCACTAAGCCGATATAACAGTTAGGGTAATATATACCATATTGTCCGTTTTTATCTTTCGGTACAACGATAGATTAACACATACATGTAGTGTGTGTAGGGTTTGTCGTGAGAGCAATTTCCTCATTGCAACCATGTGAATAAAATCGAGACGCACTGATAATACAGTGTGTTGTAAATTGTATCATCTATATACAAATTCCTTATATATTTCTCCATTCATAAAAAGTCAACTAAATACCATATATTTCAATGACAAACATAAACAAAGAGAAGTTATGTGGGGAGGAATAACGTAAACCTAAGAAGAAGGTAGAAAAAGCTTTTCAACACAAGATAATGGCTACCATAATATAATATGTAGTAATGTAGCATAGAGGTTAATGTAAAATATCGCATCATTATAAAATGTATTTTTTTTTACTGAAGTATCACTTATTAGTGTAATACGAAACTTTGTTCACGTATACAATTTCAACGTGTTTCTGTAAAATCCTAGCAATTGTAGTAGAGAAATTGCGTAATCTGCTTCCCCGAGGTTGATCTTGAAACTCACTTGATCAAATGATCATGTTTCAATACAGAAAGGCTATAAATACTTGATGATGTCGCAACAGAACAATTACACAATAGTGATGTTTATCAAGACCACTCTAAATCATCAGACACGCTGTAACATAAATGAAAATATCTGAGTAATAAAAGAACAATTTTCAAAATGGAACCGTATGATAAACTTTTTTGACATACTATCTTTTTCCATACATCTAAGTCTAAACGAAGGTGTCAGTTAGGGCAAATATTCCAAGGCATAGAGTCGCGTTTGCTGTTTTCTACCTCGGTAGGTAAAACGAGGACACGTAGTAGGTATGTAAAATGTTTAGTATGAATAGGACAAATGACTTATCAGGTCTGTTTTTATTGTGTTGAATTATAATAGCTAAATCCGAAGCATTATTATTTCTAAATTACTTAATACTGGCGCTATTTTTGTCTTGCGTAAACAATGCATCAAGTTATGTTTCAAAATAGTTCATCATCAAAAAAGATAACATGTTTAATTCAACATATTTATATAAAGGTTATCCTATCGTTAAACAAAATCACTATATTCTTAATTGGATTCTGATAAACAATTAGTCCAAAGCCATCTTCTCCCTGTTTTACATTAAAAATCATCTCTCGATTTCATAATCAAAAATTAATAATGTAACATGTGTTATTTTGTCATATCATTTTGTACTGTTTAGCAGGTGCATTAACGCCAAAAATGAAAAAGAGGATAATAATCTAAGAGTGTTTTCAGAAATACCAAGTATTTGCTATAACTGAAACCACTGTTAGACATTCTGTTTATTACATTATTTTACGAAAACCTACCCCGGGAAGAAAGCGACAAATCAAGCTGACAATTCTTAATCCGGAGTTTTTTACCACTAGCATATCTAGACAACCATACGCGACAAATACAGTCCTCTTTCTGCACATATTTTAATAAAATGTATAAACTCATAATTATTTCATAAAAGCCACGTCATATACACTCAGATCACAATGTGATGTTAATAAGCGCCAAATCTAAAATGAGGGGGAGTGGGAAAACATGCAGAGTTGTCGTATCACCACTCATCATGAGAATCAAATATCAACACCAATGTAAGTTATAATTATTCACTACCACTGTCAGAGTGTCCCTGGTTCACTTATATTTTCTGGCAATCGCTTAGCCTTACTTTGGACTTGATGACGCTGACACCATATTTTATTTGACATGTGTTTCCTCCGATCAAACAGTTAGAATTGCTGACCTGCATAGTCTGCTGGCTTTCTTAAAATGAAAGTTAACTACGAAATGAATTGTTCTGTTTCCACCAGAGAATAATTCCCAATGATAGGTAACATGTCATTACTCTAGGCAGTAAAACTGGGCTGATGTCTCAAACGGATTTTCACGAGGCCTGTGTAACGTAAAGCTAACCAGGCATTGACCCTGCGCCTCTTGCAATTTCTCTCATGGTATTTTGTTATTCACATTACGGTCAGCTCACTGATGTATACTGTTACAAAGTAAATCACACATACATGATTTAATGTACTTTAAATGACATTTCAATACTTAAAGACGTGATCGATTCCTTGTTGAATTATATTGTAAAGTGGCAAAGTTCGAAAGATCATCCGTCTATATCAGTTTGCCTTATATCATTGTATCATGTATTCTTTTCTCGAAATTGTCAAGGAATGAAATGGACTATACTGTATGACTGTATATATTTTGTCGAAATAGATTTTGACCTGCCGAATCGCAAAATAAATCTCCACTGAATTTACCCTCTATATACGGAATTTGTCATATGAATTGTCAAAGAGACAGCGATAGAAAAAATATGCTTTGAATGTGTAAATCAGCATATAACTCAAAACTTCAACCAAAAATTGTTCAGCAAAACCATATTCAATGGAGCCCATAAACTAAATTGGTTATTCCTTTCTTTTAGTTACTATTAAAGTACTAGAATTCAATATTGATATGTATAACTAGAGCTGACTGGTCATAAAAAAGGAAGAAAAACGATAAAGCTTGATCAATATTACATTTATAGGTGTCCCTTTCAACTTTTGAATTTCATATTTGACCGTAATATTTTGTAATCCTTTGAACACGTTTTGGTGCGTTTCACTAAACAATAAAACACGTATCCTGTTAATAATAGTGGGTAGAACATACTACAAATCAATGGTGGCTAATATGATTGGACCTCCTACACAATAAATACTTGTCATCACAGACAAATCTTTTTACGAACTAGTCTAGCACTGCTGATACAAAATGTTGTTTAGGTTCCATTAAATTTTCACAAAAAGTAAATTTACTGCTGGAGCAACTCGCCTAATTACAACAATTTTCCAGTGTATCAAACAATACATGCATTTGCTTGTTAAGCTATTTATCTCACATTCTGGTGATACCACGAAGGTCATACTTGTAAGTCGAAGTCACCACATGAGTAACCGGCTAAGATAAACTAACACTGCAATCGAATATGATGATTGAAGAATAATTGTATTAAATATTTCTGCTGTTTCAGGTCCTTCATATGACCACAAAGAAATAAAACTACCATCGTTTTATTTGAAAATAGTCAAAACGGAGCTCCTTACCAAGCCACTACATCTCAAACCTCGCACAGTTAAGGAAGAGCCGAATCCACGTAAACACTGGTACAATTTATTGCGACTACGTACGGTATTAGGTCTTCTCTGTTGTGCTCAGGCGTGGGGACCATTCGATTGACTGAAACAGCACTTTGATACGAATCGTATCAGGTACTTATAAAATAAATTCAATGGCTTCAGTGTCTATCGAGATCAGCACTAGTCTCAGTTACAGTTCGCGTCAGTCAATGATTACCAACCCTGACCCAGATCAGACGAATCCACGCTTTGTAGAGAATGAGGAAAAGATTGAACTATGTACGGCGTGTCAAAAAACTCTCTGGAATGCCTTTCAGCTACCCTGCGGTCACCATGTATGTCCTAACGGCTTGAAACGAGTTCACGAAAAAGGTCGATGCATGGTGTCCGACTGTAAAACTCCTTGCAGTGAAAATGAGGTAGGCGTATAATTTACCTATCCGAATTATTTCAATCATTAAGAGTGGTAAATTAAGTCAATTTATAAAAACTTTTACAAGCAAGCAAATGTAGAATGCATTTAGGATGCTATTTTAGGACTGAATTTTATAAATTAATTCATATTTTCTAGGTTATTTATATTACGTTACATGTAAACAGCTCATTTGATATGTTAAATATGGTCCTGTGTATATCCAGATATTCCCAGACGCCTGTAAACGAAGGGAAGTTGCAAGTTTGAAGGTAGAGTGTGGTCATGAAGGTTGCAAGAAAATAGTGAAGTGGGGTGATCTAGAGGTAAGTTTTGCTGATAACCGGTACAGACCTATCTCGCTGAAATGAATTCTAAAAATGACACATAATAATAATTATAATAATATACAACATTTATATAGCGCTCTATATAATTTGTAAAATTACTCTAAAGTGCTTTAAAACATATGGAAAATAGTAATAGTTATAATTGTGAAACAAAAACAAAGGCTCACAATCACTTTTATACATTTAAGAAAGCAATGTGCAATAATTGAACAAATAAAGGGTGGTATTTACATGACGTTTTTGCAAGGATTCTAAAATGCAGACGTGGAGAGGTGAGTTTTGATGTACCTCTTGAATTTGGCCAGGGTATTTTACTTTCCAATAGCAGATGGTAAGCTATTCCACAACGTGGCCGAAACCCTCCCAAAGCACCTGTTTCCGTAGGTCACAGTACGAGATTCTGGGACACACAACAAAGATTCTGACTCAGCGACCGCAGTGATCGTGACTGCTGATACAGGGTAGCAAGCTGTTCAATTCGGTGCCTTGTATGTGTACACCAGAATTTTGTACTGCGACTTGTATCGTACAGAAAACCAGTGTAACGAATATAGCAAATGTGTGATGTGCTCTCTCTTTCGAGTACGAGTAGCCAGCCGTGCTGCAGTGTTCTGGACCTTCTGCAGACGACTAGTTAGTTTGTCAGATATACCACAGACCAGGGCGTTACCATAATCCAACCGAGAGGTAACAAGTGAATGCACCAAAATCTTGCATGCATCTGCAGTTATAAACTGCCGAATACAACCGATGTTCCTGTCTGGTAGTAACAGGATTTGGCAATAGCGTTCACTTGTTCCTCCATGCTCAGTGAACTATCAAAGTATACCCCTAGGTTTTTACCAGCTAGGACAGTCTCAATAGTTCAGGGGCCGACCTTGAGCTAGAGAGCCATTTTTTGCTGACACTTTGGGGAAAAAACGATTAGTTCCGTCTTTTCCTGATTAAGCTTTAGCATGTTGGCGTGCATCAAGGTACTGATATCTGTCATACAAGCTTCCAGACTTTCTGAAACTGTATTCCAACTGCCCTGTGGTTTTCTGACCATGTACATTTGTGTGTCATCGGCATAGCAATGATGGCGAAAGCTATGGCGACGACAAATCTCTCTAATCGGTTTGGAGTACAGGCAGTATTTTCGTGGTCCTAACACCGACCCTTTAGGAACCCCGAAATCTAGTACTTTGTCAAGTGAGGTGAAAGATCCGATGGCAACACACTGTCGCCGTTCACTTAGATAAGACTGTATCCAGCATAGTGCGGTATCAGTCAGTCCATAAGAGTATTCCAGACGTTTATAAAGTATGCCATGGTCGATGACGTCAATTGCAGCTGACAAGTCCAGCATGACTAGCACCGTTCTGCACTTGTTATCCAATGCAGAAGCGATGTCATTATGTACACGTAGGAGGGCCGTCTCAGTAGAGTCCCATGCGGTAGGCCGATTGCACATACTGTACAAAATCATTCCTGCATCGAGTCGCTGGACCAAAAAACATTGAAACAATGTATATCCCGAGGTCTATAGATTTGTATAGCTATAACTCTTCATATGATTTAAGAGCCATGAAGGGACTTGCGATTATAGAAAGGTGCAATGTGATCATTGCCGTGATTCGGTCAAGGTGTGTTCCATGCAGAAACACAAGGATGAGAAATGTGAACAGAGAAGGGTTGAGTGTCCAAAGAAATGTGGAGTGTGGACAGCAGCCATCAGCATAGAGGTAGGTGGATAGCCATATACAATATCATACAAAGAACATAGTCATAGAAACGATCCTGTGACCAGTAACCGATATGTTTGATGTTATTATATAAAAAGAATAGTTTACAGATAGGATAGGATGTCAACCTGATGGAACTGGTACAACACCTGTATTATCAGTTTATAATACTGTCGAAATTGCACACGTATCGTATAAGGTTACCTGTACATGCATGGTCTGGAATTTATAACAAATGGAAATGACGATACTTAGCACAGGTGAATTCATATCCATATACAAATATCAATATATTACCTTCTTTCAAGAGGGTTGTCATTTTTAAAAGGTCAAGGTTGTTGAAAACAGTATATGTTACGCTATAAACTGGTAAAGTTCATAATACGATGTTAGTTAAAATATCAATATCTTTAACAAGCATACATTATTTTTCTTAAGAACCATCTGAAGGAAGAATGCCTGAGGGTCACTCTGAGATGTCCGAATGAATGTGGGATAGAACCACTGCAAAGAGAAAAGGTAAAAGGAAATTCATTCAAATCCACGTGCTTTGGAAAATAAATGCCTTGCTCCTTAGTTTCATGTGAAGTACGCCTGCACAAAAGCAAACATGTTTCCTTTAAATGAAATCATTGGATCGGTGAGGAACAAACAGGTTGCGATTTACATATTCATATAAAACAATGTGGTATTAAAACTTCAGGACTTCGCTTATTGCCATTTTTTTAGTTTCCCTCTCTAGAAGAAATTATTATTTGCAACTAATCGGTAACATTGTCACGCAAATTCCGCAGTTTTTGTCGGAAATATTACTGTCATAAATCATGATACCTTCCTTGTTTGTCTTTTCTGGTTCTTAAAAGTAACAATGAAGATGACCAAGAAAGGAATAGATAGAAAATGAAATGATATCATTTCCATTGATATGTGTTTTCATTTGCCATATTACCATAGCCTACATGACTTTTCTTTGTCTCCTACAGTTAAGAAACCATGTCAATGAGTGTACTTTAAGAAGAATTCCGTGTCGATTCAAAGATATCGGATGTACCTTTGAGGTATTATGAGTATACATAATGATACATTCATATTGAAACTATTAAACATTTTATACAAACAAAAGTTACATTAACATTGTTTTTTTTTAACAATTATTGTATCCATTTTAACGAAACATTATCTTCTACATATCATTCGTATAAAACGAACTTTTAACCGAGTGAAAGGAAATATAGTTTATAGTTTATACAGATAAGCATAAAAATAACAAGAACAGCGTTGTTACAAGTAGCACATATTGTAGGGTCTGGAGGAGGTCGCGCAGAAGCATAGTGTGGATGGCTTACCACACCACCTGGAACTCATCGTCTCTCGGGAGATGCTTGCCGAAAATGCCACAAAGGAATATATCGACGAAATCCAGGTAAGGAATACAAACGACGACTGTGATTAAGCATAAAGTTCGTATTGTTTTATGTACATTCGTGTCAATATTATAAAACCGAAGAAATAACGAATTGAAACAAATTCATTGACAGAAAACGATACAAAAATTACTCGGACAATCGGAAGAGATGAAAAAAATACAACAGGAAAATCAACAGCTGAAAAAAGAATGTCAGGCAAACAAGAAATCGATACAGGATATGAAGGTAAGATTAAAATATACATATAAACTGATAAAAGGAAATAGATTAAATAATTGAATAATAAAAAATAAAGATATAAAAAACAATAACAAACATGACACGCCCTCCCTTTATTTCGTTTGAGATATAGCTGTAGCACGATTAAGGCAGGGGACACTACTGCCCTTGTCACGCTAGGAGACCAATTAGCTCAGTTGGTTGACACTTGCTCTGGGGGCATTCGCAATTTTGATACTCAGACACTGTTTTTTTCTGTTTTGTTTTTATAAGTTTATTTATTTTTTAGAACTATTTTTTTCCTAAAATGTCCGTAAGATATAAAAATAATCTATTAAAGCTATAGCCATATCAGAATTAAGTTCCCAGTACACAGTTACGGCTTGTTTGGCAGTAGCACGGTAGTCCTTTACCTTCAGACTTTGGTTTGGTTTGTTTGTGTTTTACGTCCTATTAACAGCTATGGTCATTTAAGGACGTACCGGGTTTTAGCGTTGGAGGAAAGCCGGAGTTCCAGGAGAAAAACCACAGACCTACGGCCAGTACCTGGCGACTGCCCCACGTAGGCATCGAACCCGCGACCCAGTGGTGGAGGGCTAGTTGTAGCAGAATGTCAGACGCCTTAACCACTTGGCCACTGAGGCTCTTTCAGACATTATTGTTTACAGCATCTTTGAGTTCTTTCATATTATTACTGTTATTTGACATGCATAACTATGCCGTTATGTAACGTGAAACTTTAACTGTGAATGTTACGTAACATGAAACTTTATCTATGGCTGTTATGTAACGTGAAACTTCAAATATGAATGTTATGTAACGTAAGACCTTAACGTTGACTGTTCTGTAACGTGACACTTTTAACTTTGATGTTTTGTAACGTGAAACTTTAACTGTGAATGTTACGTAACGTGAAACTTTATTTATGGCAGTTATGTAACGTGAAACTTCAAATATGAATGTTATGTAACGTAAGACCTTAACGTTGACTGTTCTGTAACATGACACTTTTAACTTTGATGTTTTGTAACGTGAAACTTTAACTATGACTAGTAGCTAATGGCAATAACAAATACTTGTGTCGTAATACTGCAATTCATTATATAATGCAGAAAGTATTGGCGTCCCAAGGAGAAACGGTAATCAACGTCGGGCGACAACTAGAGGACAAAGTCAGTACGGACAGAGTAAACGAAATCAAGAGTGATATCACTACTGTCAGAGACACGTTACAGGGGACCAGACAAAGACTGGATACTGTAGAGAAAGCAGGGATAGCAGGTGGTCAGAGTGGAGGTAAATACTTTATTAGTGTAGATATATTCCACAAATGACACTTTTCTACCTGTATAGTCAATATATGAAGCTGCTGGTATGTCTGGTATTTACCAGAATACGTGTTATTTGATCGTTATTTTAACAGTAAAGATATTGACATGTGTTTTATGGAATCATTTTGAGACTAAAAGATACCGAGTCGATTGATTTTGCAAAATGTCTAAGACAATGAAGAGATGTCTAGGTTGTGTTTTTAGATAATGCGCGAGATAAGAGTTATGAGGAAGTAATTTTGGTTTTAAGGTACTTGGGGGGCAATCGTTTGAAGACAAGAAAATCAAATTTAAGAAACAAATAAATGAACTGAAACAAAATAAGGAATTACTTAGTTTAAGGCGCACATTATATGAAATATATTGATAAAAATGGACAGGCGGATACGCATAGCGTGCTGAAATATGAATTCCCTACTTTTGTAAGCAGTGTTATTTCGTTTTCTGCATATACGCTTCCTCGCCCTGGAAAACAAATGATCGGTTATCACACCTTCTACCCTACTCACAGTGTGTTTCATTATCCAACATTCTTAAATATTTTATGCGATAAGACTAGATTAATATTAATTTGGTTTTTGCATTTAATGATATAGGCGCCAACATGCAAGTAGTTGAACGTGCCGAAAAACAGATCGGGCTAATGGATGTCCGTGTTTGCGAAATTGACTTGAGGCTACAACTGCTAGAGACCGTCAACTACAGCGGTGCCCTGATGTGGAAGATCCGCGATTACAGTCGGCGGAAACGAGAGGCGATTGATGGCAAAACGCTGTCACTCTATAGTCAGCCGTTTTACACCAGTCAATACGGCTACAAACTGTGCGGGAGGGCTTATCTGAATGGCGATGGGTCAGGGAAAGGTACATATCTTTCTTTCTTCGTAGTTATCATGAAGGGAGATTTCGACGCACTTCTGCCGTGGCCATTCATGTTACCTATCACTCTCATGGTTTTGGATCAAAGTGAAACGGCTTTACACGTACGTGAATCTTTCACGCCGAACCCGGATAGTAACAGCTTCCGTAAACCAACGACGGAAATGAACGTAGCATGTGGCGTTCCGTGCTTTATGCAGCACACTAAGCTCGAAGCCGAAAGATATTTAAAAGACGACACTATCTTTTTGCGGGCAGTTGTAGATTGTTCAAAAGCAAAACCTATGTATTAGAAATAGCTCGTCCGCTATCCCGACGTGTAACGACATGATATTTCTTTCAAAACAAGTTATTTCCATGTTTCACTTTGGTCATAGATAACATATCTACGTTTGAATATTTACAAACTATTCTACCCTCGCCGTGCAAAGTCATGATAAATGAAATGTTTTATTGCAAATGGCCGAAATACAAACTCGTACATGTAAGTGATATTGATGAACACGCGTGTGAAGTTTCGTGGCAGTTTGACAAGACACGAAGTCGGTAGAGCATTGACGCCGTTTGGGACACATACAATGTACTACCTTTTACCAAAAGTGATTTTTCCCCAGCATATTTTTTTTATGGATCAAGTCAGCCTGTATTTCCGCAACTCACTACATTGAGACAATTAAAACACGAATTACTGAAGCAAAGCACAGAGATATTACAACTTTTTAACTGTACACAGGCTTTTAAAAAAAGGCGTTTCCAGAAAATTGAATTCTTACGTTGTCAAATAAGGAAAAATGTCAGCGGAATTCTGATTAAACAAAGATCATCTTACTGATAACCCTAATTAAGACTGTGGTTATTCTATTGAAGATGTAAGTCGCTCCTTCCATAATTGCCCAAAATATGTAAATGAAGGACAAATTTTATCTCATTATCTGACGGGATTGATAATAACATCTCGGATACTTATACATTCACTCAAGGGGATATAAATCTTAGCATTAATTTTAATTAATTCTTACCCGCGTTCTAAAATATATTGAAAAGTCTGATATTTACAAATACTGTACTGCGAAATATCTTATCTTTTATTCAATTTATGCATGCAATTCTAGTGAAGTGGATTTGCAGGGCACTGTGTGTAGTGAGTGACCTTGGTGTGCCTCTAACCAAACACTTAACCATAAGTGTTAAAATCTCTGATATTCGAGCTTTTAATCTCTTTGTGAATTTATAATATCTCAGCAAATGGCCTGGTTCTTATGTACCTTTATTTAACTGAACATATATTATTTGTACATTTTCTGTATTATACATATCTTTATCTGAAATGTATGTCTGCGATCTAAATGCCTTTTAAAGGCAATGTCTGTGTCCAATCCTTTTTGTTCATTTACTTCAATAACATTTATCTTATATAAATTATTACCAATTAATTTTAATTGACTCAAACTATCAATCAAATATTTATATATTATTTGAGCATACATGGATTTACATTTGTATCTCCCCTATACCATTTGTTATATAGACTGAGGATTTATGTTACTTATGATATACATTTTGCAACAATATTTTCTTATTAATCGTTTCATCTTTGTCTCTGTCATGTCAACCTGAGGGGAGAACTTATATAGGCCTAGCCTGATGTTCAATCCGTTTATTCAATAAAATATGATGAAATAAATCTGATATAAAAATGTCTATGTTTATGTATTATAGAGAAAAACGAGATTATGGCTTACGTATAAATTACGTCGACATATCAATTTTCCTAGACAATTTGGCCGATTTACTTATAACATAAATAGGTTACTCGACTGCTTATCGCGTTAATGGTTCAATGTTACATCGAATGGCAACTTTTTTTTCTTCTTTTTTTTAGCATAATATTTTTTCTTTTGTTTTTTTATGATATTTTCCAAAATTGTATGACATACACATATCAATATATATACATACAATGTACATTGGCGTCTAGAATCGCCTTTAAATAATGTACATACTGTTCAAAATATTCGATTAAGTATCAGTATTCGACATACATATATATTAACAAATAAGTATGCATTCACATTTTTGATATAAAAATAAACTTCCGGATATTCTTGTCTGGCAACTTATATATTATGCATATTAATAAAATTGTGTTCCAAGAAATATTCACGTGCTTAAGTTATAGTTTATTCTTAATAGGTTTACCAATCACTGAGCCTCGTTTTAGTATGTGCATGTCGGGGAGTTTAACTAGATTACAGGTAACATGTCGATGTCAATACTGAGTAAAGCCGAGATATCTAATAATAGGACTAATGTTTCTCGATTTTTTTAATAACATATTGACGTAATTTGAACACCATTGCTACATGTTCGTAAATTCTAAAATTAAACATTAAGATCTTCTCAGACTAGCAATATTGTTTTTAATTATGTTGACATAAGTAATGCGTAGATCGTAATTCGATGGCTGCAATATGCAACCACATATTACACCATAATAGAGATATTGAATGACAATCATGAAAATATCATTTCTTATTTTCTGTAACCTCGACCCATCAACGTCACAGTTGATTCTACACAATGATATGCATTATGGATGTGTTGACCAGTCATTGCCGTGTTCGTCTATAAATGACCGATTATAGAACAAAATACTGAAATAGTTGGACATAATGAATAGAATAAGGGAGAAATTGTTCCCTGAAATACTGGCTGAATAATATAATCAGACGGGGCTTGATAGAACAAAGAACACAATATCGAATGATATTATTTTATTTACACAAAGTAACGAGTATGGGACAGAATAAATTAAATAACATTAAACATCAACAAATTAAACACAATTACAAACAACGCGTTTCCTTATTGAGGCTCTGTTGTACAAAGTGAAAAAAATGTGATGAATAATGGTGTACACTATTTTTAATTTTATGAAACTCTTCGAGAATAAACAGGCAAATTCGTGGAATTTATATCCCCCGCTTGCAGGACATATTGTAGGTTAACATTATTGAGGTTAGGTTTAAACATGTGAGTATGGTGCTGTTAAGGCATAATGTATAGCTTGACACCTGAAGAAAAAATATCCATATACCTCATAGAATATCCGTAAATATGCATAAATCACATCGGTTGGCAAACTTAGCATAAGTCGGATGTGCATACGGAATTTGGTTGAAACATCTGAACAATATCTACAGCAATTATCACACGAAAACCAAAGAGTGCCCGAGATGGGTGGAAAGACAGAGGATCACAAACATTGTTATCAAAATTGAAGGAATTTGGCTAATATTTGCTAAAGTTATTACCGGTAAGCAGAAACTGCATATAATGACGTTTTTTCGTTAATCAAGGGGTCATAACTCTGTAAAATAGAGTTCGATTAAAGTGGTCATCAAACTTGGCGGATCCCTTAAGGTAGTTAACCCTGTGACCCAGTTTGAAGAAAATCGGTTAACATTTGTTGTAGTTATTGCACGGAAACGAAGTGCGGCAGACAGAAAGACAGACAGACAGACAGACAGACAGACAGACAAACCCAAATTGATATCCTCCGTTTCGGTGAAAGCGGGGGATAATAAAATAGCAGATTGTCATGCGTTATTCTGTGACTAACCATTTTATCCTAAACACATGGATAAGAATATTAAGCAAATACATGGAAACAATTATTTTTATTTTATTAATTTTATTTATCGTATTTTTCTGTCAAGAGAACATGGAAGAAACTTAAACTTTTCAATTGCATGTGTTACAGTAGTCGAGATCTTAATTTTTTTTCTCTATTTGTACTTGATTTATATATTTACTTTTGCATTGTCTCGAGAACAAAAACTCGCTTAGCCATTTATCTACTATGTGGTTATTGATGACATTATTGTGTTTACCAGCAAAATACAAAGAAAATAGTTTAAACTTGTTGCGCATACCTAAACAAGACAATGTGTGTTACCTCCCATTGTGACCTGTATCGTATCTCACTCACTCTGGTGTTCATTTGCATATTTTTCGGAGGTAACCGAGTTGATAATAAACCAATTATATCTTGATATATCTGCATACAAGTTTTTGTATCGAATACATTTTGAATACAAGAAAGCAGTTAACTAGAAATGTATGCTCATCGATATTCCGAAAGTAAGAAACATAATGTTTTAATTAAATGGATAACGTATAACTCTCTTAAATAGGTAAAGTTTAGCCAAGTGTGGAACATCAGTATTAAAAAGCTATCATAACTTATCACTTTTGAAATAATTACTAGAAATCAATTGTCTTAAAATAGTCTAACGTGTCAGAGAACTACAGTCTATAATTGAACACATGCGTTGTGAAGTGGATTATAAAGTAACGGTTATTAGAAGCTAAATGATGTTGTTATTATAATTTTGTAAAATGTTTCCTTGAAGAAATAATTATTACATGCAGCGTACAATGTATTACGAACCTCAAAGCAATGATTAATTAAGGAGAGCCCAAAATGTAGCCAGAACTGGAACCTCATGAGCCTTAACCTTATGAAGCCCACGGATCCCTACATCGGAATTATCGTAAGCAAGACGTATAACCTCGACCTTAATAATGACATTCGCTGTTGATGGGACGTTGAACCTCAAAAAATCAAATTGAGCGTTCGCCAAAGCAAGGCTATCATCGGATCTATACCATCAACAAAATAATAACGTATATATCTAAAGCGGTACTCACTGCTTCCTGCTTGACTTTCAAATTTACTGTAGGTGGTTGGCGATAAGGGTTGGTTAGCCTGGAGACTGAATTGGATTTCTTGTGTTTTCATACCCCAATAGTGACCATGAGTAACTCCATCATCGTAGACATAGCACTTACATGACCTAAGTTGCCGCAATAACTTATAAAATGTGAACAAATTAAAAAACGAACGAATGAACATTTGTTGTAAAGACGATTTGCGTATGAAATTATACAAACTATTTAATTATATATCCCTATACACAAAAAATATTAATATGGGGCAAACTGTAAGTTCCTAGTATAATACTTCATTAATTTACATGTATTCTGCGTCTACCATGAGACACAACGTGTTCTCTTTCACATATTGTGGAGTCTCAAGCTTCAAATGGGTCATAAACCTTTCAAAGCCAACAGGTATGTTCATATGTTCCTGTGGTTTTTCGAAATTTTTCGATCTGCTGTTTGGAATACATTCATCTACGTGATGACAGCCACCGCCAGTTTGATCTAGGATCATCAATTTTACTTTGCGACTAAATGGCCATGTCAGTATGTCATCTATTTCACTTCTAACGAGGGCAAAGAAAATAGATAAATGAAACCCTTTTCCACTCCCATTCCCATTGAAGTAAATCTGTACACACATTGTATAGCCATATCGTGAAGATAGAAACGAGTGGCTGGTTTCGCATTCGTTCCTTTCCTTCTTCTGTCGGTAGTCCTTGATTTTCCACAGAAGGCCAATTTTGGCTTCCGCCGGATGATATGCTTAAATAAAAGAGGAAAAAGTTAATATCAAGTATCGTGATCTGACTTGATATGTACATTTTGCAAAATAATATCATTTGCTCGTTGAAAATGTATGCAAATCACATGATTGCATAGAAATGTTTTACTTGCCGGCAATATACTTGAGAATTAAGTACAAACGAACGCGTCCCAGAGAAACAACGAAATCGTTCTGATTATCGTATATTGGAACTAATATTTAGCCCACCTTTTTATCATGTTGTTAGTAACGATCGAGGAGAGCGGCTGATGTAAATGAGGATAGTGTGTCCTTGTTTCTTTTCAAACTATAGAGGGTATATACGATCGCAATTGTCAATAAAATCCTTGCTATTGTAATACACATATTGTCGGTATATCTAAAAGTGAAATCGAAGGATCTCTCCCCCCTCTGCAGTTCATTTCGACATAAAGCAATTAATATAATTCTGTTCTCTGAAGTGAAAACTGTCAAAGATATGCATTGAACTTGAATTTTATCATAAAAGGGTTTGAATCATTTTATATTGAATTTTGCCCAGCAACGTGTTCATATATCTGGAGTGGCATACATTTAAATATTTTGATTACATATGCACGTTGATTATCAATCAACACAGTTAATCTTAATAGAAATTACACATTTCTAGGCCAAACAACTCTCTGTTGTCTACGATTGTATTCCTCTATCTGTCTGACGGTCGTCCTTGTCGTATTGTGTTCTTCTTGTACTTTAGATAAAGCCAGTGCGTGCTGCTGAAGCTGCTCCTCTGTTCTACGTTGTTTCGCAATTGCATTTTCTCCATTGCGAGCCACTGTCAGCTATTCATAATCAGATATATAATTTGTTGTCATTATTTTGAAACTACTTTCATATTTTCAAATAATTTTAAGGGTATATTCAGATTTTTGTAAATTTTTGAACAATTTTCTTTCGCCGCTGAATAGAGACTGCCATGAAAAATATATCCTCTAATTCCTTTGTGATTTCGAATATTGACCAAAACATATTTTTTTTCCAAATATTAATATATTTGACCATCACAGTACATCTTGCTTTGGATATACCAGTAAGATAATGTTTATTGAAGCTTTACCTCGAAGGAGATACATATATATGGTGTGTATTTTTCGTCTCTTCATAACAAGCAGTTGTATATATGGTTAAAGAGTGACAGGCTAACGGGGGAAAGGCGGATCCTGCTAGCGTGTGGCAGCATTTGTCTCATAATGTCTAATATTTGCACATATGGTTATAGGGTTGGATTTCCATTTATGTCAAGTTATGGCTACATCGCCCTATTTGCCCCGCATTTTTGTCTATTTTTATACTCTTTGAGTAAGTTAGTTGAACTTAATACCAGGTATTAAAAACGTATTAAAGCAGTTTTTGTTATTGCGTAAATGTAAAAGTACGCCAAAGTGACCCGGCAGTCATCAATTTTACAGATATCCAATGCGTTCAAATTTGCCAATTTAATATATGAATTAGGATGCCCTCAAAGAGAGTAATTGAGACAACGTTACACATCTGTATGTATGCATAACATTATATTTAATCCATACACATAAATATATATTTATACTTACTATGCAGCGTGTACAATTATTCTTGATTTTCTTCACATCATTCGACAGCTTGTCCTCCTTTTTATATGTATACAAGAACGAGTAACGATAAGGTTGAAGATAAAGTCTAACATATTTATCTATATTGCTGAAATATTTTACAGCATTTAGTTAGAAAAAGTTGATAGTTATGGAAATGAACTTATAATACATACGCATATCTTATATGATCAAACTCCCATAACAGGTGTAAATGTATCGAGTATCTTTATAATGTTCTTTGTCGAAGCTGTCGGTATTTGTTCTGTTATACCAAGCACAGTCGAGTAAAAACAGAAAACATAACTCGAAAGAAGTTAAACGATTAAAAGTGCAAATGAACAAAAAAAAAGACACACTTTGAACTCATCGTTGATAAGAAAAGAAATTAACAAAATAAAATTATCAAACCAATGAAAATCCAGGGTCGAAAGTACATTTTCTGGAAGGAGTAAGTGTTCTAAACATTATAAGTGGTCAACGATATCACATTCTATATCACGTTCAAGTCATTCAATACATTGGACATCGTAATATTAGTTCGTGATGTCGACCATCAAAGTTTTTGAAGAAAAGTTTATATTTCTCAACGAAAACATCTTACCAACTGTAGAAGACAGTCGGCATTATATTTGATTTAAAGTTCTTAATTAAAAATTAGATATAAGTAATGACAAACACTTTTGTATATTAAAATTTCTCAGTGAAAGACTCTACCTGAAAAATGGAAACCGGCATTATATTTTCTATTATAAGTTCTTAATGAACAATTAAATACATGTAATAACCCAAATAGCCGGTTATTAAAAAATAACAGTTATCAGTTCATTCGGAATAGGTGAAATGAAATGAAGAAAACAAAAATAACATGACTAGTAATTTTGCACAGTTAGAACTATTGGGAAATTGGCAGCATGTTAAATTGGTTTCCCACTAAATCTATGGTCAAAATTGTCGACTAAACAAGTGGTCACTAACACAGTAAACATCCTCTAAGTACTGGTGTTTTTTTCTGATGACATATAACTGATCTTCATCCTAGGAGGATCAAGTGTCGAAATTGAACGCGAAAGCGTTATATGAAAGATGATTATTGTATTAAGCTATTAATATTTGATCTTCATTAGATTCCCATATTTTCACATTTTGCCTTAGATTCTTATATTTCCCATATATTATATACCCTACCTGAAAACATGAGCTATTTTGCAAATCTGTCCGGACTTCAACGTCTGATGCCTGCGATTCAGTGGAAGTCGTACTGGTCCTGATATGGCAGTCATTCTGATGTACTGTACCTTGGTGAAAAAAAGTCAATAGATGTGAATTGAGTTGATTCAAGTGTTAATAAAAATATTAAAATCATATACTAAAACAAGGAATTATAAACAGTAATTCAATTGATTCAAGAGTCAAAGGAAAAAAGTGCCACTTACGTATAATGTGGGTCTAAGAGCGCTGAAATGGGTGACAGTACTAACGAAATATAGAATTCTAGCGTGTTATTATTATATATAATTTAGCATAAGTGGGTACAGGTAAGTACATGCAATCGAAGACAGATCTATTCCATAGAATCCTGTACAAATACTAGATGGGGACATTCCAGAACAACAAGATTTCAACATATATTAATCACTTTTGTTGGCCCGGATGTTAGCGAGCGGGGATCTTAGTGTGGGGAAAAAACGGAGTACCCGGAGAAAACCCACGTGGTCAGGCAGGTGACACAGTACCTTTTCATGTCCGATCGGGGAACATTCCAGTTCAACTACTAGATTGGGACATTTCAGTATAACCACTACATAGGGACATTTCAGTATAACCACTACATAGGGACATTTCAGTATAAATACTACATGGGGACATTTCAGTATAATCACTACATGGGGACATTCCAGTTCAACTACTAGATTGGGACATTTCAGTATAACCACTACATAGGGACATTTCAGTATAACCACTACATAGGGACATTTCAGTATAATCACTAGATGTTGACATTTCAGTATAACCACTAGATGTTGACATTTCAGTATAACCACTAGATGTTGAAATTTCAGTATAACCACTAGATGGGGATATTTCAGTATAACCACCAGATAGTAACATTTCAGTACAACTAAAAGATAGTAACATTTCAGTACAACTACTAGATGAGGACATTTCAGTACAACAAAAAGATAGTAACATTTCAGTACAACTACTAAATGAGGACATTTCAGTACAACAAAAAGATAGTAATATTTCAGTACAACTACTAGATGAGGACATTTCAGTACATCAAAAAGATAGTAACATTTCAGTACAACTACTAGATGAGGACATTTCAGTACAACAAAAA
>NW_018408885.1:82771-84467 GCF_002113885.1 Mizuhopecten yessoensis
ACATTCCAGTACAACTACGAGATGAGGACATTCCAGTACAACTACGAGATGAGGACATTCCAGTACAACTACGAGATGAGGACATTCCAGTTCAACTACGAGATGGGGACATTCCAGTACAACTACGAGATGGGGACATTCCACTACAACTACTAGGTGAGGACATTGTCTACTACATAGCCATTTGTTGCATAACTAACCTGCACATAACCTTGCGCTCGTTTCATTGAATAGGCAATGAATTAGACTCACAGTAAAATAAAGAGTCTTGTACGTACAATAAATAATCTTTTATGATCAGCAAATTATTGTGTACATATAAGAAAAATCTATTGTTTCCTGATTGTACTTTTTATACGAGCAATATAGACGTAAACATGTTACATATATAAGGAATTAAAACAAAACAAAAACACAACAGACGTACAGACAGGCACATATATAAAACAAGATTACAGACAAATTGGTAGCTTAAATACTAAAGTGATAGTAACAGCTTAGTTCTGTCTTGCAAATGTATTCACCCGATGACAGACCTCTTTCTCTCTTGCCTCGGGCCAGTTGACAGACCTCGAGCTTAGCAACCACATTAAGTATATAACTTAACTGATTAATAATACATTTATCAATGAACAGGAGTCAAGTACATGTAATATGAATATGGTCCCGTAATGTATAAAATATCAAACAATCGACGATAAATACATTATCTTTGTTAACAACAATAAATGATACCAAGAATGGTTCCACATAGGTGGCGGCAGACCTTACGAGAGATACCGTTTCTATATAGAGTTCTATCTATTTTTGTGCGGTGGACATCGATTAATGGTGATTGATCATCCGGAGCTCCTCCATTTAAAGAAAATGGAATCTTCCGAGACATAGGACTGGTACGACATTTTGAGAACATTAGATATTGAAATTGAGACTTTTAGAATTACACTTATTAATTTGTATGGCCCAAATAAGGATGAACCTGATTTTTATGATATTCTATTTGAAACTATTGAAGAATTTGCAAATAGATATATTATCATTTGTGGTGATTTTAACCTGGTTTTAAATCCTAAATTAGATTATGATAAAAATTATAAAAATGTAAACAATCCTAAAGCTAGAGAAAAAAATTTGGAAATCATAGATAATTTTTCACTAGTAGATATTTTTAGAGAACAAAATGAAGACTTAAGAAGATACACATGGAGGAAAAGTAGCCCACTTAAACAAGCTCGCTTAGACTTTTTTTTAATATCTGAAAACTTTATTTCTAGTACTGAAAAATCCAAAATAGAATTTGGTTATAGATCTGACCATTCTTTCCCTACAATATCTTTGAAACTTAATGAATTTATACCTGGTAAAGGAGTATGGAAATTCAATAATAGTCTATTACAGGAACTAGAGTACTTAAATATGGTTAAAACTTGTATCAGTGAGACGAAAGCGCAATACTGTCCTCCAGTTTATAATTTAAATAATTTAAATAACATTTCAGATGCTGTGATTGAGTTTATGATAGACGATCAATTATTTCTGGAAACATTACTTTTGCAAATTAGAGGTAAAAGTATATCTTATTCATCCTTTAGGAAAAAACAACAAAATGTTAGGGAAGACAATCTTAAGAAGACAATTCAGGCAATTGAAGAACAAGATGAAATAGATATTGTTGATTTAGAAGTAAAAAAAAAAG
>NW_018408885.1:87491-125026 GCF_002113885.1 Mizuhopecten yessoensis
GATGATGATGATGATGATGAGGATGATGATTGAGGTAATGGCATCACAATGTTGGTGAGTGAGTGGACGTTTTTGTTGTTGTTGTTTTATATATCAATGAAACTTGTGAAAAAACAAAAAAACAAAAAACAAAAAAAAACATTTTGAGAACATATTTTCTTTTCAATTGTAGCATGTATTTCAAAATGTTAAGGGCAGTAATTTGTTAAGGAAATAATTCTTTCAAGTATGTCCAAAATATGAAAACTGCTTCAAATAGCAAGACTACCGCAATCGATGGATATTATGTCGACCGCTCGAGAAGTCCAGCGAGTCCAGCGCTGCAAATAAGTCGAGAATTCAAAACTGATATTGTAGAAGACAAAATCGTGCATATCATAAATGTGCCGTCGTAAAGAAGCCCAAACAGCAGAGAGAGAGAAACTGTTATGTTTAAGGATTTTTTTTACACAACGGGAGTAAAAAAAGAACGAGACAGATATATTGCTTTATACGTACAAGATACATGTAATGTATTGTTAAACGTACAAGATAATACATATATGTTGCATGTAAACGTTAAAAGTATAAGATACATTTCGGTAATTCTCTTACTGTGGCCCAAACACGCCGCTGTACGATTGAAAAACGTACATTTGTAATATTTTTTTTGTACGAATTACGATTTCGATGCACATAACATCAGTTATTTGTGTTGCAAAATGTCTTCATTTAACTTTTATTTACTTATCATATTGGTAATTTGTATTTACAACAATAATTTCTAAATAGATTACTATATAAACTGACATTTAAATCACCCAGGTGGATGATGTTTTAAGCATGGATAGTAACTGAATGTGTAAAACACCAACAAGTGAAAATTCAAGTCTTTTGACATCATAAATGTAACTTCTTCAGAGAAAAGATTTCTTCTGTAATTGTAACTTTTTGACTCATCAACTAGTTAACAGTATCTGAAGATGCATGTACTTCAATAGAATACGAGTTTGCTCCCCTTTAACGCGTAATATTCAGTTCAGTTCAGTTTCTTTGTTTCCGAAAGCCATCCGACTCATAGGTCAATCATCAAACAATAACATCATGAAGTGCATGTACAAAATATTATGTACACAATTGAAAAATAGTTCATTGGACAGTGAGCTTGCAAAGTACATAAGTAATTTTCCATATCAGACATTGATTTTTGTACGTTTTCTCGTAGCACAAAATTTTTAATTATTAGTAGTCGATAAATCCGAAACATTAAAACTTCTGTGTTAAAATCTCAGGTCCTGATATAATGGACATTTTAGGATGAAGTGAAATTCATCTTCTATATCATCAGAAGCACAGCGAGTACATGATCTATTCTGTCGAACAACATTGTTTCGTCTAATTAAGTTATGAGATGACAATCTGAAATGTTGTAAAACGTTGGTACTTTGGTTCTACAGATTAACATTAGTAACATTAACAGATAAATAGATTTCGAACATATATCTTCCAAGTAAAGGCTAGACAAATCGTAATATACTTACTGTTTTCAGTGGTTCCATGTGCACACCATACAACCATGTTTCAAGAAATATTTTGAACGGGCGTTTTTAATATATGCTGGAATGGAATTTTGCCAGAACTATTTATATAGCATGCACCCGTTGTCTTATCTGTATAAAAGCACAGGTAGTATACATAGTTAGTCTGCTGGATAACCGATACATCCGGTAGTGAAGCGGACGTAAAACCTATCAATCATATACAGTGTAACTTGTTTTGTGTATAATACGTACATGTATATACATTTGTGATAATCATAAGTTTCTATACACAGAATTACATTATGTTATTCTTTCCTATTTCCTTGGTTAGCGGCCCCTAAGCCTTTTCCAATGCTGTCCATGTAAAGGTCTATTATATATTTAAAACCGGATAATAGGACAATGTAAATATACAATTTTAGTTCAGTATGGTATTTATATAAAAGCAACATATTTTGTTGCAATCGGCACATCAACTAGTGGAAATTAAAAAAAAAACTAGCCTGTGATATGGTGTACCGATTTGGGTATTAATCATGGCCGAAAAACAGACGAAATCTCACTGCGAGTTAAATGTTCTCTATTTGAAAATACATCACTTAGAATCAAAACAAGTCTCTGTCAAGAATCAAGAAACATTCCAGATACAAGATCTGAATTTATAAATATCACCGAAAATCTGTCAAGATTGTAACAATTGTGTTAGCGTAACGTTATATACAGATATGTTATTATACAATGTAATGGTAATATACAAGTTTTTCAAGCAGTTTCACAAACGTTTCTTAATATCAGAAAAACATATTTCTAAAGTCTGAAAAAAGTTTTCTTGACGTAAGATTTTCCTTAACTCCAATAATGCGTCCCTTATAGCTTAATTTAAGAATTTCTTTAACTAAGAAACGTTAATGAAACTTAGGCCTGCTGGTATTTGCTTTCTGTGTCGTCATATGTTGCCGATGTGTTTTACCTGGAAATTATTCGATTGTTTTTAGAAATGAATAGCTACATGTACATAAATAACGTACTGTAATCATTTACATACATTTAAAGTTAGAACACACGAAATAGCCGGTGTTGTTTGTGCATGTTAAACTGGATGACTCAGTGCTTCATATATATTTGTAATATTTCTATTTTTAAATAGTGAAATAGGTAATAAGCATAGAAACGAAACTGTTACAGTACATGTGTTGAGTTAATTGTGCTGCTACTGTATTTGAGTCAATATAAGAAATCGTCACATTTCTTCTCCGATCACTTGACTTTTGATTTTGATTCTGTCCTGTTTCCGTAACATTATATTGTTCATTTTATACATTGTGGCCAAGTTGAGTACAATTATCCAATAAGTCTTTATTAATACATAATTTCCTGAATCCTGGTTATCGCAAGAGTAAGAAGGAGACGATATGAATAAAAAATGTACAGACATCAAAGATAAGGATTTTCTAATCTTATTATTGATTTTGAGGTATTATTGTAACTGTCTAAAATTGTATCCATTCTATCTTACTATATAAATAGTGTGAGAAAAAAACCTTTTTGGGCTGTTATTTTCTGTGTTGTGACTTAAAAAAAAAGTAAGATGATAGAAATATATATGTAACAGCTTAGAAAAGTTCCACTTGGATACGTATTTTTTTATCAAAATAATAATAATCATTAAATAGATGTCATTGAAAATCCAAAACTTGTTTATGAAAGTAGCATGCTCCAACACTGTCGAACACAAGTTTTCCACAACACTTCTTATCAAATTCTCTGAAACTGGAATTGATTGATGAAAATATTAATGAGATTTTGTTCGATACTGTGGTCATTTTCTGTCCTGTTACCGACAGTGAAATAAAAAGGGACTAAATAATGTTTTGAATGACCTTTATTTTAACAAAAAATGAAAAAATATTCAAGTACTATCTCATTAAGAAGCATAAATTAATTTGCTCAGATTTAATCGGTTTTCATAGAGAAAAATATGAAAAAGCAACAACCCTGTCTCAAATTACATCTACAGTATAAACAAGTAGGATGGAGGACACTAACTGAAAGACGCCAAAAGCATAAACTTATTCAATTTTATAAAATGTTACATAATATAACTCCTGAATATCTATCCATCCTTATCCCACCGCAAATAGCAGATACCCATAGCCATAGTACTCGACAATCAAATAATCTTTCATCTCTCCGTTGCAAAACTAGTTACTATATATCATCTTTTTTACCTTCCACTGTATCATCTTGGAATAATATGCCAGTTGAAATTAGAACAAATCCCTCTTTATCACACTTAAAGAAAAACCTCGAAAAAGATGCACGACCGTCCCCTCCTTCTTATTACTATTCTGGAAAAAGAATTGCCCAAATATACCATACCAGACAAAGACTATCATGCAGCACTCTAAATGACCACCTATTTAAAAGACAACTTGTGAAAAGTCCACTATGTACATGCGGGGAATAGAGGATAATACCCATTACTTACTCATATGCCCGAACTATAATGTTTTACGGCACACTTACTTACAATGTATTATCACCACCCCACAACACCACAACTAATTTGTTATTATATGGTGACATAAATTTACCGGAAGCAGTTAATCTCGATATTTTTACATCTGTGCAGATTTATATCATGCAAAGGAAGCGTTTTAACTGAAAATATATGATAATCAACGTATATGTACTTATCTTAAATTATTTTCTATGTAACAGATGTGTTAACAGTGTGAGTATGCGCAATGGGCATGGAAACCATATTATGAACAAGTTTCTCATTTTGTTTGTATTTAGGCGTACATCACTTCGAGGCGTCATTTCCTACTTGAGTATCACTGCTATTCACATTCATCGAAAATTGTTACATTGTTTACATATCCCCTTTATATTTCTGCCATTCTACGAAAGTATCTGAAGTATATGCATTCGAACTTAATTATTTCAATATGATTTAATGATTACTACATCTGCTGTCAGTATCGTATATCTAACCTAACGAAATGGACATTGTATAAGTGTTTCCGCATCGTTGTTGATTATGTATATTGAAATTATAATGTATTGTATATTACCAGAAATAAATACAGTTTAAACTAACTTACATCTTTGACTAAATCATAAGAAAACAGTAACCAAAGATATACTTCTAAAACAATAGTTTATAAATATCAGTTACAATATGAACGTTTTATCAGGAAAGAATATTTTTCTGTTTTTGTTTCTGTTTTTCAAATTTGAAATATTTTCCTCCAAATACATTTATTTCATAACATATCCCTCTAGATGTGTATTTAAAACTGCTCCTTTTATGTGAAGATGAAGTAGAAAATGAATAGCCAATACCTTCTGTTTCTAAATATTCCGTAATAAAATTGTGACAATTATACTCGTGTACTCATCTATCACTCCTCCTTCAATGGAAAAATCGCCAATGTCATTTTCACTAAGTAATTGACTATTCGAGATTTAACAGAGACAAAAATGAAAAAAAAAACACGTAGTTCACGAGATACGTAAACACTTAGGTATTTACTTGTTTTAGATATTTCTATTTATACTATAACCTAAGAGTATTTAGATATAGGAACACATCGTACGAGGTGTGGTTTCTTTACTTCAACACTCGGTATTTCCGTGTCTTCTACGTTTCTATACATAGGTACACGTCAAACATGACGCGATATCTATAAATGGATACAAAATCATTTGGTATTTCCATGTTTTAGATATTTCTATTTATTCCATACCTAAGAGTATTTAAATAGAGTAACACATCGTACGTAGTGCGGTTTCTATAAATAAACACTCGGTATTCCCGTGTCTTCTATACATAGGTACACGTCATACGTAATGCGATATCTGTGCAAACATATTTGGTGTTTCCATGTTTTAGATATTTCTATTTATAGAGAAACGTTCGACAGGATGAAGATAGCCTTCCATGACAATTACATTACAGTTTGTCTTGATGCAGGCCTATTGTCATGTTGACCTCAGTCTTGATAAGAATTGTTCGAGTTCAACTGTATATATCGCCTTCTTTTGATTTAAAAGTAATAAAATATCGTACAGAAAAACATATACTTTTTTAAACGTGTCTATTAAAAGCTTTCTGCATAAGCAAATATAAATAGATACACGTCATACGTGGTATGATGTCTATTAATATATCCACAAACAGCCAGGATTTCCCGAGTTTTAGATGTTTCTATTTATACCGGACACGTTCTATAAATAATATATCCACTCTATTTGATGTAAAATTATAAAAGGTTCGCGTCATGTTTGTCATTCCTTTTTAATTTTGATGTCGCATGTAAATCAATTACTGAAAAAATATTTGTATTTTTAACACAGATCTATATTACATAAAGTTTAAAGTGTCTTGGATTTCCAATGCTTTTCTTTCGTTTAACAAGACAAACATTTCTGCAAATTGCATAAAACAATATTTTATATGAAGTCACGTAAAATAAATCAGATTGAAAAATCGTAAAAATGATACTTACAAGGTGTCTTTGCCTTCGTATATACGATATAACAACACATCCTGATAACGATAGCTGATGGTGATTGAAATTGACTTAACTCGATAAAGACCCTTGTAACACAGAATGCCTGTAATTATGACCTTCAATGCTTATTTGGTTATGTATATTCCTCATCGCAATATTTCACAACACCGCATCTGATTGACTGATAGCAGTTGGTAAAACCGTTTTAAGTATACTGTCATAATTCAATCTTGCTTGTAACAAGCATTTTCATTGGCTTAAAAAATTATATTATCAGCCCATAACGTAAAAAATGACGTCGCCGTTTGTAACGTCGCTTTTGATTGGCTGATACAGCGGCGTAATAATTTCTAAGAGAAAAGAGTTTCCACAGGGATTATTGCATAAGTTAGAATTGTATGGTATAGAAGGTAGCATTTTAGATTGGTTTACTACTTATTTGAAAGACAGATTCCAGCGAGTTACTGTCAATGGGGCAACATCCGGTTGATGTGATGTAACTTCCGGTGTGCCTCAAGGTTTGATACTTGGACCTAAAATTTTCCTTATTTTTATCAATGAACTGCCATCTATTGTGAAATTTTCTAAAACTCTTATGTTTGCCGACGACAGCAATTTTTTAAGTGTGTAAGAACGTTGTCTGAGTGTGAGCAGCTACAGAGCGATATAGATAGAGTGTATGATTGGTGTACTTTGTGAAAAATGAAAGTGAATGTGAAGAAGTGCTGCCAGGTCATTTTTACAAACAAGAAGAAATGTATTTTAATTACACTATGAACGGTGACAACCTGAAGAATGAAAGATGTGTGAAAGATCTTGGTGTTTGGCTGACCTCTTCAATGAGTTTTAGTACCCACATTAGACGTACTGTTTCCAAATGCGAATGCTCAGTTTTATAAAACGTACATGTACAAATTTTAAACAAATATCTGTTTTAAGGTCTCTATATATAAGACTTGTCAGGAGTCAGTTAGAATACTGTTGTCAGATCTGGTCTCCTTACCAAACATCCAGCGTAAATTTTTATTTTTAAGGCACACGTTGACTACAATTCCATGTCTTACGCTGACACTTTTTAATCTTCCTAGCCTCGAACATAGGCGGGCATTGTAACACATAGTCAAGCAAATGTGTTTTTTAGTCCCTGGTCGTAATCTACGATCAATTCGTCTTAACCAGTTTTACTGCCAGAGAAGTAGAATAAACGTTAGAAAGTATAGTATTTTAAACAGGATTCAATGTAATTTTAACTATCTTGATTTTGTACCAGACTGTGATATGTTTTGTTCCTCTCTCGCCGAGTTCAAAGTACGGTTAAAGAATATTTGCTATCACTAATTCCTTTTGTTTTACATATGAGTATCTTTTAGGCTGTGTTACATGCATAACTGACTGTGATATTTTATACTTGTGTTGTAATGTTGTTATCCATTCTGTAAGTGGACCCTTGGGTCTGTTGAATTGGAAATAAATAAACAAATAAACAAATTATTGGGATTGTGTATAGTAGATTAAATTATAAGGATTGACTTGAATATATTTTTTGTGTTATGTAGCTATAACACAAAAAATCGGAGTGTACTCTCATCATAAACCGCTATTTAGAATACACTCCGTCTTTTTGTGTAATATCTCCATAACATACACAAATATATTCAAGTGTTAATCCTTAATTATCAACAAATGACATTTTATGCCCCCACCATCAAATGGGGGAATATAGTGTTGCCCATGTCCGTCGCGTCCCGTCCCGTCCCGATTCAATGTAAACACTTAGCAACTTCATTCTTTGACAGATTTTGGTCAAACACTATACAAAGGTACAACCCTCAATAAAATGGGGGGGGGGGATATAGTGTTGCCCATGTCCGTCCCGTCCTGTCGCGTCCCGTCCCGTCCCGTACCGATTCAATGTAAACACCCGCCCCGTCCCGTCCCGATTCAATTTAAATACTTAGCAACTTCATTCTTTTACGGATTTTGGTCAGACTTTATACAAAGGTCAACTATGGGTATACCTCTGACATCTTTGTGTTTCAGGGTCCAGGGTCAAGGTCACTGTTGCTATATATAGAAAATCATCAACTAATTCAATTTAAACACTTAGCAACTTCATTCTTTCTTGAATTTTAGTCAAACTTTATGCAAAGGTCAGGTATGAGTATACTTCGGACATTGTTGTGTTTCAGGGTTCCAAGGTCAAGGCCAAGGTCACTGTTGCTATATATAGAAAATCATCAACTGATTCAATTTAAGCACTTAGCAACTTCATATTTCTTTCACGGATTTTGGGTATATAAAGGTCAAATATTGGTATACCTCTGACATCCTTGTGTTTCAGGATGGTAATAACATAAAGAAAAAGCATATGAATATTAAAATCAACTTATCAACTTTAAGTGTAGTAGCTTGTGTGCGTGCATGTTTCAGGGTATCAAGATCAAAGTGGTTGTAACTTTTTATAGAACACTGAAACTAATTTCACATGGCAGTGGGGGCATTTATGTCTTACAGACATTTTCTAGTCTTATCATACTGATTTACTATTACTTTTTCTTAGAAAACTAGAATATTTTGATTTTTTTACATATTTTAGTATGTATGATTATCACCTTTTATACAATAATCACTATCTTATAATTCTCTTTATACGATTACCATACTTGGTTAAATGATGATTATCAAGACGTTTTTGTTATTTGCAAGCATTTTTGAGACTTATTGAGTTTTGTTATGTATTTAAGAATGACATAAACACATGTTCCATAGAAATTATGCGAGTTTATGATATATGATATATTTTTTGTTTTTAATTTTGTATACAATATTATCTCTAAATTGGACGGTATGTAAGCTAGCAAGTGTCACATTCCATGTTTTCTTTTATTCGATCATACGGGGGTGGGGGGATTTTCAAATTAAGAGTTTCCGATTTTACCTTTCTGCAACATATGGACAGCTTACGTATAGTCACTAATAATCGTACCTTTTCCTATTAACGTCCGGCAGGTGATAGTTGATCGACAAGAAATTAGCTTTGAGGCAAGTACTGAAGTATCAAAACTAAGCCTGTGCAACATTAGTATTCTTGAACTCTCCTTATGGACCACTGTAAAAAAAAATTATGTTGAAAAATTAATCTTATTTCTTTATATAAGACTGACAAGTACTGACATTACATTGTGTGCTAATATATACACATTTATGTATATCAGTGCTATATGCACCACGTTAAGTCAATCGTCAAACTTACTGTATTGTCATACTTGACTACAACCGTCATACATGGATGTAATCTGTAGAAAAACATATTGGTCGTCTACGCGAAGTTCTATAATTAGACGAGTGTTTTTTTCCGGAAATCCCCATTTCTAGTTTTAGATTTTCAGTAGCTGAGTAACACACACCGAGTTGAAACTTGACAGCCTTCCCAAACTTGACGGCCTCCCCAAACTTGACGGCCTTCCCAAACTTGACGGCCTCCCCAAACTAGACGGCCTTCCCAAACTTGACGGCCTCCCCAAGCCTTCCCAAACTTGACGGCCTTCCCAAACTTGACAGCCTTCCCAAACTTGACAGCCTTCCCAAACTTGACGGCCTTCCCAAACTTGACGGCCTCCCCAAACTAACGACATACATAAGACAGTGTAAAAGTATTGTCAAGATTTATTTTAA
This sequence comes from Mizuhopecten yessoensis, assembly GCF_002113885.1. Classification (NCBI taxonomy): domain Eukaryota; kingdom Metazoa; phylum Mollusca; class Bivalvia; order Pectinida; family Pectinidae; genus Mizuhopecten; species Mizuhopecten yessoensis. The sequence continues at coordinate 97,207 of NW_018408885.1, forward strand.
GACTCCTATGAGCACAGTACAAATTAAAGGCAGTTCGGGAGACCCCAATTCTATTTTTAGACTGAAAGTACAGAACGCAGTTTAAAGGTCTCATAAACCTTGGCGTCTTTCAAATCTAAATATATATATCACGAAAGTTCTGAAAATAATCATTAATATCCGTCTTCGTGACTGTTGGATTTTAGAAATGGCACTTAAGGAAAATGGTAACTTACTGCAATATATTTCGCATTTATTATGTTGTAAACATCTATAAACTGATACATGTCCTCAAGTGTTCAAGTTGTTGAAAAAAAATTCGTTTATCGTATAAATATGTCTCTTCAAGTGTTACTCTCTCATAAGCAGTTATACTGCTGTTGTATACTACATTGCTTTGAATAATGTGTTTGAGGTGCATTCGTCATAAACCAACTAAGAGTTTGAGGCGTTAGTATGTGTGAGTGTGTTTTTCAAAATAAAAATGATTCCACACAAACAATAAACATTATGTTTTTATAGTTTAGCAGCCATTCCTTTTATCGAGTGGTGTTATCGAGCGTGCTTGTTAATTGTGTTTTTGTATTATATGTGTACGAGGATTGCATTGGTTGTCGTTATGTCGTCAATCAAAGGGCCACGTTACAATCACACATATGATAAACATACTGCTGGCGTAGTCAAGTTGGCTCATTGCCAGCTCGCGGCTTAACGTTGATACATATACAAACTGATAGGCGACTTGTAAATCGGCAGTGTTGCGGTACACGTTGACTGGACTACGACTATAGTTAGCGTCAAAAAGTAAGTAAAACCAGCGTAGCGGGCGTTCCTGTGTGTCTATATATAGTATCAGTAATTTCAAGTAATGATTTTTGGGGGAAAGATAATGGTAGAATTTGAAAATCGTGTTATATTTTTTTCTTTATATTAACACATATTCATATTATACTTTCAAATGTATCACGAAAAACGCTTTGTTGTCTCAAATAATTAAAGAGGAAATACAATACATTTGAAGTTTTCCTTTTCCTGACAAATGATACTATCTTCTTCTTTAAAATGACGTAATACGTTAGGTACTTAAGCGCAATAGCATTGTGTTGGGTCCAATCAAGATAACAGCTGTGCATGTCTACTGGAACATGAGACGAATTGCGTCATCATTTACAACATTATAAATTCATTTAAGGTGGCTCCACACTTTCGCAATTAACCAGCCAAATTCGTTGAAACTTTCATATAATGGTAATGCAACTTTGTAGAGTTGATATCGATATCGATATCGGGTGTTAACATATCATCGGCACGCACGTGTACTATTGTTTACCAGGGGCCTGTTCGTTTATGCGGAGCAACCGGTTTGACCGTTTATAAATGCAACAATTTCGGGTATAAATCCTGGCGGACCTGCAAATATGTATGCAGGCCTTGCAAGGCTTTCTCAAGGCTCGCCTGAAAGCAGCATCAGATTACTAGGTCCGACCTTATTTAAAAAACGAACAACAGTGGTCCGATCGGTTTGACCGTTTAAACGAAAACGGCCCAGGTGTTACTATAATTTGCACTACGATATTGAATGCCCGATACGCAATACGGAAATGACGACACGGTGTACATGCACATTTCGATGAAGATAATTGAGTCCGAGCTGTACTTTTTCCGGAAGTATGTCACGAAAATGGACGCTGATGACGATGTGTGGAGCCACCTTAAACATTTTGGATTGTTTGTTACATAAGGTTTATTATTATGTCCCCCAAACAAATATTTCTTCCACTTTCTTCCGCCGACGAGGTTTCCAACATATTTTCTCGAAAACCGTTGGGCGGAATTCAACGAAACTTTACATGAGTGTTCGTGTATGACAGGCGGTGCGCAAGAGTATTTTTATTTTTCGATCGGTCAACCGACTGGTCAGCCGGACGGCGGCCTCTGTTTGGTCAACATTTAGATATTGTTCGATTTTGATGAAAATTGGTATATAGGGATATTAGGAGACTGTGAATTCAACCGCATAGGTTTCGTTGCCATATTTTACGATTTTGATGAAAATTGTATATAGGGATATTAGATGACTACGAAGTCAACCGCATTTGTTTCGTTTTCATAGAAACCACACGAAGGCTTCTGGTTGGTGGAAATTCAGATATTGTTCGATTTTGATGAAAATTGGTATGTAGGGGTATAAGGGAACTGTGAATTCAACCGCATAGGTTTCGCTGCCATTGCAACCTCATGGGGGCTTCTGATTGGTCTAAATTTAGATATTTTTCGATTTTTATGAAAATTGGTATATAGGGATATTAGGGGGCTGCGAATAAAACTGCACAAGTTTCGTTACCATAGCAACCACATGGATGCTTCTGATTGATCGCAATTTAGATATTGTTCGATTTCGATGAAAATTGGTATATAGGGGTACTAGGGGACTGCAGATTCAATCGCATACGTTGCGCTGCCAGAGCAACTACACAGAGGATTCTGATTGGATGCAATTTAGAAATTACTCAATTTCACAGAAATTTAGTATGTACATTGTATGTGTACTATGGCAATGCGATCGTTTTCTGATGCATCTTTGCGAGCAGTTTAGGGGACATCTGTAATGGTCCCCCATTACAATTAGTACTTGTTATCATATGATTTTTATACTATTTTCAAACTTACAGGAAAAGGTATATTGGATGAATTATGTTAAAAGAAGTACAATCTTTTACTTACATGTACTAGATAAATGGAAAAAGAAAAAGTCATTGTACATAAAACTTCTACAAATAACTTATCGTTCTTATTAATCTGACCTCGATGGTACTGATTTCATTTATACGAGTAATTACAAAATTTGATATTAAGCCGAAATGAACATGTAATGATATATATTTCCATTTAAGGTACCGGGGTATCACACGGTACGTACGTATATGGTTTTTAGCTAGGTCTAGTTATATCGTCTTCTAAAGTCAAATGAAACTCGTTCACGTCCATTGAGTCATAGGTTTACCTGTAGAGTGTATACGCGTATGCTACGTACTGTTTACATATAACTCATAATGTAACCAATGGTTTACAAATACAATACCTTTAAATACTATAACCATAAAACGTAATGGAATTCATTAAAAGAACATTTAACTACCTGGTATAAGGGATACAAATTACGCAGTGCAAATTCTTTAAAGAATAATATTGTTGGTTTATTTCCTGGTATAATAAATGCCTAAAAAACTTTTAATGCAAATAATATCATCAGTCATATTTAAATGTTAAACTCTGTATCTTTTGCACCGATTATAATAATATAATAACATGTTTGTCGTTATTGTATCGGCAGAATGGTTCTGAACTCGGAAGAGTAATTGTTGTGGTGGAAGCAGTGCCAGTTGTGCACCCGTATGTCATCTCATATTGACTATTTCTGGGTCGAACGCTAAAAATGATCAATTGGAAATGGGCACCATTACACATAGATTAAAGTGGAATTATAATATGTAGCTTCAATAAGATTCATCATTTTGGAAATATGTGATATCAAAGTTTCACTTTTTACACAAAGTACGTATCAAACGTGTCGCAACGTTTAAAGACCGACTGGCCCCTTTGTCAAACTATGAATGAGTGCTGATGTAGATATTAGATGTCGCTGAACCACGTATCAAGATTTATCAGATAACGATGGTATTTTAAAATGCATAGTTACATCATCAATAGCATGACACCATTGCCTCAAACATATCATACTGAGTTATCACTGTGTTATTAAGATAAAGGTAGATAACTCTGTTGGTACGATGGTTTCTGTACTATCTCACTAGTATCAACATGAGTTGCATATACTCATATACATGTCAGCATTATCTATGCTAATGAAATTATATGCAACATCGTATGGGGCTTAATTCTAATTTCATATGCCCATGTTATTTTACTGAAAAACATTCCTGTACTAAACCACCTTACCTGCATTTGTTTAGATCGATATGCTCTATTCCGTCAAGGCCGATTCAAATATAATACAAATCCCCCAAGATAGTGTGGGTATTCCTATTGACTTGTTTTTGCTGGTGATCAACATCTGGTCTTAGAGAGCGATAATGAAATATTTCGAAACTTGTGAAACTTAATCAAAATGCAGAGGCTATTATATTTTGGAAACTTTCACAATTCAATTGTGCTTTTGGTTTGTTTACACTTTATTCTCCTTCGGTATAAAGCTTTTATAAAATTGTCTATTTATATGTTTATAAGTTGAATATGGTTGTTCCAGTAAAGAGCGTTGATAATGATGTAATAACATGTGACCCCTCTTAATTTTTGTGGATAAATATCCTGATTAGATTGAACTTGATTCGTGGATAACATTCAATCCAAATAACGCAAATAGTACATTTGTATATGTAACCAAAATATAAACGTGTATTTCATATCTATTTTCATAGGGACCTGTTTTATACCTACATTTAATTCAAAATCTATAAATGTGTGTACGTCTCTAAAGTATTTGTACTTTATTTTTTTACAGTGGGAACTGACATCTCAATGAACTGGTTCAGATACGGGATGGTCGGGCAAATATTCCCGATCAATAATGATAAATGAATGCCATCGCAATTATAACACGGAACATTATGCGTTTATATTTTGGCATGGCAGTATCAGATTGAGTCTTTTTAGATTGCTATTAACAAATTCTGTGTTTGTCAATCTTATACGAGTTTAAGATTTACATATTTATTTATTTTTCTTTAATTTCATTTTTGACGTTTCATTACATAAGACAAAGACAGTATAAATAAATATTTTCATATTGTTTATCAAAAGCGTAATCTGCTTATTAAGTTACGGAGGAATTTTAAAATGATGTCACAAGAGATTGATGGTAGGGAATCATCAATCTCGCCAACATTTAAAACCTCCATCAAAAACCTTGATTCAATTTCGCCAACATTTAAAGCCTCAATCACAAATCCTGAAGTGCTACCCAACTTTGTGTCGGAGCCAGACGACAAATGTATAGTCTGTCAGTCGCTGTTATGGAATGCCTTCCAGCTACCGTGTGGACATCACGTTTGTCAGACCGATATCACTGCTCTCTTCAGAGACAAAGACACGGACGTTTGTCGTGTGGAAGGCTGCCATGATGCCTTTTCAAAGAATGACGTGAGTGATTAATTCTAGATTTATTTATAAACATTATAATTCAAATCATTTAAAAGAATAATAATTCACAAAAGACGTGATGGTGTTGATATATATAACGATATGGTTTCTGTCATACTTAAGACTTATGTTATTGAATCTTTACGTGATCGAGTTTGTCATTCATCAATCAATATACTTAGTTTATCACACAGCACTTATTACTATATGCCAATGTGTAATTTAACTTTGGCTTTACTGATCTATACATGTATGTATGTTGCGGATTAACTGTGCAATCACGATTCAGTCAAATAATATATACACCATTGTTGATTTCAAGTCGATATTCTAATGATGGAACATACTAATATTCATTAAAAGTAATGGATATCTTAAGGTTTCTAGTTTATTGCCGTCTATAATTCACGAGTGTAGCACTATATTTCATTATTTTCATAATGTGGCAGCATGTTGGAAAACCTTCAAGTATTCCGTCAAACGAATGAAATATATTCAGCTGGAAAACATTTATAATTCTGCTTGTCTCATGTTAGAACTTTTAAATGGGAAACAACTCGGTGGCAGAACCCCTTTTATTGTAGAATCGGAGAACAGTCGATGACGTCGAACTTCTCTATGATGATACCATCGAATACAATACCAAGCAGTCTTTGTTGTTTATATATTCATTTGTTTTCTTTATGTATTTTCACTGGATACCATCCGACAAAAAGTTTTTGTTCATCCTTAAAACAATATTTTCATTTTTTTGTGATGACACAGGATTACTATTTTAAATCAAAGTAAAAGGTAAATGTTTCATCTTGTAGTTGTTACAGCTAATAGTTTGAACTGATTTGTGTTTTGAAAATAATGATTTCAGGTTTTTCCAGATGCATGTAAGCGACGTGAAATATCAAACCTAACTGTTTACTGTTCGTACAAGGATCTGGGTTGTCCAACAGAAATATCTTGGAGGAATTTGCCGGTATGTAAGCTTAACGTAGTAATATACTTATTTCTTTTCCGGATTTCACAGATTTCATAAATAATGATAATACCAATTAAAACGAATGGAAACTGAAAATAAAAAAGGCATGGCGTTAATCTTTATGCTTACAGAAAAAAAGTTAATGAATGTATCTCGCTTTTACATTTCTGCATATTGAGTTTTGAATTAACAGTTACTTTGATCTTTAAACTTTGAAGTTTAGCTCCGTCCATTAAAACTTTGACCTTTAGCCCGCTCCATTAAAACTAGTTCTTTTGATTTTTAGCCTAGTCCATTTTGGCTTAATTCAAACGGCAACAGCAAATCAGTACCAAGATTTAATCTTTTCGTATATATGAAATAGTAACAAGTGTTATTCGAATGGAGAAATATTGCAAAATTCAACCCTCAATGTGTTTTGTGCATTGGCAATTTCGATCACTGGGATGTACTAAATTGAGACGTCAGACATGCCCACGTATCATCTTTGCAAAAATCTTTCTTTTGAAATTAACTTGTTACTATCTTCTTGCGATTTAACAATAAAAGATGTATATTGTATATAATTCTGAAATTCAAGTGAGCGGAACTACATTTTAAGACCTTTAGCTCAAAGTCTATAAATGTATTGTATATGCTATATTGTCTAGGAAATCGAAACATCAAATGTCATAATAAAATGGTTGAAAAAATATCATTGATAATAAGTTGAAAATATGAGGCAAGTCCATAATACACAAGATACATCGAAACACATAGCACATGTGTCACGTCCATTTTCTTTGTAAACATTCCAAGTAAACATTTGTTAATATTGAAACTACCCATCCCCTACGCTGGATATGTTTCAATAATTCGTTTTAATCAAGTTTTTCCCCATTAATTTTACCCCTTTTACGCATATAAAACACAATCATCTATTAAAAGTATGCTTTTTCATAACACAAACTTTTTGTCTGTTATTATTATTTATCTCTTCATATTACAGAATCATGAAGCATCGTGCACTTATCGAGGAAAGAAATGTGATAAATGCGGCCAGGCAGTCTTACAGTCCGAGATAGAGTCACACATGTCAAACCTATGTGAATATAGAGAAGTATCCTGTCACTACTGTTCAGAACCCATCTGTTTAACGGCAATTGAGGTAAGCATCTGAACAGCATGGTGAAATGGCTTGGCTGGTCATATGTGTACGAGACATTAATATAATGTAGATAAATATATTTTTCCGTATAACATTGATGATTGGGCATATTATGCTGTTGTCGCGCTCAGAACAATTGATTGGTAATATCTGAACTTGTCAGGTATATTTAAAGCGAAAATGTTCTTTCATAATTGTTATAACATATAAGATATAGTATAACCATTATTCCTGATTTTCGATCCGTAATCTGAAGATCATTTACATGCTTATGATTATGGAAAGTTCAGCGAATGTATCAATGGGTAGGGACGTCAACTCTGCTTCCCGAAATCTCGTAAAATGCATACGCTGTACAGTGTACCACATATAATCAACTAACAAGGTAATGCTGTACAGTGTATTACATATCATCAACTAACAAGGAAATGCTGTACAGTGTACCACATATCATCAACTAACAAGGTAATGCTCAGAGACGAAATGAAAGGATAATGGGTGTGGAGGAAACAACCAAACCACAGGGGTTCGTTTCAAATATCTAATACACACATGCTATACTGATATGGGTCAGTAAAGCATATGTGCATAAGACATTTGTAACGAACCCCATTGGCCAAAGAGAAGGACAAGCAGCGTATATTCACAAACGGGGTTTATTTCTAAGTTTCAGAAAAAGTGTTCCTCTGACCCAGTGACCACAATTTTCCAACTGCGGATATTCTCCGTTTCCTTAACCTATCTACAGAATGAAGGATGTTGACACCAAGTTGTAGCATGTATATATACTTTGATACAATACATGATCAACTTTGCAAATCAGTCAACCCAGGACCCTTCTCTAATAAACCAGATTGATACTATAGTTTTAGGGATTCAAATACTTTACAACAAATTAAGAGAGCGCTTTAGAGAAATGCAACACAATGCTTTCTGCCATTAGGTTGAATTGGTATACGAGCATAACCACTGAAGTCAACTCGTGCCATATAAGTGTTAGCAATAGTATGATAAATATTAATTAATAAATTTTACTCAATCTTGTACACAGGATCATAAATCGGAATGCAGGCGTTTCCCATTGAGCTGTCCCAACGAATGTGGAATTCACGAAATACTACGAGAGCAGGTGTGTAATCATATTAAAGACTGATAATAGATCTAATCAATACAGAAGTGGATGAAATCGTGTGATTAAGCTTTATAGTGGTATGCCTTATACCGCATCTTCGAACATCCAAGAGTAGCACTCACGTAGGTTCTCGCACTCCGGGAGTATATGTCATGACAACAATCGATTGCTCTGTATGTGCCGTGCCAACTTGTGGACGATACAAGAAGACTATTTGGATCATTTAATGAACAGCGAAAAAATCGCTCAGGAGCGTATCGGTAAAAGTGATCGACTTTAAGGTGAAATCTCATTCACCTGTTATCATAAAAAAAGGTATTAGCCTAGTGGTTGTCAAGATTTATTCTAGGAGTGCAGGAAATGTAAAGTGAGTGTAACCACTGGAGTATCGATGATGCTGATACTGATATATGACATTTGTTTTTATAGTGAGATAGCAAATATTTAACAAGAGGCCCAATGGGCCTGCATCGCTCACCTGGTATACATCTCACAGTTGTAACCTTAAAAGTGATCTTAAATAAAGCTAAAGGCAAAATATCAGTATTTATGATTAAAAGTCATTCGAAAGAACATGTTAAAAGATTTAAAACATTTCATCCCTGTGACCTTAAAAGTCGGACAAGATCAGTATGTTGAACAACTTGTATAGCCCTTCATCTCAGGATGCAACTTGCAAAATATCACCACCCTATCCTTTTGTTTATTGAAATTAGGTCATTTAAATGTTTAAACATATTTGACTAAATGCGACCTCGAAAGTGGGTCAAGGTCATGCAAATATAAAAGCTGCATAGCCCTTCATCCATGCATGCTACTGGCTTAATATCAACATTCTGGGTCTCATGGTTATTCAGAAGAAGTTATTTTAAAACAAATTTAACCCCTGTGACCTTGAAAAAATTCAAGGGTATTCATTTGAACAAACTTGGAAGCCCTTCATCCTAGCATGCGACTGGCAAAATATCAACATCCTGGGCTTTTTGGTTATTAAGAAGAAGTCGTTTAAAGATTTTGAACATATTTGATGCCTGTGAACTTGAATGAATGTCAAGGCCCGAAGGGCCAGGTGAGCTAAAAATGAAAGATCAAAGCAATTTATTGTTTACTTATTAATTTAAACAAGCTGTCGATTGGAAAACAGACGTTTTCTTGCTTAATAATGAAGAAGAATAACATAGATAGCATGTTACTTGTTGTGATAGTGTATATGTAAACACATGCAGAGAGTCCTGCTATTGTGTGTAAGGTTTGTCTATCATATTACTGGGCCTGGTGGGATGGTTACAGTGGTGATGATGATTAAACAAATACTTTGTATCCCTGTAGATGGACTCACACTTGGATCAGTGTCCACGCAAGAAGATCGCGTGTACATTTGCCAAGTATGGCTGTGAAAATAAAGTGAGTAATGATTTGTATACTTCATAAGTACTTCATGCTTCATAAACTATACAATAGTTATTTCAAAATTCAAGTAGTATTTCGGTGACTTTATCATCAATACATGGATTGTCTGTGTTTGGGACAAAGACTTCAATTAAGTAGTGTTATTTAAATAAAGTTGCAACTTCACTGGAATTCTGTTTGCACATGACGACTTACCAAATATCACAACAAACATAGTTATTTCTCTTCAATTCTTACAACACAATTAAATTGACAAAATTTCTATGCTCAATTTTATTGTCATTCGTTTTATATATAAATGACAAAATAATGTAAATAAAAGTGGCAATAAAGACAGCACATTTACAGAAGATAGAATCATCTTAATTGTTTATTGTTATTTTTTAACAGATTTTTTTCTTTTTTTCAGGACAGTTGTCTTTTAATCTGTCAGTTTGTTTGATATAATTTTCTTTTACGTGTTTTATCTACTTTTTATTGGCCCTGAATACATTTTCTTTGTTGATGGGCCGTTAAGAACTCATTAAATAAATAAAATCTATATTTAAAGATTTCACTCTAGCCTAATGATCTGTTATCATTTAATATTCGAAACGACTCAATATGACGAGCACCACATCTCCACTGACCTACAAACTTTCCATTACAGGGTACAGAAACAGAAATGACCACCCATAAGAAGGAGAGTGTCTCTGTACATCTTGACATGCTGGTAAAACCATTAATCATCCCAAATCAGCAGAACGAACCGCTGTCTACGAAATTGAGCGAATTGGAAAACATGAAGGTACATCTACAATACTAAAGTTTAGTGTTATTTTGGACATGTTTTGCTCTCTTTCTTTTATATACTTCAACAATATGACCATGGTGAATATATTGTTCGTCTCAATTTAATATTTATTTGCAATCAATTACACAATATCATTTCGGCTAGAAAACAATTTTATGGCAGAAACATAATTGTAAAGACTATCAAAAACAGAATCACACATTCGGCATGCTTGTTAGAGATATTTAGTTGCAAAGTGTGACACAAATGAAGCGGAGTGATTGAAACAAGCTTTTGCTTCTAACATGAAGAACTGATTCATTGCGCACCTATCTGTACAGAGGCTTTGTATTTCAGTTCATTTTTCAAACAAAAACAAAATAAAACAAGACACTTAGAGAGGATGAAAGGGACCGATGGTCTTGGCAATTCCTTGTCTGCACTGGCGGTAATTCCTCAATGCTATTATCTAAGTAATACGCATCCAACGAACGTTTGTTTGTTCGTATCTAATGCCCATATTGCATACTGTTGTTATTATCTATGGGACCTATATATATCGAATTTTTAAATATTATCTAGAGCTACATATTGCCATCGAGTTAGGGAGATGCATTCAAATGAAACAGTGTTCAAACAATGCCATTCAATTTGATACAGTATGACATGAAATAACATTTGTATATTCCAGAATACATTGGACAATGTCATTCAAGAAAATGCAAGGATCCCCCAACTCGTCGAAGAAAACAAAAAACTACAAAAAGAGGTTCAACTTAACAAAACATCAATTCATGAAATGAAGGTATGATATAAACATATTTTGTAATGAACATAACATCCTTCATTCTCATTGTGTACGAGACTAGTGAAACGAGTACAGAGAAGACTTTATCAAGCGAAAAGGAAAACCGTCGCGGCTATTTCCATCATTCTCATATGAAATGAAGACGAGTTCGACGTAGAAAGGTAATTAGAAATGTCTGTCGACTTTGTTGTGATATCTTAATTCAAGCACAATGGAAATAAAAATTGGAAGGTCGTATTACACTGATCACATATGACTAAAAGATGACATAGGCATGTCACCCTTAACGCGGCAAGTCTGCGATAACATAAACTTAACTGCAGATCACCTTATGTTTGCAAGTGTGCTGCTAATGCTTTTTCTTGCGAATATGCATATTCATGAAATCTATTACTATTGTTAAATAGTATCTACATAATAAACCTCGTTATAATGCCAATATTTCCCAGGTAAATCAATGAAAACGTATTGTGATTGTTAAAAAGAAGAATAGAGACCTCGAAATTGGTTAGCGGTTAATAAGGTTGCATATAAAACGAGGAGCGTGAAATTGAGGTTGTATTTATCCTAGCATTATCTGAAGCCATCTGGTTTTATCGATAAGATTTTAAACGATATAAGCGTAACGAAGGACGAGGGGGAACAGCCATATGAAATTGGAGAAAGAGCCGTCTTTAGAAATAGCAAAATCTGTTTGAGGACAGACCCCTAACTACGGACGATGGGCGATTTTTACAGCCCGCCGCTGATAACAACTATATTGGATTTGGACGATTCAATTGGTTTTTTTTTTTTTTCAAGCATTTTACTTCCCCAGCACATTTAGGATACTGCCGAGGTTGGGGAGCCCCGGGATCAGCATCTTCATAATCATGTGTCCTCATACAAGAGGGCTATCATACTTTCTTTCATACTTACTAGTAATTATNTACGATTCAATTGTTATCGCTATTGTTTAGAAACACTTCACAGATGTTCGTCAAATCCGTAGGATTATATCCCGTAGTCTGTATTAAATTGAGACTTTTGAACTAGCAAGTTAACCACTAGACGACCATCTTTGGTTTTGATGGTTCATTATTTCTCAAGAATTCCTTGACAGATCCTTTTAAAATGATATGAAGATATACCCATGGTCTTACGTTGGGCGTGTTCTATTTTGAGACTGATGGAAAAATATGGATGGCCGCTAGGTTATCATATTGAATTTTGAAGGTTCGAATAATCATTGCTAATTTTTAACAAGAATTTGTCAGATATTTCCAAAACTTTCAGATAAAGGTTTCCCTTGTTTCTATATTCTCGCATTTCACTGGCAATGCGCATCATAAAAGCGTATTTATCTAAAGATTCAGGTCATTTGTTATCGATATATTTTCAAAGCAGATTTGGGGTAAAAGTATTTACAAATAGTTCAGGTGTTAGTTTTGGCTACATTATAGATGAAATAAAATACATTTAATTAAACTCATATTTCAGAAGTATCTGGCCAGCAATGGAGAAAGGGTTATACAGACAGGACGCCGACTTGAAGACAAAGCGTCCGTGGAGTCTGTTGATACACTCAAGAATGAAGTCACGGTGATGAAGGAAGCATTGCAGACATCCAATCAGAGAATGACCAACATAGAGCGTGCGGGGGTGGTTGTAGGTGGTGCTGGGGGTATGCAATCCTGTGATTACTCATTATCTTAATATTCAAATGTCTTCACTTTTCATCCAAGTTCAGCTTTGTGTTGATTGATGTATTTTCGGCGTTCATGCTAAATGCGGCTATACTGGCGCAAAATAATTCACTTATGTACTTAAAGATAAGCCAAGTCAAAAAAGCATTGATGCCCTATGACAGTATAACGTGAAAAGGCAAAGGTTGTAATGGAGTATACTATTAATATTATGTCTTCAATTTATATATCCGAGAAAACATAAACTGTTTATATTTCAAAATTATACACTTGTATAATTGTGTATATGACTTTTATCTACAGGTGGAAACTCTAAAGTTATACAGCAAGTAGAAAAGCAGGTTGGACATATGGATATCCGACTTTGTGAATTAGACCTGAGACTTCAGCTGCAAGAAACAGTAAACTACGATGGTGTCTTGATGTGGAAGATCCGAGATTACAGTCGAAGAAAACGTGAGGCTGTTTCTGGGAAAACCCTGTCGTTATACAGTCAACCGTTTTACACCAGTAGGTATGGATATAAGCTTTGTGGACGGATCTATCTGAACGGTGATGGGACCGGGAAGGGATCTCACCTCTCATTTTTCTTAGTTGTGATGCGAGGCGACTTCGATGCACTTCTGCCTTGGCCTTTCCAGCTACCCATTTCTATGAAACTCCTAGACCAAAACGGCACCTATCAACATGTCAGCGAACAATTCATGCCTAATGCGAGTAGTGGCAGTTTCCAAAGACCAAAGTCGGAAATGAACGTTGCTTGTGGCGTTCCCCGCTTTGCTCTCCATACTAAACTGGAAACGGAGACATATCTGAGAGACGACACCATATTCCTGAGAGTTGCTGTGGACTCTTCTAATGCACAAACTTTGTACTGAACATTAGGTCCCTGTTTCAAATACTTTGCAGACAATAGACGCCTCCATCAACCAATCAAACCTTTTGAACTTTTGAAAGTAAAGAGATGCTCTAGTTTGTGACATAGGCGCCTGCAGTTAAAATGTGTTAAATGTTCTTTACATGCATGAAGTAAGATAATACTTAATAGGTTCCAAAAACCCTTGTCCTATAGCTCTACAGTATAAACCGATCATCGAATACTAATGAAGTTTGTTATCGAAACACATTCTCTGATGTCTGTGTCCTGGATAAGACAAAGCAGTATTCACAGAGATGACTTGACCGTTTACAACGATGTGAAGTGGCAAGGAGTAATACGTTCGGCATACCCTGCTTGGTTCTATATTTAGGCTCAATTTAGTGGCATATCTCTGAGATGAAAAACGGTTTATCTACAACTATAGTATGCGTAATTTTGTTTTGTATTTTATCTCGTTGCGAAAGCTAAAATCATATGAAGACTTGACAAACCATGCGTGTTCAACATGTACATAATGCCGTCACCGTAATTCAAAATGCACCATCGTTCAATAGTACTTGTGTTAATTGAATATACTATTCAACTATAATGTATTGACTTATCACCGACATCGCCTTTATAATATATTGTGTATGTGCGTGTGTGTGTGAGTTTACATTTATAAGTGGTAATTATACTAAACAATATATATTCTTTATCAAATATCTTCTTGACCATCGAAAAAAGGATACGTACTGGTCCGGTATATCTGCCTGTGTACTGATATTAATTGTTTTAATTTTCCGATTTGTGTGAGTGTTGGCGGTATACATATTTACAATGTGACATTATTTAAATTTTATTTATTTACTTGATTACTTAATATACATTCATGTTGAACTGTTGTATAGTTCATGCAGCTCGTGCATGCATGTAGTTTTATGCATGTTTGATTTACAATACTGCGGACAATACTCTTTTTGGGTTAATATTTTAATAGTTTTTAAAACTTATAAAGTAATTGAATATCACCTAACAGTATTATATGAAGTGCAAAATATACTTTTTATAACCGAATATTGCTTGACAGACAATGTAGAATGCATGCAGTGAAAGGTAAGTATACAATTTTATTTAATTACTTGATTTAAAATAAAATAAATCAACGTGTTAATGGAACATATAACAAAATATGTGTTTTTTATTTATTTATTGTGGATTCAATTTGGCTTTTAACAAAATGAAGTTAGGGTGACCAACACTTCTACACAGCTAGTAAACTTCAGTAACCCGATACAATATTGCTGCAATAAGTTTGAATTATCATCCACTGAAAATCAACAAAATATACCCGAATATGTAAATTCCTTACACAAGAGTATACATTAACCCCTGTCCAAAGGGGAGGGGAAAGGTGACCCAGGGGTACTAGAATTCAAAATTTTGATAAAGTGTTTTTTTACCCTTCCATCCACGAAGAGGATTTGATTCTAGCAAAGAAGACTGTTTTAAAATTTTAGCCATTTTGACAACGTTTTGCTCCGTCACTTGGGCTCATAGGAATCAGACCCATATTGAGTAAAGGTTCTGATCCCCGTTTCAGCTAATGATAACCACCATTCTCCATCAAAATCTGATCAACAGTTTCTGGAAAGTCAAAAATATGATTGTTTCTGGTTTTGCACTAAGTGATTCCATACTCCGCATGTCGGCCCCTTCATGGGAATAAATTGCTCATCGTCTAAGCTTCACCAGTAAAATCCGCCAGTAAGATTCACAGGTAAAGTCTGTCGAAGGTTTTGAACTCTGATACTTATATTGGACCCGCCCCTCGGCCCCCTGGGTGGTCTGTCCCATATATATCGAGTATAGATTCTGCTCCCCACCTCACACTGGTAATTACCACAACGATTCATCAAATAGAGAGAAAATCTAGGCGAACTGCGAATACTTTCGACACGATGCTCTAGAGTTGGCTAGTGATGTAGCTTGTACACTGGCCTTTCACTACGGAAACGCACGTCATTGCTGTATACCCAGAAAGGATGTGGGGGTATGAATAATCAGCATATTGATTACTCATTGAAAGTAAACCTAAAGCACCAGAAAAGAAATTTTGAAAGTTTTGCAAAGCAATACACATGTCCCCTTACAAGACACGTCAAGAATGAACTCCAGTCCTCTACCAAATAAAAAAAAAATGTCTTGTCGTGATACAATATGTCACATAACATCAAGAATAAATACCATTACCCTACCAAAAACAAAAAGTCTAATAGTCGTGATACAACAGATGACCCCTGCAAGACACATCAAGAATGAAAACCATGCAGTACTCTACCAATATGTATATACATATGTATGTAAAATGATAACGTGTCCACCCACAGAGCAAAATCAAATTTGCACAAAATGTGGTAAACTTTTCAATTACGTAATTAGACATTTTGTCACGTTCATTCTAAGAGACACTTTTATGGACAAAATTATGAACGTCTACGGTATTCAACCTTATCTCCCGTTATCACAAAAGACAGAAGAATAATTTTTGGTAACCTTGTTCAAAGACGCCATAAAGTGTAAATGATGATTTTGCCAAAGATAGTGCCTATTTCCTGTGGAAAACAGCACAGATATATTTTGATTCCAGTTCATTTACATGATGAAAATTCCGAAATAGGATGAATATACCATTGCTGCTAAGGACATACAAACGTAGAAAGTGCGTAATACCAGACAAATTGTCAACAAGTATATTTCTTAATGGATAAATGAAATAATCACGTTTGGTACATTATTTTGTCAACAGTCAACTTTGCTATGTAAACATATCCTTTTTGTAACATACCCCTCTCATTCTCGAGGAATAAAGAATGACGATGATGTCACCTCATCACGAGACACTATCTAGTCAAAATAAAAGACATGCCCCTTTCCAAGGCATATTGTTAAGTCATGATTTACAACACCGGTCGCCAAGAAAAAAACGTTGCCATCATAATACAATGCTAACGTTTTACCAAGATACTCTTGTCCAGCTATAATAAAGGGAATACCCCCTGACAAAGCCATATTGGCTAGCTATGATACAATAGGGCCGTTTTCGTTTAAACGGTCAAACCGGTCGGACCAGTTGTTCGTTTATTAAATAAGGTCGGACCTAGTAATCTGATGCTGCTTTCAGGCGAGCCTCGACAAAGTCTTGCAAGTACTCGAAATTGTTACATTTATAAATGATCAAACTGGTTGTTCGGCATAAACGAATAGGCCTTAGATGTCCATTATATACTTAAGTCGCCATACACGTGATCGTTGGCGCAATACACATCGTCTAGTCCTGATACATTCATTCACTACATTTAAGGACAATAATTTCTGCCATTCAGAGGAAATTCCTCAGAAAATACAAGAGGTCCAGAGGGTCTGTATCGCTCACCTGAATATCTAAGCAACCTTTACAAAACTTTCTCCAAATGAGATCAAAGGGAATATGCCAGACCCCAAGGCCAATCGTTGTAGCATATCTGTATTAGATTGTTCATGCCCAGCAGTTTTATGTATGGTTATGGGTTGGGGATCTCAACTGTTTCTAAGTTGTGACTCAGAAACTAGGTCCCTAGGGTTGTGGCCAGACTCCAGGGTCAATTCTAATATTATGCCTACATTCGTCTCGTTATGCCTAACAATAGTATATATAGTTTTGGGGTGGGGATCTTAACCATTTTGAAGTTATGACCCAGGGGTTAAGTCTCCAAATGTGGGGCAAACCGAAAGGCTATAATGGAAGCATATCTCTTTACACTCAGCAATTGTATATATGGTTATAGGGTGGGGATATCAACTGTTTCCAAGCTGTGAAACTAGGTCCCTAGGGGTTCGGTCAGACCCCATGATCAATTATAATATCATGACTGCATTCGTCTCTTTTAGCAAAGCATTTGTATTTATAGTTTTGGGGTGGGGATCTCAACTGTTTCAAAGTTATGACCCAGGGGTTAAGTCTGCAAGGGTAGGGCCAGACCCTGGGGTCAATTCTAATATCACGACTGTATTCGTCTCTTTATGCCTAACAATAGTATGTATAGTTTTGGGGTGTGGATCTTAACCATTTCGAAGTTATGACCCAGGGGTTAAGTCTCCAAATGTGGGGCAAACCGAAAGGCTATAATGGAAGCATATGTGCATTCATCTCTTTACACTCAGCAATTGCATATGTGATTATAGGGTGGGGATATCAACTGTTTCCAAGCTGTGAAACTAGGTCCCTAGGGGTTCGGTCAGACCCCAGGGTCTATTCTAAAACAATGACTGTATTCGTCTTGTTATGCCCAGTATTTGTATACATAGTTTTGGGGTGGGGATCTCAACCGTTTTAAAGTTCTGACCCAGGGACTGTCTCCAAGGGTGGGGCCAGACCCTAGGACCATCCTTGAAGCAAATGTGCATCCTTCTCTTTATACTCAGCAACTGTATATATGGTTATACGTTATACGTCAACCATTTCCAAATAATAAACATATGTTGGCCCCACCCCACCAAGAGATGCTTCCAGTCAAATTTAGTTAAATTCCAAGCAGTGGTTAAGAAGAGGTCGTTTAAAGAAATTGTTGACGTACGGACGGACGACGGACGCCACGGTATGGCATAAGCTCACCTTGGTCCTTCACTATCAGTCACTCACAAGAGAAAGCCTGTTACATATTAGTATATCCTTCAAGGCCAGGTATTGGAATCTGTCCCAGCTGCCAAGTACCTGGGGTGACACTACATTCGAACCTCAAGTGGAACACCCACTGTGACAACGTAACATCTAATGGCAACAAGGCCCTTGTTTTTCATTACAGAAATCTTAAGATTTCAAACACCAATATCAAGGCCAAAGCTTACCAGTCACTTGTGCGACCCAAACTTGAGGTTTTTTTTTATGTAAAACCCATTTTTATGATAAAACTACTTACCACGTCCAATTATTATGCAAATGATCTCCAACTACCAGTTCTTTAACTTCCAAAGTTAAGTTTTTCAAATGCCCCGCGCAAATACGAAACTTCTCCCTGTCCAAACCGGAAATACGGGTGTAGGATGCGCGCGCACCTCCAGCTTCCTCTATTCTAAACACGAACAAAACACCTAAAAGCAAAAAGCCTAAAAGAGCCAGAGGAGCCAAGGAGGAGGGTGGGACTCACATTGGACGTGGTAAGTAGTTTTATCATAAAAATGGGTTTTACATAAAAAAAAACCTCAATTTAAAATCAAAAACAATACTTACCACGTCCAATTATTATGCGAATTCGTCTTACCTAGTGGATACTCCAATCCGGCAGGACCATGGCTAATCCAGGAGGGCGGTACACTGGTCACAGTCAATTGGAACCTTAATACCTAGGAGAAGCTCTTATATAGAGCATCCCAAATTAAAAGATAGAAAGATCATTGCCAAGCAAAGATATTCTGTCGCCATGCTAACGCATACAAATCTAAAAACAGAGAACACTCTACTCTGAGGTGGGTGGGCAAGCCACTGACTGGGCAACAACCACCGGACCCAAAGAGTAAAGTTTGTCTGAGAAGGACGACAGTGATCTCAGATAGAACTCTGTAAAGGTAGTGTGTCCTCGCCAGAAGGCTGAGGAGGATATAACCTCTGAAAAGGGAGAGCCATTGAGAAGGGCCCAAGACGCTGCCAGAGCCCTAACCTCATGGGCCCTAACCTTGAATATAGCCTTCTGACATCATCAGAAGACGACTCATAAGCCAGCCTAATATCCTGGCAAATCCATCGGGAGATGGATTGTGCCGAAATAAGGTCTACATGAGGCCTGTCCCAAACCAGACATATTGCTCGGAATATGGATGGATCGAGCTGCCAATCCGTCAGAACCAACTGAAGACGTCTTGACAGGGTGTCTGCAAGTATATTGAGTCTGCCCGGAAGGTGCTTGACCTGAATGGTTAGGCACAACTCCTGGCAAAGTAGCAAAATGCGAATGGCCAGGGCACACAGTACGTGAGACCTGGTGCCCCCTTTGCTTCTGCAGATAAGCTACAACAGTTGAGTTGTCTGTTGCCAGGCAAATCACCTGGTCTTGCAGATAAGACCCGAGGTCCTGGATGGCCAAAAACACTGCCCTTATCTCGAGCACATTGATGTGCTCGGAAAGATGATCCCCTGTCCACGAACCTGAGCGAGCCTGCGCGTTCAGGTACGCCCCCCCCCCAAACCTGTCTTGGACGCATCGGTATACAGGGTCATGGTGGGTGAGCTCATGTGCAAGGACACCCCCTTCAGGACATTGTTCCGAATTGTCCACCATTGGGCAAATTCCTTGACCGACTGGCTGAAAGGAATAACAGCCTCCCAATCCCGCGACGCTGGAACCCAATGGCTGAGAAGAAACATCTGCAGAGGTCTGATGTGCAGCCTGCCAAGAGGAACTACATCTGCTAGTGAGTTGAGAAACCCCAGCAGACTGAGGTACCAACGAACCTGTACCGCAGAACTCTGGATAAACTGAAGCACCAGACTCCTTGCCTTGATGAATTTCTCCTGAGTTGGAAGGACTATACCCCTGGCTACGTTGAACCGGTAGCCTAGGAACACAAAGTCCTAGGAGGGAGACAGTTCTCGGGAGGGGATGAACCCGACCTTGAGAAAAAGAACCAGTCGAGTATCCTGCACCAGGGACTCCCTCAGTGAATGAAGCATGAGGGAGTCGTCGAAGTAAATATGGATGTTGATAATCCGCTGGTGCAGGAAACCTACCACAACCTGCAGTAGTTTGGTAAAAACCATTGGGGCTGTGGTAAGACCCGGAACTGGAATATCTTGCCCTCGCATGAGAAGCGAAGATACTTCCTGTCCGACTTCCTGATGGGAATGTGGAAGTAGGAATCCTTCAAGTCTATTGAAGTAGCCCACATTCCCTCCCTGACTGAGGTAATAATGCCTCTCGGGGTCTCCATCTGAAAGTGGGGAGAGCCCACGAACCGATTGAAGGCACTTAGGTCTTTAATCGGCCGCCAAACTCCCGACTTCTTCTTTGCCAGAAAAAAATCGGGAATAGAAGCCTGGAGAGTACCGTGGGAGCTCCTCGACTGCACCCTTCTCGACTAGGGTAGCAATTTCCCGTCCGACAGCTAGAGCCTTCTCTAGAATCACCGGGGATGGGGAAAAGATTGGCTCTGCTGTGGGCGGCGGTTCCCGTAACAACGGGATGCTCAATCCTTCCGCAACTATTGACAATGTCAAACTGTCCTGAGTAATCTCTTTCCATTGAGGAAGGAAGGCGGACAGTCGACCTCCTACTGGGGCTGTCAACGACCGTTATGAGACCGGTTAAAGGAGACCTCTGATCTACTTGCCCGGACTGAAACGAAAGAGTTGTGGAAGGAGGGGAGAGTCAGGAATACCCCCAGAGGGTTTGGCACTCTGCTTGCCCTTACCCTTGGCTTCGGCCTTAAATGTAGACTTAGCCTTAGCTGAAGACTGAGTCTGGCGAGGCCTCAACTTAGCCTTCTTCTTGGCCTGGCCCTAACCCCGAGGGGTTCCAGCCTTACCACCAGCCGATACTATTGAAACCAAAAGTACCGAGGCTACTGGGTCCTCCTTAACTTCCTTCTGAATAGAAGGAAGGGCACCCCCGAAGAGCCACGGACCCTCGAAGGGAGAGGACAAAAGCCTGGAAAGGTACGGCTCCTCAATAGGCTTACCTTTAAACACAGAGGCTCGCCTGGGAAGAACCAAATTGGCCAGCAGTGTACACTGCAAAGCTGCAGAGGCCTTCAGACAGTTGTGCAAGGATGAGGTCACCCTATCCTGCACAGCCTGTCTGTCACTCTCCTCAACCTCGGACTCCCCGATGGGCACTTCCGATAAACGGAAAAGGGTCACAGTCAGGAAATCAAAATGTAAGAGTACCTGGAGAGAAAGCCGCAGGATTTTCTCCAGTTTGTGGTGTTCCTTGGCAAAGAACACCACCTGGTCAGTCGCCGGTCCTGGTCATTGCCGAAGCTCGTGAGTTTCCAGCTTAACGGGTTGACTCTATCAAATTTGGCGTTGTGAATGTCGTAGTCTGAGGACCTAACCTCAGACAAATCTGCCACTCAACTGCAGGCCAGCTGCACCAGATGCACGAGAGAACGAAGGAGCCTTATCTGCCATCCTAGCATGGACGACAGCCAAAGCCGAGGAAACAACAGAACCCTCAGGCAAAGACTTGTCGGAACGAGCCGAAACCTTGGGCAGAACAAGCTGACTCAGCAGCGTTGTCGCCTGAATGGCAGACGCCACAGGAGGACAAACCTCCTCCTCGATGATTCTGGCTACGTCGGCGCGAAGCGCCCGCATGCCAGCCAGAGCACGGTGGGCTTCAGCCTCAATCTCAGCCGACATCTCATCATCTTCAGATTCCGAAGAATCTGAATCATGACGAGGAGAAGGAGGTTCTGACTAAATCTCAGTCATCACACTCCCAGGTGACAGGCTGAGGACGTCATCGTCCCTGTCCCCCTTCTCTATTTCAGTACCCCTCCTGGAAGTATCTACTGTTAATGGCAAGGTAGAGTTCTTGAGACTCTTTGAGAAAGTCCTCTTACGAGCTCTCTTAGGCTCCGAAGGGCCAAGATGAGACTCCGAGACCTACGAGAGGCGGGGATATTGGTCTTGGAGCGAGATGTCCTAAAAGCCCTAATATGTCTTTTAAACACAACTTCCTCCCCAGCCCCAGAGGTGGGTAGGAGCTGAGCATTCAGCGAGCCCCCAATCTGCTGAGATGAGACCTGTCCCTAACCCTGTTTAAATCCCGGAGGATAACCTGAGTTGTACCCAAATCCCTGAGGAAATGGGGCCCTAGGACCATAAGGAAAGGAGTGACCCCAGTACTGGCCAAACTCATGACCAGTGGGGACATGGAAAGGAACAACCTGACCAAAAGGAAAAGGTGAACCACCACTCCCTCCCGGAGCGAAACCAGAAATGAAAGGCCTAGGGCCAGACATATGACCAGTTTGCTGCTGGAAAGCACCAAAACCATGATGCATAGTACCCGAAGCATGAGGCCCAAGGGACTCATTCCCGAGACCGTGGGGTGTCGCCCGACTCTTGCCAGACTTGTCACCTTCTCCATTACCCATGGGCGCGGCCCACGGGTTCCGTATGGTGCAAGCTGGCACGGAATCGACCCCGACAGGGTTGATACCGGATACTTGACCAGGAAAGAGAAGGGACCGTCATGAGAGGTGGCAGTGCTGCTACACTCTGTGGGGCCCAGGTAATTCAAAGAATGGAAATGAAAACAAACAATGACACAGGTTACCGCCCTCGGAAAACTTGAACAAAGCCCAGGGTAAAAATAACAGCCATGTGCTTCATTCGAGTTGACGAAATAGGAAGTTGGAGGTGCGCGCGCATCCTACACCCGTATGTCCGGTTTGGACAGGGAGTAGTTTCTTATTTGCGCGGGGCCTTTGAAACTCTACTTTGGGCGTTAAAGAACTGGTAGTTGGAGATCATTTGCATAATAATTGGACGTGATAAGTATTGTTTTTTATATAAAATTGAGTATGGTACTTGCGTATGGGACCCCCATACACAACGAAATACAAACAAAATTGAAATGGTTCAACGACGTGCATCTAGATCTACGTATGCAATAACTTCCATAATACAAGCAGTGAGTCAGGAATGTAAGAAAACTCTTCATTGGCCACTCCTAGCTGAATGTCGTCTAAAAACACGACTTGTAGTGTCCACTGTCTCATTGCTGTTCCTACAACTGGTATCCTCTTTCCCATTGACAGTAGAACCAGAAAATCAAATGATCAAGACTTCAGACATATATCCGCAACAAACGACACCCTTAAATGGTCCTTCTTTCCGCGCACCATAGTCCAATGGAATGCCCTCCGTACAGCCATTGTAGACAGTGCTACTGTAGACACCTTCAGAGATCAGCTGACTCCAGCTTACTCGCACCTCTCCTACACTAAATACTACTTTTGTATATATAGTTTTATGTTAATGTTGGTGTTTTTTTAAATGAAATTCTTTTAACTAATTTTGCATCCCCCACGCAATCTTCTATGGCAAGAAGGTCTGGTGAAAATATAAAGAAGAAGACGTATGCATTAATATCCCTTTACAAAGTTTCGAAGATGTGTTGCAGATCCTATGTACAGTAGCCATAGTGCCGGTACTACAGGCTATTGAAACGTATGGAGTGGGGAAAGAAAACTATTACGTTAACCGTGATTTGTCTTGCGTTTATCCTAATTAACTCCAAACCACATATAGCTATACATAGTGCATGCAATGTCATGCGAAGCTCAACCTATGTATGAAACATAAACCTTTGATAAAATGTATATTATTTTGTGCATTCTATAATATTATAATATACTGAACAAAACATCGATATTTTCTTATTCGACCCCCATGAATCAATTTAGGTTTGAGCTGTGCATGTTCGTAAAGATAACTGAATACGAATTTAATGACGTTTGACCTGGATACCTTATTGACCTGGATATGCAATAATGGGCCCACGTTTACTTTGGGAAACAGAACTTCAACCAACGCCTCAAAACGTGTTGCCGTCCACATTGTTCCTGAACCATTCAATGTAAAGGTCTATACCCCTTGAACTATGCAGAATCATGGAGTATAGTCTATTAACAACTTTACTTGTGACTACCCATATCGATTATAATTGTTCATTCAAATTGCTACCGTTTACCAGAGACGTATATACTACACCCATGTCTCTGCGTTTACGTTATTAGCATTATATGCAATATTAAAGAGGGTCTGGGTCCAACAACGAAGAGTTCTAATGTGTTTGACATTTGGAGTTGCTTGCTCATTTCCTTCAGCAAAGTGTAACATACAAATAAAATGTATCTCTAACGGCTTCTATTTTTCCACAAAATCATTTTGGTTCCGTTGTGAGATGCTTAACCAATCCGCCACCGGTGATAACAGGGGTTCGTTACAAGTGTCTAATACACATATGCTATACTGATATCGGTTACGGCACACGTGCGCATGTGTATTAGACATTTATTACGAACCCCTGTGGGTGATGATATACGTTGTGTCATATTTTTGTGCAAAGTTACTACGAATAGCTTTTAGATGTTCTAACTTCCTTGAAATGCTTTCAACATTAATTTCTCAGGATGATGACTTATGTGACCTAAAATAGTAGAAAATTGCTGTCACACTCTACCTTAAACTAATCTTCACAGAAGTACAAAAGAAAAGCATCACAAGCTCCTGCTCATACACTGACACCAATGTGTGAAGTGTGACCACTGGTACTGGTAGTATATATATATCGTGGAACTGAAAGTGTTGTTTGGATTTCACAGGTTGATCAAATACAATTCTGAGTGTCACCTTTTCATAAGTTAATGGTGTTTAAGCTATTTCTCTTAACAGTTAGCATTGAGCCTCTGCTGTCATTAATACATATCCCATGAGTAGGTCTCTCTGGCCTATACGAATTGTCAGATTGCAGTCTAGGCTTATTATATAATTACCATACAGAGCTCTAACATAATGAGTGATTGAAAGGTACAGTAGTCAGAACAATTAAAGGCCACTTTAGAGCAGCCACACCATACAGCTGGACGTCCTGTGATATCAAAAATTGTATCTTGATGTCGAAAAGTCACATTCAAACAATCCTTGGTACATTATCTTGTATTTTATATTAAAAACAAACAACAAACAAATTGAAATAATATTTGTATTTAAATGCAAATATTTTTACTCTCAATGGGTTTTTATGATAGTGTTTTGCAGTCATTTATTATTATAAATTATATATCAAAATTGATACACTATTTGTCAAATTTAGTACAAATGGTTTGCAGTATATTTTGCATAAGACCCTTTTGTTAACACCATGATACTGCACATATGTATTCATACTTCCATTCTATTTCGTTTTAGCTTTACCCTTTCCTGTTTTCTTGTTCTTCCTTGGACTTTTCTCTACAGGAATGGAAAGTTTCAGTTTTTGTTTTTTAGTACCTGAAGTTTTTGTTTTCTTTTTCTCTGGAATGATATCCCCAATTTCTTCTGTAGATGTCTTTCTCTTCAGGGGAGTAATACTTCTTGGTGTTTCTATATCCACTGTCTTTGCATCACTCATTTCCATTTTTTTCTTCTTTTCTTTTCTTGCCTTTGCCGTAATTTTCAAAGCGTCCTCTAACCTGTCTTTTTTGCCTTTTTTCACACTGTTAATTTTACATGGAGTGTTTTCTGCTTGCTCCGACTCCCAGATGCTCTCATTTGCCTGATCCTCGGAGATGTCTGGAGTATCTCCTTCAATCTGTTCTACAACAGATGTCACTACCTTAACAGCTTTGTTGACCAACTGTTCGGTAGCGTCTGAATTCCTCTTTATCTTACTCAAACATTGTTTCAAAGTGATGCGTATCCTTCTTGCACATTTTTGGTCATCAATTCTAACACATCTGCCTTGAAGAAAAATTGAATTATTTCGTCTGAAATTCACCAGCAGATTCTTAACATGCTGCTGTGTCTGCAATTCTTCTAGTTCCACCACTCTGAGCTGTTTGTGCGACATACTATCCTCCTGAACTACACTTGATTCTGTCCTTACATTCAATAAAAGAAACTTCCTGACTGATATTTTTCCCTTTTTCACAAACTTGGCCTGGTTTTGATGTTTTTTCTTCGTTGAAGAGACTACCATAAGCTTGTGTAAACGTTCCACACACTTCTTTCTGTAAAGACCACCTACGTTTGGACACTCAGTTCTTATCACAAGTTGAAGCAAATCTTCAAGAGAATCAACAAGCTCCAATTCCTCAATGGCTTGGTTCGCACTGATTTTTGTCTTCTGGTCCTGAACAATGCACTTTTTATTTTTTTTGTTCCTGGTTTTCTTTTTCGATGAAAAATCATTTCTTGAAATTGAGCATCCTAAATCCTCATCCATGTCTTCAGAGTCATCAGATGTTTCCTCCTGATCTGTGGTCACTATAGATTCAGCTTCCTTATCATTTTTTACAAAACCTAAAGCAGAGAAGATGAAACGATTAAAATTAAAACCAGCCAGTAAAATTTCTACTGATACAGCTGGTGTCAAATCTGAACTATTTACAATAAACAATCTTTGTACATCAAAATATACCAGATGTAAATTTTACATAAAATGTCACTTGATGTTTAATTGAATTCTATACTAATGTACAGATGGTTAGTTCTGCTGTTAAATACTATGCTAAATATATTTCCAGCATGATAAAAACATTCTTCGTGCATTAAGGTAAGTTACCAAGACGTGCAATAGCAGTAAGTCTATGTCTGATATAAAGGAGTTACGGGTTTACTGAGGAATTAATACTGGATGATGTTGAATGGTATGGTCTTA
The DNA here is from genome assembly GCF_002113885.1 of Mizuhopecten yessoensis. Classification (NCBI taxonomy): domain Eukaryota; kingdom Metazoa; phylum Mollusca; class Bivalvia; order Pectinida; family Pectinidae; genus Mizuhopecten; species Mizuhopecten yessoensis. Next base: position 124,535 of record NW_018408885.1, read on the forward strand.
TATACCTTTTTTTGTAATTTTTTAAAGAAAGTGGTATATCATGAGCCACAGGTAAACACACTATGGATGGTGCCCTGGCCTGCCTCAGCCACAGGTAAACACACTATGGATGGTGCCCCGGCCTGCCTCAGCCACAGGTAAACACACTATGGATGGTGCCCTGGCCTGCCTCAGCCACAGGTAAACACACTATGGATGGTGCCCCGGCCTGCCTCAGCCACAGGTAAACACACTATGGATGGTGCCCTGGCCTGCCTCAGCCACAGGTAAACACACTATGGATGGTGCCCTGGCCTGCCTCAGCCACAGGTAAACACACTATGGATGGTGCCCTGGCCTGCCTCAGCCACAGGTAAACACACTATGGATGGTGCCCTGGCCTGCCTCAGCCACAGGTAAACACACTATGGATGGTGCCCTGGCCTGCCTCAGCCACAGGTAAACACACTATGGATGGTGCCCTGGCCTGCCTCAGCCACAGGTAAACACACT
>NW_018408885.1:131787-176666 GCF_002113885.1 Mizuhopecten yessoensis
ACACTATGGATGGTGCCCCGGCCTGCCTCAGCCACAGGTAAATACACTGTGGATGGTGCCCTGGCCTGCCTCAGCCACAGGTAAATACACTGTGGATGGTGCCCCGGTCCTGCCTCAACCACAGGTAAACACACTTTGGATGGTGCCCCGGCCTGCTTCTGAACATTTTAATGAAATATGGTAAATTGAAATATACTGCAACTATTCTACATATGCATGTATAATGGTTATTAACAAACCTACTTAAAATATGAAACACAAGTATCTTAATAGAGAGAAAGGCTAAAAATACTATGTCATTCATTTTGGATAACACTTTACTATTTATCTTTTTAAAGAGAGTTCACTGCTTTGATCTGCGAGTAAAATCTACAAACACATTTTCAGAACCAACCAGTAAACATAATCAACCATTCTACATATATAATTTTGTTACAACAATGTAATAATGACAGGCTCAGACAATATCTACACTTACCATGTGTTGTGGTCTGCTGTGTAGGAGATCCTGCGTCCAGTCTCTGATCAGCACAAGGCTTTGCCAGCTCTGTCATTACCACTGTAGCTCTGTAAACACCAAATTCAGCAAATCAAGTCCAATCTATTTAAAAATTCTGCCTATAAAAACAATAGAAATGATGACAGAAATTTGTTATACTGTGTAATGGGTAACTTTTTTGGACAGTTTTAATTCACAAATGCTGCAGCAGGTACAAAGACCATCAGTGTCAAAGCAATTTTCACAGAGGAAGACTCAAGACAGACAACACCGTCTTCTTCCACCTCTTCAGCCATTTAATGTAATCATGCTAAAACGTTAACATTTCACTCTGACAGTCATGCATGCAATAAAATGATTTATTAGGTAGACACCTCATGCTTGAATACATTTGACTTAACAAATGACATACACTTACATGTACCTGACCCCAGTCTCTCGAAAATTCAATGCGAAAGCATTGTTCGGTTAAGAAAACATTCTTAAACATGAGATTTTCCCCTAACTCCAGCAATGCTTTTCAATGGAAAAACTTAGATTAAGGAATTTCATAGAATTAAGAATTGTTCATGAAACTGGGCCTGGCCATCATAATTTAACAATGTCCAATTTTAGCAAAGTACACCAGCACAATTCAACACATTACAGTACATCTAATCCTTAAATAAGTTCCTTTTAAAAATGTGAATTCTTCTTAGCAAACACTGTAGTCTGGTGTTTTTTTTATTGATTTTAATCAAAGTGTGTCATCTGTATAAAATTATTTAGATTGATGGTAATTACATGAAGAGTTATTAAATAACAAATGTTGTTAAATACAATTGCAAGCTCATAACATTATTTATAACATCATGTACTGTGTTTATAGCATCATGTACAGTGTTATCCAGTGAATATACCCATGACATATTTTTGTGTGTATTAACCCATGTAATATCAGCCCTGTGATTGGTTGTAAGTTTCATTGATTTTTAATTGTGACGTCACGCCTAGGACAAGTACATGATGTCACAGACTTACGCACTGGTGTCAAAATGGCAGCTTTTTACATTTCAAGGTTGCATGAAAATTGTCGTTTTACACGAATAAATGCCACAAATCTTGATTATGTGATAAAAGGGATCTTACAAAGTTTGTTTTCATTTCATATGAAATTTATCAAACTTGTCCCGAATTTTTCATTTTAGCTCGCCGGAGGCTTGCTAAATTGAAAAATTCTTAGACTCGTTTCTCAAATCTCTTATGAAATGGAAACTAATGCAAGATCCAATATATAATTAGGATTCTGGTAAAAGATAGTGTGCATTGAAAATCTCAAAAAATTCAATCTGCCCACCAAGGAGAGAAATCTCCCTACCAAAACTTCAAACACCCTTCCAAGGGGAGAAAAATCTCCTTACTCTAACTTCAATCTCCATATTAAGGGATTCTGGGGAGAAAAATCTCCTTACCCTAACTTCAATCTCCATATTAAGGGATTCTGGGGAGAGAAATCTCCTTACCAAAACTTCAATCTCCATATTAAGGGATTCTGGGGAGAAAAATCTCCTTACCCTAACTTCAATCTCCATATTAAGGGATTCTGGGGAGAGAAATCTCCCTGCCAAGACTTGATACTTGAATGTCACTTTATAACATTACATCTACACACATAGCGACTAATTACTGTGTAAATACCACTTCTCTGTACATGTATACCTCTCTGTTGGAAGAGATTTCCTGTCAAATCCCTCCAACCACTTTCCGAGACAGACTGGCAGTATACCAGGATCTTCAAGCTGTTGACATAGATAACATAAGTATTACATTTAAATTTCATGCCTGTATAATCATGATGGACGTATAATTCTCCCACACCACATTTTGAAAGGTTGTGATAATATAACTTTTCTCTCACCCTGGACAGGTATATCTACAAAGCCTCATGATTGGCAACTACAAATATACAGCATCTTCCCCCTCAAGTTGAGATTCCCCTATCTCACCCCAAAGGGGGTCAGAGATTTTATTATTTTCTTACCCCGGACAGGTATATCTACTAAGCCTCATGTTTGACAACTACAAATGTACACCATCTTCCCCCTCAAGTTGAGATTTCCCTATCTCACCCCCAAGGGGGTCAAAGATTTTATTATTTTCTTACCCTGGACAGGTATATCCACAAAGCCTCATGTTTGGCAACATCAGAATCTTTCCCCTTGGGTTAAGAATCCCCTATCTCACCCCATTTACTTATCTACATTTGAAGGGAAAGAGTAAGACAGCTCACATGTGCTATCACTCTGAAAACATTACCGTTGCATCATTACTTTATGCAGTATAACCAGGGCTGGTGATCAATTTTGTCACAAATTTCATTTGAGAAGTGTGGGAGGAAATGTTGCTAAACCCTCCAGATAACTTTATGTTCAAAAATCTTACACTTAGGTTGACATTTCTCTGTTTACTTCATACAGAAGTGATAGCTTCCATCAACTGATCATTTTTCAGTTTAGACTAAACATAAACAGTTGATAAATTAATAATTTGTAAAGAAAGTTTTTCTGATAAAAGACCTAAAGGTCCTCGTGATCACACTCAAGTAGATTGCTCTTAATTCCAAATGGAGCCTTGATCAAGTCAACATAAAGGACTTTCTGATTTGCAGTGTCTGTCTAGTCTTAAAAGGCTTACAACTGAGTTTTTATATTAACTCATTCACACCCCCTGAAGACACATTTGAACTTTTCCAATTCAATGGTTGGAATAGTTCATTTTGGAATTTCAGGGGTGAATGAGCTAAATAAAATCACAAAATAATGAACTAAAGCAATTTGTTTGAACTTACCCATACAACTTGTGTCGGTTCCAAATGTTCAAGGCACTTTTGTAGTGTGTTGTACCATGTGATCATATATATACAGGTAGACTTGCTCAAAGCCCTGGAAATGTAAGTTTGTAAATGAAGTTAGCATTTAAATAACAAGCCAACTATTACTGGAGTGAAATTCGGATAGCTTTTATCTTGTAAAAATCCCAACTGGTTCATTAGATTGTTATATAATTAATAGTCATGGCACTTTTTACAAAGCAGATTCCAGTTAGAACTTCCATCGAATATAAACACATTCCTATTGTATATAAATAAACTGTACAACAAAGTTTTTTTTACTTAAATTGTTGAAAAATACTGATTTCTTTGACATAAAAAAGGTGGCCAATAAATCTGTCCTAAAAGTCAAAATAGTCAATACAGCAGAAGATTAACAATTGTTAGGAGCTTTAAAGTACAAAAATAAAATGAATGTTACCTACCAGATCCTGCTAGCGACAGACAAGAAGACCATGGACTGTGGGATGAAGATACCCGTCTCCAGATCCTGCTGGACTGTGCTAGTTATCAGGTTAGGGAGTACAGTAATGCAGTCACACATTTTTAAAGGTAATTGAATTCCAAAGTCAAACTGAAAATGTCCAATGATCATTTAAACTCTGAATTAAGCGACATTTATCATGACCTTTTTATATGTTTGAACAGTCAAGAAAAAGGGTTAAGAATAATTTGTTTTGCATCATACTCAAGAAAAAGCACTACATACAGTACAGTGTATATGTTAACTGCTGAAGAAATAATAATGTAATTGTGAAAAGAAATATATTAAAATCTTTAATTCTTCAAATTGTCTTAATAAATTTTAACACAAACTTGATAAATTTGTACTGAAAGAGACTGTATACATAGCAGGGGAATACCATTCCATTAGCCTGATGCCAGCTAGTAGATTCTATGTTGGGGCAAGTGAAAGTTTCCCATATCTGTTTTGAAAATATAGGTCGGGCTAGTACAACATTTCAAAATCAACTTGTGGGCTAGTGTATTCTAAAAGTGAAAGCATACACCCCTGCAGTGCAAGTCCGTAACATTACCGTTTTATATCAAAGAATGTGACAAGGATACAGGAAGGTGTAAACACAGTATGCAGAAGTCTGGGTGAGCAGGGCCGCCACCCCCATCAGTCTGACAAGGACAAACTCTAACATCTGTCTGGAGGGCAGGTAGGCATTGTCATCATTCAGGTCAGCCCTGTAACAGAGTATATAAATATATACATAAATTTACATCTTCTTCCCTTTTCAGGGTCGGTCAATCAATCAAATTGTTTCAAAAAAAATCAATTATTACAAAATTTTGCCAATACTTCTCCTTTTAAAAGTAATAATTTGAAACGCAGATTTAAAATCCAACGACCTCCAAAAAACGTTCCATGCTGAAGGGAAAAAAAAGAAATAATGCTAAAGAACATTCTGTCTACTTACGCCTCCAGTGAACTGGTAATATCTTCTAGATATTTGATTTCTTCTAAGGCACAAAATCTCTCCACACAGGATTTAATCTACAAAGTAAAACAGTGAATAACATCGTCCAACAAATAAAAATAAAGGTTTAATCGTGTCACAAGGGAGACTATTTTTTTTAAAGGGATTGGTATTTATTCATGTAAATTGAGCAAACAAATTTAGTTGATATCACATGTATACAATAAATTTGAGTAATGTACAGTCAGTGGGTTTTTTGGTCAGTTTTACTGTCGAATACAGGCTGTTTCCCCTAGCTAAAAAGTGCCTTATTTTCCCAAAATGACCAAAAGGTTAGGAATATATTTCCAGTTTCAATGCAAATAATGCCATATTTTCCCCGATTCATAAAGGAACAGGCTGTTGTAAAATTCAGGTAGCAAAAACACTGACAGTGAATCTCAAACTGTAAATTAATGATATCGCATTGTCAAAGTGGGTTATGTACAGCGTATCAAATTCATCTGTTGTTAATTCCGAGTAGCATTCAGCTTCAGGATGTTAAAATAACCCACCATTTAAGTCCCTGTAGCGTTTTATAATAACCTACCATTTTAATTAGTCCCTATAGCGTTTTATAATAACCCACCTTTTAAGTCCCTGTAGTGTTTTATAATAACCTACCCTTTAAGTCCCTGTAGCGTTTTATAATAACCCACCATTTAAGTCACTGTAGTGTTTTATAATAACCCACCATTTAAGTCCCTGTAGTGTTTTATAATAACCCACCATTTAAGTCCATGTAGTGTTTTATAATAACCCACCTTTTAAGTCCCTGCAGTGTTTTATAATAACCCACCATTTAAGTCCCTGTAGTGTTTTATAATAACCTACCCTTTTAAGTCCCTGTAGTGTTTTATAATAACCCAACCTGTTAAGTCTCTGTAGTGTTTTATAATAACCTACCCTTTAAGTCCCTGTAGTGTTTTATAATAACCCACCCTTTAAGTCCCTGTAGTGTTTTATAATAACCTACCCTTTAAGTCCCTGTAGTGTTTTATAATAACCCAACCTGTTAAGTCTCTGTAGTGTTTTATAATAACCTACCCTTTTAATTAGTCCCTGTAATGTTTTAAAATAACGTTAACCTGCCCTTTTAAGTCCCTGTAGTGTTTTATAATAACCCATCATTTAAGTCCCTGTAGTGTTTTATAATAAACCACCATTTAAGTCCCTTTAGTGTTTTATAATGACCCACCATTTAAGTCCCTGTAGCGTTTTATAATTACCCACCTTTTAAGTCCCTGTAGCGTTTTATAATAACCCACCTTTTTAGTCCCTGTATTGTTTTATAATAACCCACCTTTTAGGTCCCTGTAGTGTTTTATAATAACCCACCTTTTAAGTCCATGTAGTGTTTTATAATAACCCACCTTTTAAGTCCATGTAGTGTTTTATAATAACCCACCATTTAAATCCCTGTAGTGTTATATAATAACCCACCATTTAAGTCCCTGTAGGATTTTATAATAACCCACCATTTAAATCACTGTAGTGTTTTATAATAACCCACCATTTTAAGTCCCTGTAGTGTTTTATAATAACCTACCCTTTAAGTCCCTGTAGTGTTTTATAATAACCCATCATTTAAGTCCCTGTAGTGTTTTATAATAACCCATCATTTAAGTCCCTGTAGTGTTTTATAATAACCTACCCTTTAAGTCCCTGTAGTGTTTTATAATAACCTACCCTTTAAGTCCCTGTAGTGTTTTATAATAACCCACCCTTTAAGTCCCTGTAGTGTTTTATAATAACCTACCCTTTTAATTAGTCCCTGTAATGTTTTAAAATAACGTTAACCTGCCCTTTTAAGTCCCTGTAGTGTTTTATAATAACCTACCCTTTTAATTAGTCCCTGTAATGTTTTAAAATAACGTTAACCTGCCCTTTTAAGTCCCTGTAGTGTTTTATAATAACCCACCCTTTAAGTCCCTGTAGTGTTTTATAATAACCCATCATTTAAGTCCCTGTAGTGTTTTATAATAAACCACCATTTAAGTCCCTTTAGTGTTTTATAATAACCCACCATTTAAGTACCTGTAGTGTTTTATAATAACCCACCATTTACGTCCATGTAGTGTTTTATAATAACCCACCTTTTAAGTCCATGTAGTGTTTTATAATAACCCAGCTTTTAAGTCCCTGCAGTGTTTTATAATAACCCACCATTCAAGTCCCTGTAGTGTTTTATAATAACCCAACCTGTTAAGTCTCTGTAGTGTTTTATAATAACCTACCCTTTTAAGTCCCTGTAGTGTTTCATAATAACCTACCATTTAAGTCCCTGTAGTGTTTTATAATAAACCACCATTTAAGTCCCTTTAGTGTTTTATAATAACCCACCATTTAAGTCCATGTAGTGTTTTATAATAACCTACCCTTTTAAGTCCCTGTAGTGTTTCATAATAACCTACCATTTAAGTCCCTGTAGTGTTTTATAATAACCTACCCTTTAAGTCCCTGTAGTGTTTTATAATAACCTACCCTTTTAAGTCCCTGTAGTGTTTTATAGTAACCCACCATTTAAGTCCCTGTAGTGTTTTATAATAACCCACCATTTAAGTCCCTGTAGCGTTTTATAATGACCCACCTTTTAAGTCCCTGAAGTGTTTTATAATAACCCACCTTTTAAGTCCCTGTAGTGTTTTATAATAACCCACCTTTTAAGTCCATGTAGTGTTTTATAATAACCTACCCTTTTAAGTCCCTGTAGTGTTTTATAATAACCTACCCTTTTAAGTCCCTGTAGTGTTTCATAATAACCTACCATTTAAGTCCCTGTAGTGTTTTATAATAACCCAACCTGTTAAGTCTCTGTAGTGTTTTATAATAACCTACCCTTTTAATTAGTCCCTGTAATGTTTTATAATAACGTTAACCTACCCTTTTAAGTCCCTGTAGTGTTTTATAATAACCTACCCTTTTAAGTCCCTGTAGTGTTTTATAATAACCCACCATTTAAGTCCCTGTAGTGTTTTATAATAACCTACCCTTTTAAGTCCCTGTAGTGTTTTCTCCCTTCTGCGCTGTGAGTGATTCTTGTAGACCATCTTTGACAGAATGTGCTCCTCAGAATTCCAAACCGATACATCAGACAGGAGATGAGTGAGATTTGCCATTGTTGTTTTCATATTTTTGAAGTGTCCTTAAAAGAAATTGACTTCAGTGAGATAAGTTTGTTCAACTTTTTATGAAGAAAAATATTATTAAAATGAAAGTGTAAATATAATAAATTTTGGTTACATTTACAAATACCGGTACATTTTTAAATTTTAGAAAACTATCAGGTACATACACATATACATGAACAACAATATCAGTTTAAATATATATCCTCAATTAACACGAACCTCACAATTAAGGCAGCTAGTAATTTGTTTTCTATATACACTGTATACCTTTTCTTATGTCAATATTACATTTAAATGTAAATGTTCACAAAAGGAAAAAAATTACATTGTACCTTTGGGCCACCCAGTATTTCATCCTTTTGATTTATGTTGTTTTCCCTTTCCATGCAAAAATATGAACTAATTTAGAATAGATGAACTACAGGTAACCTATAGCTAATTACCAAAAATATACTTATGCCATTATAATGCACTTTGGAGCAAACTTATAAACTTGGTATCTAGTGCACAGTGAGCAGTGTCAACTCCAGTGCACTATGATGTCAGTGTTAACTCCAGTGCACTATGACGTTAGTGTTAACTCCAGTGCACTATGACGTTAGTGTTAACTTCAATGCACTCAATGTGTTTCCCCTAGTTTTAACAATTGAAATACAGATTACATATATATATTTATTCAGTAATTTTTTGCTCAGTTTTTCTGTCGAATACAGACTGTTTCCCCTAGTCTTCTAAAACTGACCATAATCGCAGGCTCAAAAATTCTGATCGATCGCCTGTTTATGGTCAGCTATCGACTGCTCTATAAAATGGCTGTCAATGTGAGCAGTCGAACGCACTTCAATTGAATAAAATGATGTAGCGTCCATATTGTATCGAGTACCGACATGACATCTAGTCAAGTTAGTGAGAAATGAATCAACTTAAATAAAGGTATGATTATTTTCTCTGACAAACATGTATAACTCTCACAATCTCTGTCGCCAGATTTCGACAACAATCCCCGTGTTTTATAGAGCAGTCGATAGCTGACTATAAACAGGCGACCGATCAGAATTTTTGAGCCTGCGATTATGGTCAGTTTAAGCGGACTATGTTTCCCCTAGCTAAAAAGTGCCTCATTTTCCAAAAATGATCACAAACTGCGGAACGTATTATTATTATTATTATTAAGAAACAGGCATGAGCATTTCATTTCTAGTTCTAGTTCTACCATATAGTGACCACCTTCAACAAATTGAAGATTTTGTCACGAAGTTGGGTTTATGCAGCGCAAATGACAGACTATAATATATATCACATAATAATTAATAATTAATCACTTAGTTAAAGTTAAGAGAACGAAAATTTAATTCGAGGAGAGTCCGAGAGAGAGGTCTGAGCAAGCCAGTGATTGGGAAGCCCCCACCGACAAAGCTTGTTCGGAAAAGGGGGAAAAGAAGAGAAGTAGTAAATTATTATGTTTAGTCTGTTAAATGTAACTAATTATTCTGCATCTTCAATTTTATAGGTGTGCCTGGAAAGAGATGTTTTGAAAGTGTTGAAAGTGGGTGCATTAATGATGTCAGATGGTAATTTGTTGCAGTCTAGTATGGTACGAGGAATAAATAATTGTTGTCTAGTTAGTGTTTTCGAGTATTGCTGTTGGTATTGGACCTGGTGGGAATTTCTAGGAATTCTTCTGGCTCAGTGCATCCTGTCAGGCGTGGATATGGCCACCGTGCCCCGATGAATTTTATGGAACATCTTTAGGCGTGCATCTTTCCTACGATCTGACAAGCTGCACCAGCCAAGAGTACCAATCATATCTGTTACACTAGAGGTATTCCGAAAGCGATTTGACACATATCGGACTCCTCTCCTCTGGACCATTTCTAATTTGTTGATATTAATTTTTGTGTACTGATCCCAAACAGAGCAAGCATATTCTAAAGAGGGTCTTACCAAAGATTTGTAAGCCTGTTCTTTAAATGTTTTTGAGCTAATTTTTAGGTTTCTTCTGAGAAATCCTAGAATAGAATTTGCCTTGTTGCAAATCTGATCTACATGAGAGTCCCATTTCAAATCTGATCTGAGGGTTACACCTAGGTATTTCACAGAATTAACATGTTTTAATATTTGGCCATGAAGAGAATAATTAAAAATGACAAGCGAATTTTTCTTAGAAATTGTGAGAGCTTTATACACTTATCTGGGTGGAAAGCCATTAACCATTTTTTCTCCCAAAGGGCAAGTTTGTCCAGGTCAGACTGTAGGATCCTTGCATCTTTCTGACGTAATTGTCAGATATACGATGGTATCATCCGCAAACAGTACAGATCCCTGGGGGACACCGGATAAAACTAGTACATACTCAGATTTGACGCCTTCAACAAGTACTGATTGGGTTTTATTATTTAAGAAGTTTGAGATTCAGGAAGTAGTTTTATCATCTATACCATAATGACTGAGTTTGTTGGTAAGAAGAGAGTGGATGACCTTATCAAATGCTTTGGAGAAATCCATAACCAATATATCCTATTGTTTTGAGTTGTCAATAGTTTTGGTAATATCGTCAACAAATTCTAAAAGTTGTGTTTCACAGGATCTGAATTTTCGAAAACCATGTTGGCGAGGATACAAAATATTGTGACGATCTGAATGTGTCATGATGTGTGACACTATGACATGTTCCATTAACTTACAACAAATGCAAGTGAGTGATATAGGTCTGTAATTTGCAGGATCATATTTTTGGCTTTTTTTAAATATTGGAGCAATATGGGCGGTTTTCCAATCTTGCGGAACAGTGCCAGATTGTAGGCTTCAAAGCTCTTGGACTCAAGTCGTCTGGGCCTGGTGCTTCGGAACTATCAAGATTCTTTAGTAGTTTTTGAATACCATTTGGGGTAATGAGGGGGGGGGGGGGGGGGGTGTTCATGCCGGTTGGATATATCTGATCTGGATTCATATAATTTTCTTTAGAAAAGACGTCAGGAGATATGTTTTTGGATGTAGAGAAAACTGATTCAAATTGCTTATCGAGTAGGTTTGCTTTTGAATAGGAATCTGAAATGAGCTTGCCATCCTCTTTTAGATGTGAAGTCTGTTTTCTTGTGTTTTATGTAGGTCTAAAAAAAATCATGCATGTGAAAGTTCCATTGACCGAAGTCTCATCTGGAGTAACTATGTTTTCTATATATTTCCAATACTCCTGCCGAATCTTTTTTTGGATGGAATGTTTCAGTTCTTTATATTTCTTTGTTAGATCTTTATCACCAGACTTTCTTGATATTTTAAATAATCTGTTGCGTTCACTTATCAAATGTTTTATTTCATGAAATATCCAGGGTTGGCTTTCTTTTGGTTTTGATATTTTGTGTGGTATATGCATATTCACCAAAGAGTTCAAAAATGACTTGAAGTCTTTTTCAAACTTAAAAAATAATTGGTATTGGTACATTGCCATGAACTAATTGATACAATTAACTTATTTATTGCATACTGGGGAAAATGGATGTTCACACCAGACATCTATCTGTCAAAACGTCTAACTTAGACTGGTGTAAACAAACAGTAAAAGCCAGAGGAAACTCGGGCTACTCTTGGCAGTGTCTGTTCTGACTGCCATTTCTTTATATATCCCAGGATGTGTTCTGCCATAACATACCCTTATTTTTTCCTGTAATGTTGGTCTTCATGTTACAGACAATGGGTGGAACGACGACTTTCTGGTTCCACATGTTGCTCGCTTACTACACACGTGCAACGTCTAAATATCAAGCTTCTTAAAGAGCCCGTTGAAGTTAGTCCTGCAAACGTTTGGCTTCATTCGACATTTTTATTAAATCCTACTAATTATATTATTTAAAGATGTACCACCCTAAAATTGCTGTCAATTTTAAATATTTTCGATTAAGATACAATGTTTCCTAACTGTTCACACATACACTTAAAATAACTGATGAAATAATGAACGTGTCCGGAATTGATATACCGACTAAGAGTTTCATTTTTTCTTTTATTATTTTTCCGTCGTGTAACTTCCGGTTTGATGTGTCAAACAATTTCCAACAATTTCGGCGCTAGGTTAAATACATAGACGCAAATATGGGTCTTTGTAAATGTCCAAAGAAGAAAGTCACTAACATATTCTGCTTTGAGCACAGAGTAAACGTCTGTGAACATTGTTTAGTATCAAACCATGCAAAGGTGAGTCTAGGTTTTACAACTTCATGTGTACATATGATGCATATATTCATTCAAAATCATTGAACATGCTCTGACACCGGCAGCAGTCACGGAGTCGGCCAGTACAATATATGGTAACACGTTTTCATTAATCGTCTTAATTTAAAAAAAATGGAAAATGATTGTATTGTTGTAAACGCTATATATTGAAACATCACCTGTCATCATCATTGTCAATTTGTCATCAACATCAACATTTTCATCATTACTCATGTGTTGGGCTAGCTATATTATATAGATAGACAGTAAGGACACCCTTATAGTGTGAGACTAGTGAAATTTCCAGCTGGATTAGAGGTTCTACAAACCGTTAGCTCAATTGACTAGTCAAAATTTGATATTGCTTATCTTGTTGAATATTTTTGGGTTAGTGGAATATACATAATGCATATAGTTGAAAACCAATACCCCAATTGACTTGTGGGAAAATTAATTTCTATACCTGTAGGAGCTATAGATTAAGGTTCAACAAGGCCCCTTAAAGATGTACAGAAATGCATGATATGGCATTTCATAACATTCTGTGGTGTTACAATTTTATAAGAGTTAGACAGGTTACAAACATTATAAATACAAAATGCTTTCATCAGCATGTCTAGCTTTTTTAGAACAATGCTAAATATTACAAAAAGACATTTTATGTGAAGTTCCATTATCCATCAAGGTCACACAGCCCTTCATTCGTTTGTATATTCTTTTACCAGTAAAATACTGTATACTGGAAAATTTTGCTGCAATTTAATTTTTGCCTTTTTCAGCCTCCGTAATGATGGTGAATTTATCATTACAGCAAATATAAGTAAACAGTATAATAAGAATAGTTATTAAATGTGACGGGTGAAATTAACACTCTTGACTCAGCAAGTATTGATTCATAGGTGAATGGCGAAAATCTTACTGGGTGAAAATGTCCTTGCATACAGTATGTTATCAGAGCATTATTCTGTGATACTTGTGGCTTCTCAAAGCCAAAACCATCTTGGTTTAAAGCCAGTATACCTCTCGACAGCTAGTAATAAAGCTAGAAGCTTAATTCCTCACAACCTAGGTTTATAAACAATCTTAGATGTTGTGTCCTTATTTAAAATTCAATTGGGTTACAAAAATAGACTGACATGTTGTGATGCCAGTGAACTCTATTTTTGAGGCCATCAGCCTTAATGCTTGCAGGCTAACATCCTTATGCACTATATTAATGATGACTGTATATATTGTATATCCAAATTTTATATTTGAATTTCAATGTTTAATTGGAGGTCTTTAAATATGACTTATTAGACTTAATATACTGTCAGAGGACTACTGCTGGAATAAGTGATGACATCTGGTGAAATCCCTGTTGTATTCAATGTAATAAACTCAGAGGACTACTGCTGGAATAAGTGATGACATCTGGTGAAATCCCTGTTGTATTCAATGTAATGCCCATCCTTTATCAGTTCGGTCTGATATCCAATAATACTACAATGTATAGCTTTGTGCAAATAAAAACACTGGATAGTTTTCCTTGATCAGCAATTAGACTACAGTATTAATTTTCTCTGTATACATATTTCCATGTAATACTAACTAGCTAAGCATACAATTTCCACAACATTAGTGCAAATATAAAGATTAAGCTTTACAAGTATTTGAATGTTGATGTACAAGCATAAGAAGAATGTTAGGAAAATATTTTAAAGCAATCATTTCAATTATGATGAATGGTTCATTATTGTTTTCCTTCCTTTATTAGTGTATTGTAAAGTCATACCTACAGTGGTTACAAGACAGTGATTACAGTCCAGCATGTACGCTCTGTACCAAGGTGTTAACGGCTGACAACGAGCAATGTGTACGACTCACCTGTTATGGTAAGCTGCTGGAATATTGTACAGTTATTGTTGTTTTTAATACTTATCTATTCCTCTAATAAGAGAAAGGCTCTTGTTTGTTGATATGTTAACTACTTTCCATTAGATTTAAAGATGATACAAGATATACTTTATGTTTAGAAAAAAAAATCCTGACAAAATGAATGCTTAAAATTAGAGAGCATGGCAACTTAAAAAAATCATTTTGAAATTAAGTTGTGAATTGAATTATCCTAGATAGAAATACTAAAAACATGTTGAGCAAATGCAAATTTTGTAATGATCTGCTTTTGAAAAAAAATAGACACCTTTCAGATGTTTTAAAAGCCCCTGTGATATTGAGCGATATCCTTAATAATTAGTTGCTACAAAGCATTTTCATCATCTAGAACTTAAACAGTAAACAGTAATTCCCACAGTTAGATGTAGTACATACAATGTACATATAGTTCTATACATGAGTATCCTGTTTCAGATGTGTTTCACTGGCATTGTCTGAACCGCTATGCCAATCAGATGCCTCCTAACACTGCTCCTGCTGGTTATGCATGTCCCACGTGTAATGCTGGGATATTCCCAGCTCAAAATGTAGCATCACCTGTAGCTGTGGAGTTAAGACAGATGTTATCTCAAGTGAACTGGGCCAGAGCCGGACTGGGGCTTCCACTGGTTTGTATATTTTTTACCTTCATTCACATTTTCTGATGTAAAGAAATTATTTTTTCTTAGTTTGGAAAGGCATATGTACCAGGTAACCACAAGACACCAGTGTCTCAGTTGTACAATAAATGTAACAAATGACAGGTGATATGTACATCAAAAGCTGCTTATATCTGTTAAGTTATATTAGTTATAGATATTATGTATAAAACGTTTTAGTTTTAGTTTCACTAAGTCATGTCAAAATCAATATGTTACAATGGACGAGCTTCTAAAACATGTGTGTCATCATGCTAAATAGATTAGAAAAGAGTCTCATCTTATGATGCTCATATTAAACTCCTAGCAATCCTGAAGCTACTAATGCTACTACCTGTATCTTATAATTTTTCCTTTTCCATAATCCAAACAAAAAGTATGTTTACAGTCTTTGATTAGTGAAATAATTTAGGTACAATTGGCACAGCTTTATTGTTTATAATAGTGGAATATTTGTCTTTGATTTTAAACATTTCCTTCATCAGATTGATGAGCCAGAACCACCACCGTCACCAGCACCCCCGATGGAGGTTCCCATAGAAATACAACAACAAACACTACAGCAAACAATACCTATGGCCCAGAGTACACCATTGAAGAATGAATTTGTACCAGCATCCTCACCAGCTCCTATAAGGACAACACCTGGTCCCTCCAACCACACAAGACCAAGTGCCCATGTGACCCTGACACCCCAGATGCAGCACAGTGTGATTAGTGTGGACACAGGCACCACAGTGCGAGGACAGGAGAAAGCTTATGGTGTAGCAGGTTCGCAAGAGTTGTTTCCCTTGACATTCATAACCAACATGAACATGCATGATCATTGAAGTATTTATTTGAACGTTTCTTAGCTTAGTCTTACCCGGGTATTTATTATTTTTATGTTTAAAATGAAAGGAAAAATGGAAATAATCTTAAATTCTGTACATAATATATTTTGTATATGCAGTCTGTTAAATAGGTATAAAATTGTCACTTTCATCCAGATTAAAAGAAGTTGACAATTATTGAATATGGATAGTTATCATTCCTTTAATCGTTACAGATCCAAGAAAACTGTTTGATTCAACAAAAGAAGACACAAGTAATATGTTGAATATGTCACATGACCATGATGAGGACAAATATAAAAGAAGACCTGCCCTTGAATGGCTTGGAAAATGGCTCAAGTATGTACCAGTATTTTACTTAAAGATTCCCATACCACTAGTACTGCCAAAAACTGTATCTCTGCACTGGAAACTTATTTTAATTATAGCTTTGAAAAATCATTTCTGGAAGGAAAACCATTCCCTGTGGTACTTTAATGAAAAATAATAGAATTCAGTGGGGCCTGATAGGGGTTAGAACACTGGATTGTAAGTATTCACGGGACCAGATAGGGGTTAGAACACTGGATTGTAAGTACTCAGCAGGGCCAGATAGGGGTTAGAACACTGGATTGTAAGTACTCAGCGGGACCAGATAGGGGTTAGAACACTGGATTGTAAGTACTCAGCGGGGCCAGATAGGGGTTAGAACACTGGATTGTAAGTACTCAGCGGGACCAGATAGGGGTTAGAACACTGGATTGTAAGTACTCAGCGGGACCAGATAGGGGTTAGAACACTGGATTGTAAGTACTCAGCGGGACCAGATAGGGGTTAGAACACTGGATTGTAAGTACTCAGCGGGACCAGATAGGGGTTAGAACACTGGATTGTAAGTACTCAGCGGGACCAGATAGGGGTTAGAACACTGGATTGTAAGTACTCAGCGGGACCAGATAGGGGTTAGAACACTGGATTGTAAGTACTCAGCGGGACCAGATAGGGGTTAGAACACTGGATTGTAAGTACTCAGCGGGACCAGATAGGGGTTAGAACACTGGATTGTAAGTACTCAGCGGGACCAGATAGGGGTTAGAACACTGGATTGTAAGTACTCAGCGGGACCAGATAGGGGTTAGAACACTGGATTGTAAGTACTCAGCGGGACCAGATAGGGGTTAGAACACTGGATTGTAAGTACTCAGCGGGACCAGATAGGGGTTAGAACACTGGATTGTAAGTACTCAGCGGGACCAGATAGGGGTTAGAACACTGGATTGTAAGTACTCAGCGGGACCAGATAGGGGTTAGAACACTGGATTGTAAGTACTCAGCGGGACCAGATAGGGGTTAGAACACTGGATTGTAAGTACTCAGCGGGACCAGATAGGGGTTAGAACACTGGATTGTAAGTACTCAGCGGGACCAGATAGGGGTTAGAACACTGGATTGTAAGTACTCAGCGGGACCAGATAGGGGTTAGAACACTGGATTGTAAGTACTCAGCGGGACCAGATAGGGGTTAGAACACTGGATTGTAAGTACTCAGCGGGACCAGATAGGGGTTAGAACACTGGATTGTAAGTACTCAGCGGGACCAGATAGGGGTTAGAACACTGGATTGTAAGTACTCAGCGGGACCAGATAGGGGTTAGAACACTGGATTGTAAGTACTCAGCGGGACCAGATAGGGGTTAGAACACTGGATTGTAAGTACTCAGCGGGACCAGATAGGGGTTAGAACACTGGATTGTAAGTACTCAGCGGGACCAGATAGGGGTTAGAACACTGGATTGTAAGTACTCAGCGGGACCAGATAGGGGTTAGAACACTGGATTGTAAGTACTCAGCGGGACCAGATAGGGGTTAGAACACTGGATTGTAAGTACTCAGCGGGACCAGATAGGGGTTAGAACACTGGATTGTAAGTACTCAGCGGGACCAGATAGGGGTTAGAACACTGGATTGTAAGTACTCAGCGGGACCAGATAGGGGTTAGAACACTGGATTGTAAGTACTCAGCGGGACCAGATAGGGGTTAGAACACTGGATTGTAAGTACTCAGCGGGGCCAGATAGGGGTTAGAACACTGGATTGTAAGTACTCAGCGGGACCAGATAGGGGTTAGAACACTGGATTGTAAGTACTCAGCGGGACCAGATAGGGGTTAGAACACTGGATTGTAAGTACTCAGCGGGACCAGATAGGGGTTAGAACACTGGATTGTAAGTACTCAGCGGGACCAGATAGGGGTTAGAACACTGGATTGTAAGTACTCAGCGGGACCAGATAGGGGTTAGAACACTGGATTGTAAGTACTCAGCGGGACCAGATAGGGGTTAGAACACTGGATTGTAAGTACTCAGCGGGACCAGATAGGGGTTAGAACACTGGATTGTAAGTACTCAGCGGGACCAGATAGGGGTTAGAACACTGGATTGTAAGTACTCAGCGGGACCAGATAGGGGTTAGAACACTGGATTGTAAGTACTCAGCGGGACCAGATAGGGGTTAGAACACTGGATTGTAAGTACTCAGCGGGACCAGATAGGGGTTAGAACACTGGATTGTAAGTACTCAGCGGGACCAGATAGGGGTTAGAACACTGGATTGTAAGTACTCAGCGGGACCAGATAGGGGTTAGAACACTGGATTGTAAGTACTCAGCGGGACCAGATAGGGGTTAGAACACTGGATTGTAAGTACTCAGCGGGACCAGATAGGGGTTAGAACACTGGATTGTAAGTACTCAGCGGGACCAGATAGGGGTTAGAACACTGGATTGTAAGTACTCAGCGGGACCAGATAGGGGTTAGAACACTGGATTGTAAGTACTCAGCGGGACCAGATAGGGGTTAGAACACTGGATTGTAAGTACTCAGCGGGACCAGATAGGGGTTAGAACACTGGATTGTAAGTACTCAGCGGGACCAGATAGGGGTTAGAACACTGGATTGTAAGTACTCAGCGGGACCAGATAGGGGTTAGAACACTGGATTGTAAGTACTCAGCGGGACCAGATAGGGGTTAGAACACTGGATTGTAAGTATTCAGCGGGACCAGATAGGGGTTAGAACACTGGATTGTAAGTACTCAGTGGGACCAGATAGGGGTTAGAACACTGGATTGTAAGTATTCAGCGGGACCAGATAGGGGTTAGAACACTGGATTGTTATACTACCCTTCTTACCGACTCAGCTACCTGGTTAATGGAAGTGGCTCCTGGCCAAATGTTGCTACAGTTATATCCAAACGAAAGTTAAGGGGAGGTTACTGTCTTTACATGTATGAAAAAAACTGTGCAATGATGCAGGGAATCTTAATACACCATAAATGTTTCTCACTGACGGTAAACTGCCAATATTCATAACAGTTGTGATTAGAAACATTCTGATGGGTTCTTTGACTCCTTTATGTTTTTAACGTCACGCTACCACAATTGGTACAATTTTGACAGTTTTTTAGTGATCTTTAAAAATTCAGATCTTGTATCTAGAATGTTTCTTGATTCTTGACAAAGACTTCCTCTGGTGGTTCATTTTCAGGAAAAGTTTTATATCTAAGTAATTTGTTTTCGAGATTTCCCCTTTTTTTGGTCGTAAATAATACCCAAATTGGTACACCATATCACAGGCTATGGAATTTGTTTATATTTTTGATATTTGATGTGCCGATTACAACAAAATATATTGCTTTTATAGATACCATACTGAACTATAATTGTATACAGTCACTTTTATATTATCCAAATATAAGGACCAGAAATCAACATTTAAACATGCTTATATTTAACCCCTTGAAAATCCTCCAAAATTTTGTCGACTTACATCGTTTTTACTGGTTTTCTGATATGTTTACTTTGAAATCATTTTGTACTCTTAAAATGTTCCTGAAAACAAAACTATTCGGCAGAAATGCTGATAAATATCTCTTTTGTTATACTGTAAAAGGAAAATGCTCAAATTTAATTTTAAAGTACTATTCGAACAATTTTCTGACCGTGTACCAATTTGGGTAGTGTACCAATTGTGGTAGCGTGACGTTATATCTCAATCTAAAGAAATCAATGTTGATAGAGCTGTTAACAAGTTCCCATCATTTCCTTGTCATTTATTACTCCTTATTGTGAATTTGTCAAGGATATGATTAATATTGTCAGATTTCAGTTTTGTAGAAATTTCTTTGCAGGTGGTGAGTTTTAAGTAGTTAATATTCCACAAATATTTAAAACGTACTACATGAAATTAGATGTGGACTGTAAATCTTTCATTTAATCATTGTAAATATTTCCTTTTTGTCATGGTATAGGTCTCGGGACGGGAAACACAAGAAGGACCCTAATGCAGTGATGAAGCGGTTCCTGTTTGTTTTAATCATTGGACTAATTGGATTTGTAACTGTTGTTGTGATTTTCTCTAAACTTGGACGTAACGCTACAGACAATGACCCGTTCCTGGATCCCATGGCCAACCCTAACATAAGGGTCAATGAATTACCGAAAAATATAGATTAATCAGCAATTTTAACATTTTTAAATATAATATTATGATACATGTACTTGTGTTTAAAATCTCAATTATCCACATGTAAAATATGGCAATCGAGTAAAGATTTTGGATACTCCATTCACACTTACAATTTTATCTGGATTTTACTTGAAACACAACTCATCCAGAGTTGTTTGCCCTTTCTTTACAGCATTATGGAGTTCATGTCTAGATGCAAAACCATTGGCATTCACTGTTGTCTGGATTTGGTTATCAGTGTTTTATAAAAATGGAAATTCGCTAGAGTAAATCAGACATATACGGCTATCATGCCACTACTCTACTAAAAACATGCTTTATCACTCCTTTTAATCCTCAAATATTCATTCAATAAATAGAGGATCTGTCATTAATTTCCTTTCATATTAGATTTATGATATAAGTTTTGAATTTTTCATGTTTGCTTGCCTCTGGATGACAGATTCTTTTTATCATATAATACAAAGTAAACTGTATAATTGTGATCTGAAACGAATATATTGCACTTGGCCGCCTCTGAAACGATGAAAATTGCGTCCGCTTCACAATGACGTGACGTCACATTAGTTTAAACAGTATTTTATTCAATATATGGCAGTGACAAAATAAAACAAAATCAACAAAGAGGATTCGAAAACAAGGACATAAGTACTTAAAGTAATTCGTCTCCTTAACATTGGTTGTTCCTATTCGATGGTGACGTCATTTCTGGAGCCATATTACATATGTTACATAAATATAATTTATGTGATAGCTTTATGATACTGCATAACACGGTATTCATATGATAAAGATTACTATAATATCAACAGTATCTCTTAAATGTGGAAAATGTCATATATACAATCACTGACTTGACACAAATGTTTGTACCTGGTCTGAACTCTACAGGTAGTTACAGTGAGGTGATGAAAAGCATATTAAGGTGAATATAAGCACGGATCTAATCTAATTCCGTGATATAAGTTAATATTCTTTAGACTTCTCAGAAGGTTTTTGAATCATCAGCCTAGATTAATGTTCTTGCCTAAAAGACTAAAACTTACTACAAAAATATATTCTTTTTGTGTAATTTGTATCTTTATTTATATATTATTACTTTTTCTCCTAAAAACAGTATTTTTTTAACATACAACTACATTTTGTGTATTTGTCTATAATTTAAATGAATACTTTAGAGTTGTATTACATAGTAAAATGTTTTGTCTTGTGAGTACAGTGGACCAATGTTTTCATAGAATCACCCTGTCCTTTACAGTGTGATTTCAATTCCTCAAATAAAATAAAATATTCTTTTAGATCCCCAATAGAACATTGAATAGGAAAGTCAAGTGTATAAGTACTAAGTACTAAGTTTCCGAATTGTTGCTGATTATAAATTGAAAATATAATGTGTTGTATATTACCAGAAATAAATACAGTTTAAACTAAGAGTTTAATTTTTATCAAATTTCTGAACCCTGTCTTTAGAATTTATCTCTATATCAGTTGTTTTATTTTTCTGTTCATCTGCCTTGTGTGGAAGTGTTTGTGTTGTTGAGGATTATTATTGTTTGATGTACCTAAGTTTATTACAACACTATTGTTGTAAGTGGGAACAATCTTCATATTAGTCTCTTCTTTGTTATATTTACCTTTAATTCAGTAGAAGGTAGTCATTCTCCGTTGGTGATAACAGTAAAAAAAAACTGCAGATTATGTTGCGTTGAGAGACATCAGACATGATGATTCATTCTTCATTGTTGAGTTCTTACATGTACTGTAGAATTCCAGAATGTTATTTTTGAAAGCATAGCAATTCAACTGAAGGTCAGTGATGTGATATAATTTAAATGTACATATAATTCTGTCTTGTCTGTATCTTTAAGATTCCTGTATCAAGTTAGATATTAATATCGTCATATCTAACTCAATAATAACTGTCTGAATTACATCTGTTAATTATATATTTGCGAATTTTGAAAGCATACCTTTATGTTGTTGATGGATATTGGTGTTTATGAAGAAGCCATGAACTATGATATAATTAGACTTTTCGAAATTAAAATATCAGAATCAATATTCATCTAATTAGAGTTTTTATGAGGTTTTTTGTTGTACACATACGGAAGCCATCTTTGCGAACGTAGACCTATCTGATTGGACAATTTCCATCCAATCATTTTATAGATTTACCCGTACAGTTTAATTTTTTGTACGGGCGCCTGCAAACATGTACGTGTACGTGTAGCTACATGTTCACGTCCCCGTACACGTAAGGTTGCTCAACCTCTCTAATATAATATGGTATGCATATAAATGTCTACTTTATCAACAATATTTCCCAAGCAGGAGGATACGTCACAACCTCTTCTGATATTTTCGTGTTCAATAATAAATGCTAAACATTATTTATCATTCTATTTATCAACATCATTTATGATAGAAAATGTTTTCTGAATATATTTATATGTAAATTAATTTTGAATAACAAATTCACGTGAGAAAACACATTAAAGATATTACATTTCATAAGGAAAATATATGTTTAGAATATCGGTTAACCCTTTCACCACTGTAGACCAAAATGGACTCATCCAGATCAATGCATGGTAGAGTCTACTAAAGTAACATAGGGGTGAATTGGTTAATGTGGGAAACACATGTAACAAATTAGGATCAACAAAGCCACCAGTTAATGTGGAAAATTACTGAATTATTTAATGTATTTACAAATCATTCTTTTTATTGTGGGAAATGTGTGTTTACTAAGCATATTGTATAATGTGTAAAACTAGTATTTTCAAAACACAAAATGGGAAATTTCATGTTTCCACTGCATCCTTTATAATACAGTTTATTAGGGAGACATGTTAAATATCAATTATAGTAAGAAATATATAATACAACATTTAATGTGGGAAACTTGTTTTAAATTATTTAATGTGGGAAATATATTTAAAATGCATAATTGAATGTTGGAAACTTGTTTACAAAGCAGTTATTTATGAAAATGAGTGTGAAACATTTAATGTGGAAATTCATGTTTACAAATTAAAGCATCCTTAAAATGTAAATTTCAAATTTCCAAACATCATAGCAATTATACTGTTTATAAAAAGGAAATTTGTGTGTACAAAGCATGAGTTAACAGGATAATCAAGAGATATAACAAATTGCTTGTGAATTTGTAAACTCATAAAATATTGTATCCACAATTCGTTTTTGACTTTTTAATCTTTATTTGAATTGCATATTTAATATGCACATGTATACATGACTTGTTACACTTGGCTAGATATGTCTTACACATTTCTCATACAATTACTCATACTGCTTAAATGGATATGAAATAAACAAAATGTAAGATATAAATAAATAAACAAAATCATACAAAATATCTCATATGTCATATCTTGTAGTAATTTGTTCAGGTGATAAGTTATTTATTTAA
The DNA here is from genome assembly GCF_002113885.1 of Mizuhopecten yessoensis. NCBI lineage: Eukaryota > Metazoa > Mollusca > Bivalvia > Pectinida > Pectinidae > Mizuhopecten > Mizuhopecten yessoensis. The sequence continues at coordinate 155,306 of NW_018408885.1, forward strand.
TAAGATATCTCATATAACTTACTTTTCACTATAAAGGCATACTCTAAGTTTTTTATTTATCTTTTATTATCATTAAAATTAGAAACTTCTAAATTATTCTAATGTTGTATAAATTGAATATGTATACCTTTCTGTTTACATAAGTGTGCTGTTGGTAAAACACAAAAACTCAGGACTTAGTATTTATAGAATTGATATGTCCATGGCTCATTGTGTACGTAGGTGTTTCATAAAAGGGCGTTCAGCCATTCAGTCATGTTCCTATAATTATGAAGATACATTGTATGACCTTGGACTGGATACATTGTATGACCTTGGACTGGATACATTGTATGACCTTGGACTCCCTCCTGTGACTTTGGAAACACAAACACAACAGTGGTTGTGCATAGACATGTCACTTTCCCTTTGATCTAGCTATGGTATAAAACCAACTTATTTTACACAGTTTTACTAATACCATATGGTATTAGTGAAGCTCCTCCCCTATACTGAATACAATAGAATTCTCCATTCTCATTGGTCAGTCAATAAAAGTGTACAGTGGCCAATTAGTGAATGTTAATAGGATATCGACACCGTGGGAAATAAATACAAATACAAATACAGGAAGTTCAAACACATTTTATTAAGCAACATTGTTGCAAACAATTCAACAAATTTCGCCTTTACAGACAGGTTCCACGGTCCATCTTTTTCCCGTTTTGTAAGTTAAAGTCTTAGCATAAACTGGTACCAGTCGGTCTTGTAATTAAAAGACACGTGGCAATTGTGAAACACATTTCTGGACATATTAGAAATACAGCAAATGGAACATGGTCCTTTTCTGTAGGCATGTTAATATTCACATTAGTAGGCTTAGTATCTGAGTTACCATTTTTACATGTAGCGCCCTCAATTTTTACCTTTTTATCCTTCGGAGGGTCCAATAATTTGCTCACTTCTAACAGCGGTGCAGCACACAGTCTCTTGAAGTTTGAACTGCTGTGCTCCTGTGACCAGTTCGGGACATTATCAACTGTTAAAATTGTTACGTGTCACTTTATGCGACAAGTCGGTTACATCATAGGCTTCGCAATATGTCAGTTATCGTACTCGAGGGGCGGAGCTTACATCTCTCGCGCTACGCGCTCGAGAAGTAGCTCGGCCCCTCTCGTACAATAACTAACATATTGCTCGGTTCCTATGATATAACCAATACTAGGCAACACTGTCTAATCATGATATATCCAAATATGGAGTTTCGTCAGTTAGAGAAGTTATAACATTTCATAAAATCATGTTGTAGTTTTTGGTAGACAAGGATAACCATGAAATGTGACATCATGCTATGACCTTGGTGTTACAGGGGTGACTAGCTGTGTTGTGTGACCACGGAATCAGATAGCTATTCTAATTCCGTGGTGTTACATGGATGATTAGCTGTGTTGTGTGACCACGGACTCAGATAGCTAATCTCATTCCGTGGTGTTACCAGGATGACTAGCTGTGTTGTGTGACCACGGACTCAGATAGCTAATCTAAATCCGTGGCGTTACAGGGATGACTAGCTGTGGTGTGTGACCATGGACTCAGATAGCTAATATAATTCCGTGGTGTTACAGGGATGACTAGCTGTGTTGTGTCACCACGGAATTAGACTCAGATAGCTAATCTAATTCCGTGGTGTTACGGGGATGATTAGATGTGTTGTGTCACCACGGACTCAGATAGCTATTCTAATTCCGTGGTGTTACATGGATGATTAGCTGTGTTGTGTGACCACGGGCTCAGATAGCTAATCTAATTCCGTGGTGTTACGGGGATGACTAGCTGTGTTGTGTGACCACAGAATCAGATAGCTAATCTAATTCCGTGGTGTTACGGGGATGATTAGATGTGTTGTGTCACCACGGACTCAGATAGCTATTCTAATTCCGTGGTGTTACATGGATGATTAGCTGTGTTGTGTGACCAAGGACTCAGATAGCTAATCTAATTCCGTGGTGTTACGAGGATGACTAGCTGTGTTGTGTGACCACGGAATCAGATAGCTAATCTAATTCCGTGGTGTTACGGGGATGAATAGCTGTGTTGTGTGACCACGAACTCAGATAGCTAATCTCATTCCGTGGTGTTACGGGGATGACTAGCTGTGTTGTGTCACCACGGAATCAGATAGCTAATCTAATTCCGTGGTGTTACATGGATGATTAGCTGTGTTGTGTGACCACGGACTCAGATAGCTAATCTAATTCCGTGGTGTGACTAACTGTCTAGTCTTGAGGCATTCATCTATCAATGCAAGGCGGGAAAGAACTGCAATCATTTGTCATTTTTTCCTTACACTGCTCTCGTCATCACAAGCTTGGCATTTTGGGGTGCGGACCAAATTTGTACGCAACACATCTTTCTGTCATGTCGTAAATTTCGTAAAGTAATGAGCCAAGAAGACGTTTTGGAGAGAAAAGGACAAAAATACGATGAATTTACAATTGACATCTTGCTGTGACCTTGACATCGGAGTCGCAGTCCAGAGAATAGGGATACGTATTCGATGTACGCTGTCTATTCAGGATCGTACTTTCATGAAGTTTCGTAAAAAAAAATCAGTTATTGCCCAGACAAGCATTTTTAAGTTCATCATCAGTCCTATCCTTTATTCTATCACAATGAAAATGTTATCATTGGTTACACTACACTATATATTTAACTTTTAATGAGGTTAATGCATTTCTGTGTAGAACTATAGCATTGACTGAGATCGATGTTTCCCACAGCAAATGACAGAGACGTCCTAACTGCTTAGTAAATTAAAATGCAAAACAATGAAATAAGGTTATACAGACAAGCATTGAATAGCCGCGATGTGTTTTCCCGACGAGTACGGACCAATAATGATAAAATTGTCATGTGTTCTGAAACTTTGCAGAGAATCAACATCAGAGGAGGCGGGACGCATATCAAGGATTCAATACTAGTGTTGTATTATCAATTGATCTTAATTCTTAATTATTATTTATAAAGTTAAGACATTTCCGATTTACCTTTTTGGTTGTGATGCAGAAGTAGCAAAAGAAGTCAAATTGGAGTCAAACGACTTACCGGTAATCTCCACACAGTAAACAAGGGCGGATCTAGGCCCGGCTTCCCGGTAATCTCCACACAGGAAACAAGGGAGGATCTAGGCCCGGCTTCCCGGTAATCTCCACACAGTAAACAAGTGCGGATCTAGTCCCGGCTTACCGGTAATCGCCACACAGTAAACAAGGGCGGATCTAGGCCCGGCTTACCGGTAATCTCCACACAGTAAATAAAGAATTTGATATACTTTTCATGTTTTCACATATTGGGTTGTTTTCACGTTACATACCGCCGTGTTTTGTAGAGCTATGGAGATTTAGTATTCATATTGGTTGATATTATGTCTAAAATAGATACGACAAAACATTCCAAGCGTTTGCTTCCTTGTTTTACTTATTTCAATTCACAGCAGAGAACCATGGATTAAATGGAACACAACGATCTACTTTATATTAGTCAAGTAAGAAACGATCGTGAGAGTCGGGACCACCCGGTACTGTGGCTTTCTGTGTGGAGAAACTCAAGTTTTACACACGTGCTTCCTTACTTCTTTCGAAACGCGTTTCCTTACTTGATATTTCTAGTAATTACTATTGACAATCAGACGGACAAACCATCTACCCCTTGCCCACCTGCTGACATCCCTTTGATGTCATACCTGGACACAGGTATATAGTTGTGTTTTTGGCCTCATGTTGTCAACACTGGACACAGATGTGTTTAGTGTTATTAACCTGTACACAAATTTCACACCAATGTAGGCTAAGGGAGTGATTTGAGATGATTTTTATTGTTGAACCAAGATGTTAAATTATATACTAGCACGGGATTAGATTATAGGGTAATACATGTACATGTATATGGAGAAGAAAAAAAATCGAGTCTCATAGTTCAATTATATTTTCGAGATAAACATTATCACGGAAATAGATTATCTATCTTAGTCCGTTATATAATTTAGCATCGCATACAAAAGTACTCGTCTGCTGGATAACCGAACTACTCGGTATATAGTGAAGCGGACGTAAAACCAATCAATCAATCAATCAATCACATAAGTACTGTTCTGTATTAAATTAAATGTGTATACGTAACTGTCGGTATTCTGCTGTTTATATTTGAATTGTCTACCAAACATAAGGAAGACACAATGTAGTCAATTTTTCATTAAACGGTAATTTTAAAAATATGACATACATTATTTCCCTCACCCTCGTTTATTCGACCACGGAATTATATTTTAAGGCCATGATTCGACAAATTTCTTATCCGTGCTCAGAAACAGGACATGCAATGCTGCAAATCTGTGCTACTCTATTCGGAGTTGTCAGATTGGTCTCAACAGAGACGCATACATTACAATAATATATACGTCTCTGATCAAACTCACTGTCTGAAAACTCTGGCAAATTTTAACAGAGCTGGATACCATCTACATAATGTTATCTTCAGCATAATCTGATTCCTCAAAACGAAAAAAACCCCACTATTTCATAATCTGACACTGTATGACCATGGCTGTTCTCTATCCCGTCTATTCCTTCCATGGTGACTGCTAATGTCAGTCGTTGAACTTGTGACGCCACAACCGATAGGGTCCCGTTTACCGTGAGTTAGAATTCTGCTTATTAGTAGTAATTAAAGGACAAGTGAAAATCGTACAGTTTGCACGTCAATATGTAATATATATACGTCTCTGATTGAACTCACTGATTTTTATGCGGTTTTCGAAATTTTTGTTTTTGGATCATACATAATTATAATATGTTCATTTTTATTTTCGTTCACTATATACAAGTACCAGGTGCGTACGCGTACGTAGTTAGCACTCGTTTGGAGCGGATTCATTTAGGGATGGGTCCAGGGCAGGGATGTGTAGTGGACATCCCTGGTCCAGGGCAGGGATGTGTAGTGGACATCCCAGGTCCAGGGCAGGGATGTGTAGTGGACATCCCAGGTCCAGGGCAGGGATGTGTAGTGGACATCCCAGGTCCAGGGCAGGGATGTGTAGTGGACATCCCTGGTCCAGGGCAGGGATGTGTAGTGGACATCCCTGGTCCAGGGCAGGGATGTGTAGTGGACATCCCAGGTCCAGGGCAGGGATGTGTAGTGGACATCCCAGGTCCAGGGCAGGGATGTGTAGTGGACATCCCTGGTCCAGGGCAGGGATGTGTAGTGGACATCCCTGGTCCAGGGCAGGGATGTGTAGTGGACATCCCAGGTCCAGGGCAGGGATGTGTAGTGGACATCCCAGGTCCAGGGCAGGGATGTGTAGTGGACATCCCTGGTCCAGGGCAGGGATGTGTAGTAGACATCCCTGGTCCAGGGCAGGGACCTGCAAACTGTTAGGCCTACAGCTATATCTGGACCTAAACTAATGTGTAAGTTCAGGGTAATTTTACATGTTTTAGGGGTTTAAGGGTTTAGATCTACTTTCGGAAAAAACGACACCTCCAATGATTATATATTATATACATATATACAACATGTATAGGTCAAAGAAGTAATATAGACGGTAAAATCCCATATAACACTGGAGGTATGTCCGTAGGATACGAATTACTTAAAATATTATATGGGGCAAAGAAGTAATTCCAACAGTGTGGACAAGTTTAGGTTGTCAAATTTTCGGAGCGCTCCTTTTTCAAGACACAGTGAAACAGAAAAGTTACATGTGCATGTATATATATATATATATCACTTTAGTTTAAGTCAAAATATAGCTGTAACCACGGACTTAGATAACAGGCTAATCGAATTCCGTGCTGTAAGAAGTTCTCGGGTCCCAGTGAATAGGGGGACAATGAGGTGCAATAAGCTCTGGGTTTTTTTTATGTTTGAGCCACGTACTTAGATAGACCACGGACTAAGATAACAGTCTAATCTAATTCCGTGGATAGACTAATCTAATTCCGTGCTGTAAGAAGTTCTCGGGTCCCAGTGAATAGGGGGACAATGAGGTGCAATAAGCTCTTGTTTCTTATGTTTGAGCCACGGACTTCGATAGACCACGGATATAGATAGGCCACGGACTTAGATAGACCGCGGAATTAGATAGACCACGGACTTAGATAACAGGCTAATCTAATTCCGTGGATAGACTAATCTAATTCCGTGGAATAGACTAATCTAATTCCGTGGTTTGAACCCTGCAGCTACGTGTCTGGTTACAGTAGAGACGTACTGGCTTTATATGTCTCTGGTTAGTTAGATTTGTACATAAACTGAGGCGTTCGAAGTAAGTTACAGAGTTCAGTGACAGAGTTTAATGTTTAAAATCATTCACTTATTACTACAATTTACAACAAAGTCGTTTCAAAAATGCTGAAGATCATTTATTTGAAAAACCCGCGTATAATTTGGATGGATCCCTGAGTTATCTTTCTTGGTGCACATGCCGGTCTGGGATTGCGTTTTGGATACCCAGTTGAGAATTTCCCTGAATCGCCGTTTAGTAGACGTCACAGCAGTATGGTAATATAATACAGATATTTTTTGGTTATTTCTCTTTCACACGCAATCATGTCAAACAAATCAAGCACTTTGCATTCCATTTACAGCTCACAAGACCTTTTGCCAGGTTGTTTATCAGACAGAGGTGTTACTCCAAAATATTACCCGGTGTAATAAACTCCGACCTTTGCGGTCTCGGTACACCAGGAATGGCTCGGTTTGAAAGCTATTCGGATAAGGTTAGATGTTTGATGTACACTTTTATTTGATATTGTTGTTTGCATGCTTATAATTATGTTACTCTTATAAATCATGCACTCTACTACTGTTTCCACTTTTGTTAGGCTTGAGCAGGAACAACGAATCCTATGCTTCGTGTATATTGCATATGAACAATCAGTTTAATGAAACAAACATTTATGTGCCACAAACTAATGTCACCCGTGACTTCATTAGGTGCTGTCTTATTATGTATCCTCAAAGGTAAAGAAAAAAATAAGCCTAATGGGGCATTTCCTTGACCAATTTCCATTCCCATCCACACATTGTTCTATTGATCTATATTATGTTAATTTAAAAACGTGAATTGAGTTTTAAATGTATATAAATTGTTGTAATATAATGGTTTCTAAACTTTCCTGAAGCCGAAATTGATAAATGGGTGTGTCTCGATCGAGTGACCGGAATACATTTACATGTACCTGTTTTAAAACGAAACACCGTTCAGGTCTCCGACGGTCAAGTTCACACATTATTTGGTCGGCAATTTATAATTCATTGTTCAGTTTCTGACATTTATTTAAGTGTAAAAATAATAGCTCTTTCTTACGATGGCGCTGCTTTCTCAATGACGGTTAAACGTGACTGAAATTATAGGCTTATGCCAGCTTTCACGCACTGTGTGTAAATGACTGACCATTAAAACAGTACATACAGTCTCAGTGCTAGTAGATAGTTTTGAAAACTAAAACACGGAATTAAAATCCATGCTTAAGTTACGATGAACAAATAGTTCGAAATTTTCAAACTGAAATCAATACAATGACACGCTTCTTATGAATTAACAAACATGTAACCCCTTCTGACAGTAACATTTCATGGTGTCTTGCGCCAACTCATCAAGGTTCAGCAGGTGGCTGAATTAGACTTTTTGAAGGAACAGGTCTTGAGTTTCTATATGATATATTATATGTTACTATACCATTTCTGTTTTTGATCCCAGTAAAAATAGAGAAAACTTCATTTAAATTGGTTTTGAAATTATTTCTCTGCTTTAACTCATTCACCCCTGAAATTTTGTTATGAACTATTCCAACCTTTAAATTGGAAGAGTTCAAATGTGTCTTCAGGGGTTAATGAGTTGCCTACTAACAAACAAATGATCACATTGTAATCATCCTTGTTCTTATTATTTGAAAGTGTTGAAAGCGGGGTCAATGTTTATATGACATAGTTAGATGATTTTACTAGTCAATTATAGATTAGATGCAGTTTAATTCAATTTGAAAATGCTTTTCCTGCATGTGATATTCACACTCACAATTTTTCCAAAATTCAGAAAGCAAAGTTAACAGAATTATAAAGATTCATGTATAGCAAGATTTTTCTAACTATTGTAGTCTATTATTTTCACATATATTGCTGTTCTGTAGTAAAACTGTGCTATTTAAATATTGTTTCTAATTTGTCGTTAAGCAGAGAGCTCTTGTCACATAGTTTGATTATATTATCCATCCCATTACTTAACTAGAATGTCACCACGCTTAACATTGCAGCAATCATATAAAAACATGGATGTTTTCACACTGCAATGTGCCACTAATAATGACTTTGACATTGATGATTATTGTTTTGTCAACACAAGGGAAGGAGTGACTGTGCAATATTATTGTAAAAATAATTCCTTGTAGCATGTGAAAAAGATATTTGTTTCATGGCCATGATTGGTTAAAAAAAAAAATGTTTTCATATTTATTTTTTATGGGTTAGGTAATTTTCAATAAATTTAATAGACACTTCATCTATAAAATTAACTACACCTCCATTAAGAAGAACCTCTTTATTTATAAAGGAATATTCTATAAAAGCCGTTTCGAAATTTTTCCATCGGTAGTAAGTAGTAACAAATAGTAGGGTACATAATTTCCCAAATTAACAATCTCTGATCCTAATAAGAATTATGTTATAACGGATTCGTGTTACTGGACGTTACTTGTTGAGGTGCGTGCTTTAATTCGACCGGAACCGGAAACTCGATAGGTATTATCATAACAAAAATGGAGGCGGAATCTACCAACACACCTGCACCGGGCCACAATGACTCGCCAGGTACACACAGACGAGCTGGCAAAAGCATCGACAGACAAGCATCGACAGTTCAACCTGTTCGGCACATTATGCAAGAACCGTTGACCTTTCTGAAACCGAAACAAGAACCAAGGGCTAGCGATTGTGATTATTCCTGTGGTGTGTTCAACAATGGAACTGGAGGAGACATAAACCGTCAATCAGACAAAGACGATAGCTATTTTCCTCGTCGCCACTTCCTCCAAACTAATATGTATAGAACTGGTGCTGGAAACGAATCCGAAACGACGGGACGTTTTGCAGAAACTAATGTCACAATGACTAGTAACGTACAGAATAATGAACATCATACTTTCACGGGGTCAGATTTGATGAGTACAAGAACAAACCAAGACTCTCATTTAAACAAAAGAGATCAAAGTGACATGCATGTTACAGAGAGATCGCAAGCCGATTTTCCTGTACCTGATCTAAGAAGCGCAGAGAGAGTATCGGGGAATACAGAGATACCCTCTTCCTCATCACTCCCTGTTTTCCCAAACCAAAGGCCCCCTCCTTACCCAGTGTATATGTCGCAAGCAGCACCTCCAACTACAGAAGGAATAGTAACACATCATACAACAGCACATGTTCCTGCTTCCCAAAGCAGTTGGGAAACCCGACCTAAAGTTGAAGGTTACAACAATATGGGATTCAACAGTAATGTTTCGGATTCATCAATGCAGTCACAAATTCAGGAACTGGCAAGTTCTTTAGTTTCGATGGCAGATAATATGCCGATGCCTACACCATCTTCTAATTCGGTCGGATTTCCCATGAGCACAGCAGAAGTAGGACAGGATTCCCAGAATGTCATGTATATGATGCCTGGTGGCATGCCCGATGTCAAGAAGAGGAGAGAACTATCACTGAAAACTAAAGTAGACATAATAAACAACGCAGAAGGAAGTGGAATGAGTCAACGACAGCTTGCTGCTCAGTTCAATATATGTAAAAGTCAAGTACACAATATTTTAAAGAGGAAAGAAGAGATCAAAGAAACATATGAAATATCACCAGGATCTGACAGAAAGAGGCGATTTATAAGGACAGAGAATGACGAAATTAATATAATGACTTTGGAGTGGTACCACCGTTTAAAACAACAGAATGTGAAGTGTGTGACAGGGAAAATGTTACAGTGTAAGGCAAGAGAAATTGCTCAACAACTCGGCAAAACAGAATTCAAAGCTTCCAATGGATGGCTTGAGAGCTTCAGAAAGAGACACAAAATCGGACCATGTAACAATATAAACAAAGTGAATACCCCAAAGTTTGATTTTACGTATAGTGGCATGGCAAGTAATGGATTTTTCAAGAGTGCAATAAATAATCCTGAACTGTGGAACACATATCATTCCCAACCTGTTCCTAAGGAGTCTATAGAGGATTCCAGATCCAGTCCTCAGTCTGACGAGGAAGTAACGTCCCAGAACTTATACAGCTACAATTTCAACATGATGTTACAAAACAGAAATAACAATAATAATGAAGGAGAAACGGAGGACGACAGAGTGGATAGATTTGATGTTGATTATAATGCAAACGAAGACGAAATCTACCCATACACTGACACAAATGATGGTGTAGGTTATTCACGCCTCTTACTTTTCAGTTACACACATACCATATAAGCATTATCAGGGGTGCACAATTTCAAATTTAGTGTACTTGACGCAGACAGATTTCAATCAGTTTTTCTTTTCTGATCTAATTTTCAGACTTGAGAGTATGTGTATATCCCAAAAGTCAGGCTAGAGGAATAGTACACCTCTGATATATCCATACTTTTTTCTGCTTAAAATACACTTTAAACTTTAACCTTGATAATTGGATTTTTGTTTAATTTTTCAACAAAAAAGCTATGTGAATACCACAAACAACTACTTGTATTCAGTTCTTGAATATAAATATGGAAATTGCTAATATCTATAAAGCTATATTATATGTTTAGTTAAACAATACTCCTCCACAATGTACATAGCTGGGGTTATGTTTTGACCAAATTTCATCATAATATACCAGGCATTATGGCTTTTTCTCCACTAACAAAGAAATTTCCATATAATAAGAAGTTCAGATGAAAAAATTCAAAGACAAGTGCTAGAATAATCAAAAAGATACCTAGCTGCAGACTTTTGTCACACCCTAGCTTATGTAGCTGCCTTTAGTTGTACCACTTGTCACCCTCCATATTATTTATGTTCTCTGTCAGTTAACTGAATAAGTACAAAGGTATGATTGTGTTAATGTATATATATTGACTGTACACATAAGGCAAGAAATAAGCTGAGAATCCTTTAGTTTGAAAGTAGACCCATACTAGAAAAAGAAACCATGCGCCTCTGGTGAAGTTACAGCTGCCTGCAGTCAGCAAGTGTTATGTATTACACTCTGGTGAAGTAACAGCAGCCTGCAGTCAGCAAGTGTTATGTATTATACTTTGGTGAAGTTACAGCTGCCTGCAGTCAGCAAATGTTATGTTTTACACTCTGGTGAAGTTACAGCTGCCTGCCGTCAGCAAGTGTTATGTATTACACTCTGGGGAAGTTACAGCTGCCTGCAGTCAGCAAGTGTTATGGTTTACACTCTGGTGAAGTTACAGCTGCCTGCAGGCAGCGAGTGGTATGGATTACACTTTGGTGAAGTTACAGCTGCCTGCAGTCAGCAAATGTTATGTTTTACACTCTGGTGAAGTTACAGCTGCCTGCCGTCAGCAAGTGTTATGTATTACACTCTGGGGAAGTTACAGCTGCCTGCAGTCAGCAAGTGTTATGGTTTACACTCTGGTGAAGTTACAGCTGCCTGGAGTCAGCAAGTTTTATGTATTACACTTTGGTGAAGTTACAGCTGCCTGCAGTCAGCAAATGTTATGTTTTACACTCTGGTGAAGTTACAGCTGCCTGCAGGCAGCGAGTGGTATGGATTACACTTTGGTGAAGTTACAGCTGCCTGCAGTCAGCAAGGGTTATGTATTACACTGGTGAAGTTACAGCTGCCTGCAGTCAGCAAATGTTATGTTTTACACTCTGGTGAAGTTACAGCTGCCTGGAGTCAGCAAGTTTTATGTATTACACTTTGGTGAAGTTACAGCTGCCTGCTGTCAGCAAGTGTTATGTATTACACTTTGGTGAGGTTACAGCTGCCTGCAGTCAGCAAGTGTTATGGTTTACACTCTGGTGAAGTTACAGCTGCCTGGAGTCAGCAAGTTTTATGTATTACACTTTGGTGAAGTTACAGCTGTCTGCAGTCAGCAAGTGTTATGTATTACACTGGTGAAGTTACAGCTGCCTGCAGTCAGCAAGTGTTATGTACAGTACTGTATTACACTTTTTACATGGTGATATATCTACACATCGTCAAATCTCTTCATCACTTGTTGTCTGGAAGTTTTGGTTCCTGCTGTTGTTTGTTAATATGCTCTTGACGTAATTATAAGTTTGATAATGATAAAAGAGTATTTAATAATTAAATACTCTCGGTGATCATAATACAAGCAACAACCTGAAGAGGGATTTTTTTTATTAACAATGAACCGGTACTATATACTGTTCAGTATAAACTACCAAGTACTTATAAATTGCAAGTGTTTTATTAAAAAGGTATAAAAATAAATATATACTGTACTGGGCAGCAACATAAAAGCTGACCTAAAATTATAACTAGAGTTTGTTTATTTAGAGTGCCTCAGTTATGAGCTTCATATTTATATATTTTTTTACTTTTTAGGCAACACACAGGATAGAGACGGACAGCTTTGGCAAGCTTGAGGTGCCCGCCAACAAATACTATGGGGCAAACACTGCCAGATCACTGATGAACTTTGATATTGGTGGGCCAAGCGAACAGATGCCGGTGTGTGACTTTTTCAGTTGCTCTGATAAGTGTCGTTTGATTACTATGTATTGAAGTCCTCGTAGTATTATCTTCTCTACAGAATATTAAAGAGTAACATTTAATTCTGAGTAATTTGTTTAGTCCTGTGACAATTTTAAAGATTCAATGCATTCTTACCATTTATCTTGAGTTTCATCATGGTCATATTTACTTTGACCTAGGGTTATTTTGGAAATTAATATGTTTCTATTGAGGGGGAGGTAAAGCTCAAAAGAGGCATATTTTACTTTCCAGACTGCCCACACTCTTTTGTCCCTTGGCCTTCTGTAAATGTTACCCATTATTTTAGACTCTATCATCCATACATTGACCCTATCATCCAAACATTGATCCATACATTGACCTTATTATCCATACATTGACCCTATCGTCCATACATTGATCCATACATCCATACATTGACCCTCATCCATACATTGACCCTCATCCATACATTGACCCTATCGTCCATACATTGACCCTATCATCCATACATTGATCCTCATCCATACATTGACCCTCATCCATACATTGATCCTATCATCCATACATTGACCCTACCACCATACATTGACCCTATCATCCATACATTACCTATTTCAAGTGTTTCCATGGGTACTAGTTATCTGTAGCTGGTCCAAAATGGATGCAGGCAATACAAAATGGTAGGTCAATACAGGAATGCTTATATTTTTAAATTAAAGATTTCCAGGGTATGAAATACATGCTCGTAAAAACTTTCCTTGTGAGTAGCGATCCTGTCTACAGTTGAACTTGCCCATCCACCTGCTATCTACATACATATTAAATAACCATTTTAATACTGATTTGATCATTTTCCAAGTAACTTTTCTTTATGTTTACAACACGTCCAAAGAGACCACATTTCTATAAGGATATTGTTGCCTGTTCCTTGGGTAAACTTAGTAGATGAGTTTCATTTATTCTTCCATCTTTGCACTCTAGATCTGTATAGTATAGTAAGTTAAGGGCTTGTTTTTGTTTTAGATCCCGATCATCCATGCCTTCGGTGTACTGAAGAGATGTGCCGCTGAGGTCAATCAAGACTATGGCCTTGACCCCACGATTGCCAAAAATATCATGATAGCTGCTGAAGAGGTATACAAAAGGCCAAAGAAATAAAACTATCATAGCTTTTACAGAATATCCTAGAACAATTTTAGCAAGTACTGTCCCATAGTAACCATGTTAATACAATAAATTCCTATAACATTATAAATCTGTTTTCACCTTACAATGTTTGAGTACAGTGGTATTACTGTCCAATCGGAATTTCATGTCCTGTCTTTCTGAACATAAAATGAATGGCAAATTCAACTGAGAGCGAAAACAATTATATAGTTAGCAGACTAGCAGTACTGAGAGAGTCATTATGAATGAAATATCTGAGCAAGTTTGAGTGCTGTATATAGTAACATGCCATTGCTTAAGATCCATTAATGATGGTGCTGTATAACTTAACCATTAATGATGGTGCTGTATAACTTAACCATTAATGATGGTGCTGTATATAGTAACATGACAATGCTTTAGATAGCTTCACCATTAATGATGGTACTGTATATAATAATACGACAATGCTTTAGATAACTACACCATTAATGATGGTACTGTATATAGTAACATGACAATGCTTTAGATAACTACACCATTAATGATGGTGCTGTATATAGTAACAAGACAATGCTTTAGATAGTTACACCATTAATGATGGTACTGTATATAATAACATGACAATGCTTTAGATAGCTACACCATTAATGATGGTACTGTATATAATAACATGACAATGCTTTAGATAGCTACACCATTAATGATGGTACTGTATATAGTAACATGACAATGCTTTAGATAGCTACACCATTAATGATGGTGCTGTAAATAGTAACATGACAATGCTTTAGATAACTACACCATTAATGATGGTGCTGTAAATAGTAACATGACAGTGCTTTAGATAACTACACCATTAATGATGGTACTGTATATAAGAACATGACAATGCTTTAGATAACTACACCATTAATGATGGTACTGTATATAGTAACATGACAATGCTTTAGATAACTACACCATTAATGATGGTGCTGTATATAGTAACATGACAATGCTTTAGATAACTACACCATTAATGATGGTGCTGTATATAGTAACATGACAATGCTTTAGATAACTACACCATTAATGATGGTGCTGTATATAGTAACATGACAATGCTTTAGATAACTACACCATTAATGATGGTACTGTATATAGTAACATGACAATGCTTTAGATAGCTACACCATTAATGATGGTGCTGTATATAGTAACATGACAATGCTTTAGATAACTACACCATTAATGATGGTGCTGTATATAGTAACATGACAATGCTTTAGATAGCTACACCATTAATGATGGTGCTGTATATAGTAACATGACAATGCTTTAGATAACTACACCATTAATGATGGTGCTGTATATAGTAACATGACAATGCTTTAGATAGCTACACCATTAATGATGGTGCTGTATATAGTAACATGACAATGCTTTAGATAACTACACCATTAATGATGGTGCTGTATATAGTAACATGACAATGCTTTAGATAGCTACACCATTAATGATGGTGCTGTATATAGTAACATGACAATGCTTTAGATAACTACACCATTAATGATGGTGCTGTATATATTAACATGACAATGCTTTAGATAACTACTCCATTAATGATGGTACTGTATATAAGAACATGACAATGCTTTAGATAACTTCACCATTAATGATGGTGCTGTATATAGTTACATGACAATGCTTTAGATAGCTACACCATTAATGATGGTGTAGTTATCTAAAGCATTGTCATGTTCCTATATACAGTACCATCATTAATGGAGTAGTTATCTAAAGCAATGGAATGTTACTATTTACAGCACTATCATTAATGGTGTATTTATCTAAAGCAATGGAATGTTACTATTTACAGCACATATAAGAACATGACAATGCTTTAGATAGCTACACCATTAATTATGGTACTGTATATATAGTAACATGACAATGCTTTAGATAACTACACCATTAATGATGGTGCTGTAAATAGTAAAATGCCATTGCTTTAGATAACTACACCATTAATGATGGTGCTGTAAATAGTAACATGCCATTGCTTTAGATAACTACACCATTAATGATGGTGCTGTAACTCTGTGCTGTAGGTGGTGAAGGGGAAGTTAGACACTCACTTTCCCCTGGTGGTGTGGCAGACTGGCTCGGGTACACAGACCAACATGAATGTCAACGAGGTCATCAGTAATCGTGCCATAGAAATTATGGGTGGTCAGCTAGGCAGCAAGACTCCTGTCCACCCAAATGACCATGTCAACATGAGCCAGGTAAATATAGAACCTTATACCTCCACTAAGAATCTGATGTTGTGATTAGCCACATTCAGTCACATGACCCAAAACTATATTCGACTGTATATGTTAAATCCAATTTGGTCCTGATCTTGGAGATATCATTATTTATGACTCTGGAGATTATGACCCAAAGGTCAAAAGCAAGGCTCCCTATTTGAGATGGTGTTATCAAGATATGTTTAACTGTTGCTTGTGACATCTTTCAATGCCTCAATAAAACACTGCTCCTGAAAATTTGTTTATGTGTAGAAAAACGTCAGCAAATGAGAATTAGAATCTTTTTGGAATAAAAAACATTTAAATATTCCAGTTAAGGTCAAAATGATGATATTCAGATCCTTGATCAGCTACTCTTGGCAGCCTTGCGGCAATGGTCTATCAGACCACCTTAAGCCACCGCAAGTAGTTTGTGGCCTGCCTTCATTTTACCATAATGACCTATACAGGAATAATTAGCAGTTTGTTTATTATTAGGGAGATTAAAATATTTTTCCATGTTTTTTCTTACACATACATGCCATGAATGTTTAACATTTAGAAAATCTGTTTTAACAACTACATTTTTTAATGCATAGAGTTCCAATGACACCTTCCCTACTGCCATGCACATAGCTGTTGCTATGGAGGTAAACCATAGACTGTTGCCAGGGATGGAGAAACTAAGGGCCTCCTTAGCTGCTAAGTGTGAGGACTTCACAGAGAGAAAAATCGTCAAAATAGGACGGACGCATTTGCAGGTACAAATTTACATTGAATTTATGTCATTGATATAAAGGAGCAAAAAAAAAGGTTTTAATCAGTTTCGAACTACAGCAAATGATTTAATTTAGTTTAAACATATTGGTTCCCCCATTGCAAGTTTTACACAATAATGGATCCTTTTTAGGATGCCACCCCTCTGACACTGGGCCAGGAGTTCAGTGGCTATGTCCAACAGATGGAGTATGGTATTGAGAGAGTGAAGGACACCCTACCAAGACTTTACAAACTGGCAGCAGGTAAGAAGTGGAAGCATATTGTAAATTATTTTATATTATTAAGTCAGTTGGTATATTTAAACAAGAGTCAATTCTGCATTCTGTATTTTGATATATATAAAGCATACTAGATAATTCTGTGTTGTAATAAAAATACTTATGTAAACGTCATTTGAAGCGTGCTGTTAAATGGGTATTAACAGAAATTAAATTATTTGCACTTTCACTCGTAGTGTATTTGATTTAATTTGGAAAATATGATATATAAATGTTTAAAGATGTTTACAAATTAAAACAAAAATCCCATATTATGAGACAAAAATATGTTGCGTATATGAAGATGCAATCTTTCTGAAGGGATGCACTTGAAGTTTTCATTGTTTTGCATTACATCAGGTGGTACGGCTGTAGGAACTGGACTTAATACTCGTATAGGGTTTGCAGAGAGTATAGCAGAGAAGGTGGCGAGTTACACTGGTTGGTATACCTAGCTACAATGAATGCTCTTGTCTTACAGTTACGTCCATAACCACAACTTTCTAAATACTGTACAATGGGAAACACTTGGCACATACAGTTTTAACTTTTGGGATTGAACCTTGAGCTATGAGGAAAAATTCATCGTGACAGAAAATGAATATAATGAGCTTCAATCAGTATTGTTATACTTTACATTTTATATCTACTAGGAAGGTTAAACCTTGACTAGAAGAATGTAGATTTTATGTGTGAAGGTTGTATTGTGGCATTCAGATCAGAAATTGATGTTTTAAAGAAATGTCCTATTTGAAAGTTCATAACTTTTCCTTATCAAAGTTTTGTGGAATTAACATGAAAACTGATGAAGACATACATATTTTTCAATTTTATATACATTTGACCATATTTAGTAAAAAATGTTTTTTGTTTTCTGAAGAGCCAGATATTTCAAAGATGTGTTCCAACTAAAAACACTCAGTAAATATTTTGTAAAGATATTATATCCCTTACCATCTTCACGGGTCACCGATTGCTCTGGCCTTTATCCTAATATTGCTCAGTGATTCCTGAATCCCGTGGTATGCTAACCGAATAAAAAGGAATCCCTGTTTGAGAATTGTGTATACTGTATGGGATGGATGTTCATTTCTTAACTTCAGGAAATTGAAAAAAAAATGATTTTGTTTTTTGAAGGAATACCTTTTGTGACGGCTCCAAATAAGTTTGAGGCTCTGGCAGCTCATGATGCATTAGTGGAGGTGCATGGGGCCCTTAACACAGTATCGTGTAGTCTGATGAAGATTGCCAATGATATCAGGATGCTTGGTTCAGGGCCCCGATGTGGTATTGGAGAGTTGATATTGCCCGAGAATGAACCAGGCAGCAGTATTATGCCAGGTAAGAAGTGCCTTCCAGTTGGAATAAGGACGATCAACAATATGTCGTAAAACCTTTATTCTGTATATCTGTTCATGGTGTGTGAAAAGTGCAATTGTTTTAATCTAGATTTTACCATCATCAATGAATATTATAAGACGCTTTAATGCCCAGGGGTGTAGGATGGAGAAATCCCACTTAAGGGGTTTTCAAATTTGGTAAAACCCGAGGCAGTCGGATATCAGGCCAAACTCTGTTACATTTTAGCTGTGTTCGTTTAATAAACACTGTCAGCTGTCAGATTGTGATTCAGTAGAACTGGTTAAACAAAGCAAAAATAGTGTATGGAATTTTACATAAAAATCATGTTTTTATATTTATTGAAGCTATGCCACAAGTGTTTGAATCAGTGAAGTGGACTTGTATATTAATGTCACTGTTCTACACCAACCATTCACCCCCCTTTTGTTTTACATAAATTAAGCATTGACAGTGTTTTTTCCACTATAAAGCATTGACAGTGTTTTTTCCACTATTAAGCATTGACATAAATGCTATATTGATTATTAAAGTATGTATTTGTCTTTAAATGCTGCTTATGATGATTGAACAAAAATCGACTAGTTAAATAGTTCAAGCTAATCAATTGACTTCAAATTATGAATGCAATGTATTGTGATATTGACATTTCAAAGAGGTTACCTTATTCATAATCAAAGATTTTCTGATATCAAATTCGGTGAGACTTCAAGAGTTATCTTTCTTCCTTTATTTACATAACATTTTGCAATCATTTCTAGGGTTTCTTAAATGTTAACTTTTGAGCAACCCACAACAAAAACTATAGGTAATCAATTTCAAACAATGCCACTTAAGTAATGTGCAAAGATGGTGTTTCAAAGTGTAATATTTTCATGATAAAAACATTTTGTACATTACCATACTTTTTGTCATTTTAGGAAAAGTGAATCCTACACAGTGTGAGGCAGTAACCATGGTAGCAGCCCAGGTAATGGGTAATCATGTCGCCGTTACTGTGGGAGGCAGTAACGGCCATTTTGAATTGAATGTGTTTAAACCCATGATGGTGAGGAATGTTTTACAGTCTGTGAGACTTATTGGTGATTCCTGCTTGTCATTCTCCAAAAACTGTATTGTGGGCATCGTAGCCAACGAGGAGAAACTGACCAAAAACCTAAATGATTCTCTCATGTTAGTGACGGCTTTAAATCCACATATTGGATATGACAATGCTTCTCAGATCGCAAAATTAGCCCACAAAGAAGGCTTGACCTTGAAGCAAGCAGCATTAAAACTGGAACTTGTTCCCGAGGACAAGTTTGACGAGTGGGTTAGACCAGAGAAAATGTTAGGACCAAAGTAGATCTGAACGGTGACAAGTTTGGCCCTGTGGATGTGCATCTTTCTTTGTTGGTTTTGGTATCTTGATCTCCTAATGTAACGTTGGGAGATGTTTGTATAAAAGAAGGTGATCTGTAGATATGGTTTGGAATCTCTGTAAATCTTTGTCTTTGTGGTAAGTTAGATCTGAGCAATGGTAAATTAAAAAATCATGCTACATGTCCTTTTTTTCTAACTTTTATGTGATTAATATCACTTGTTATCATTGATTATATTTAATTGCTCTTCCTGGAGTATATACAGTATATATTTGGAGATTCAGAGAAATGGGAGGCAGGGAGGCACTCTTTTGCGACCAGACCCCTTTTCCTCACCAATGTTTGTGTTTTTCCTCTCAAGCTAGGAGTGTGTGTAGATGTATATAATATGTCAAACGTGATACTATTTTGGGGGTGATTTCTCTTGGAGAACCCCCTATCTCTCTCATGTAAAAATGGTGACATGCTCCTTACAAAGAGTGTACTTGGTGCTTATATCATAACTTCTGGATTCTGGATGAAATGTTGAATTATGAGGATGACAAATAAACAGAAAACTGAGATATTTTAAATGTGTTCTATTATTTCTGTTTCCTATATATCTTACCTACTCTTCATTCTGTTTTATCAACTCCATTCTCTCTCTTACCTTCTCTGTTTTCTCATTCAACCTTTCTCCTCTCTCTATCATTTTATAATTAAACATCAACTGTAATAAAAACAAAATTCATTTCAAGTAATTTACAATGATTGGTCTAAATCGGAAATAGATCGGAAAGAAATGTCATGATTAAAGAATTATTCAAGACCTTAATGAGTAAAGAACAAAAAATCAGGAATGTTCATAAAAAATGTGCCACTTTATAATTAGTTCATGAAAATAAAAGACTTGAATCATTTATGATATAAAAAAATGTCAA
Source organism: Mizuhopecten yessoensis (assembly GCF_002113885.1). Classification (NCBI taxonomy): domain Eukaryota; kingdom Metazoa; phylum Mollusca; class Bivalvia; order Pectinida; family Pectinidae; genus Mizuhopecten; species Mizuhopecten yessoensis. The sequence continues at coordinate 176,125 of NW_018408885.1, forward strand.
TCGTAAGAGAAAATACAGCATTTTGTGCAACCATACATACCATATTCCATCCTTTTAAATCTCTTGAAGAGTAATGTCTTGTAATATTGAACACATTACACTCTGAATCGAGTAATCTGGTACAGTGGGACAGGAGGTGGTCTGGGATCACAGTTTAACCAGGTAATGCAGTGGAATTGTCTAAAAGCTTGGTCTGAAAATAAGGTATAAAATATATATGAATTATGTCAAAATTCACAATAATGCTTTAACCTTTTCTGTTACTTATTGATTTGTACTAATGATACGGTATCGAGGTGGTGATGTATATATATTTCATAAAGATGACATTTAAAGTGGCCCCATCGTCTTTGATTTAATCATATTTTTATTTGCATCTAATATACAAAAGGAATTGGGCACAAGTTTTCCAATTTTTGTAAACCCCTTTCCCAATAACATAATGATATATATATATACAAGATGGCAATTTTTGAATTAATTCACATTTTTAGGTCACCTGAGACAAAGTCTCAAGTGACCTATTGCGATTGCCTTTTGTC
>NW_018408885.1:178298-203965 GCF_002113885.1 Mizuhopecten yessoensis
GGGGGGGGGGGGGGAGGGGAAATCAGAAATACGACTCATCAACATTTAAGATAAAAATGATATGATTGTCGACTAATAAATTACCAACGTAATATTAATACCAAGATCGTACAATTACAATTTCTGTACAAAAGTGGACGGTGGGGGTTGGGGGGTGGGGTCAGATTGTAGAAGGGAAATAGGATGAGTTTGAAAGTTGAAGTCGGAAATTAGGAAGAGAATAATTATTAGCATTACGGAGGTTGTATTGTGAATTTTCTGAGACAAGGGGAGACAGTAGAGAAGTAAGACAGGTTGGCATGAAATTATTGTGAATTTTGTAGAATAGTTGGAAGTTTTCTCCTAGATCTTCTCTGAGATAAGGGTTCGAATCCACTTTCAGAGTAAAAAGATTCTTTGCTAGAATAAGAGGGTAAACCTGTGATTATCCGTGCAGAGAGTACACCTATCCCATACCCCGCAACAGTATTCTAGTAATGGAAGAATATAATATCTGTATATTTTATTAAGAGTTTGTCTATTTAATATCTGTAACATAATCAAGTTCTATATTTGAAATAAGTAATGCTTTCGTTTTTACAGGGTTGCGTTTAACTAACCATTTATCTGCCCAATTTTGGATCTTAATTAAATCACTGCTAATTTTAGTTTCAGTAGCCGGAGGAGATTCTTCCGAACATAATAACGAGGTGTCATCTGCAGACAATTTGGATAGGCTTACAAGATTATCAGAATTATCATTAATATAGAGAATGAATAATAAAGGACCTAGAACCGACTGTGGAACACCAGCATTAGTATTTCTCATATGTGATTTAGTATCACCAACAATTACCTGTTGTTGTCTATCACTAACATAATTATTTAACCAATTCAACAATTTTCCCGAAATACCATAATTTTCTAGTTTTACTTTCAGTCCCTTGTGCCACACGCGATCAAAAACTTCAGATATATCGCAAAAAAACTAAACATGTAGGATGTTTTTTTTCTAGATTTACATATAAAGTATCATAGATTTCAATTAATTGATGTACTGTAGAATGTCCAGGCTGGAAACCTGATTGGTATTTGTATTTCAATGAGTCTTCTAATAAATAATGAAGACCCCGTATCGGAGATACGGGTGACCTATAGTAATCACTCTGTCTGTCTATCTGTCCGTCCGTCCACAAATTTTGTTCCTGGCTGATAACTTTGGTATTTATTGACCGATGTACATGAAACTTGGTCAAGATGTTCAGTTCACGAAAATACACATTGAGGTAAAAAGTCAAGGTCAAGGTCATTAGGTTCAAAGGACAAGGTCAACTTTGGCATCTTTTCACTGATGAACATTTTGTTATGACATGATGAGGCAAAGTTGATCAGAATTAAACAAGAAGTCAACTTGACCAAATGTCAAGGTCATTGGGTCAAAGGTCAAGGTTAAATTTTGTATCTTTTCACTGGTAAACATTTTGGTATGACACTTTAAAGCAATGTTGCTCAGAATTAAACAAGGAATCAATTGACCAAAGGTCAAGGTCACTGGATCAAAGGTGAAGGTCAAATTTTGTAGCTTTTCACTAATGAACATTTTGTTATGACATTATGAAGCAAAGTTGGTCTGAATTTAACAGAGTCAACTGACTTAAGGTCAAGGTCACGTGGTCAATGTCAAGGTCAATTATTGTATCTTTTTACTTATAAACTTTTTTTTATGTTATTATGTAGCAAACTTGTTCAGAACTTAACAGAGTCACCGACCTTAGGTCCAGGTTACAGGGTCCAAAGGGTCAAGGTCAAGTTTTGTATTTTTCTCTGATGAACATTTTGTTACGATATTATTAAACAAAGTTGGTCGGAATTAAAGAATAAGTCAAATGACCAAAGATCAGGGTCACTGGGTTAATGGTCAAGGTCATTTGGGTCCAAAGGTCAAAGACAAAGTGGATCTCTGACTTTGACCCCAGCTCTTGATGGAGAAGGTATGTATATTAGGTGAAATAAAACAAATCAAAGCTAACAAATGAGTATTGCACCGGTATTAACATATTTGTTAGCCCAGCAAATGTGGAGGTGGAAGGAAACAAGACTCACATCATAGTACATGTAAAATGTATATTTTGCTTCCTTGCGATTCTTTTTGAAGTCCAAATGTCAAACGTCAAGCTCAGCTATATGGGCAGATTGCTTCTTGATGATAATGGAGGATATATTGCCACAAGACGAGGCCCTTACTGACCTGTCATTGTTCTAGTTATTTATATATTTTACAACTAGTCGTTCAAAAAAAATCCCAACACTACTAAGGTAGCAGTATACAGTAGAGGGTTGTGGCCATGGGTGATGTTTTTGTTAAATGGCTAACCCCTGTATAATGATATGTAAAAAAAATATAAAAATAAAACTGTACTAAAATTGGTATAAGCATGATGAAGTGGGCTATGTGAGCTTCACATTTGTAAAAAAGAAAGAAGATTTCTTTGGTTCGAGAATAAAATTTTGGCCATAATACGAAAGGGTGCGTACACATGAAAAGCTAGCTTTACAGGAGGTAAAATTTTGACAACAGCACACGACGCAAAATTGCAAAAAATCAAGTTCTACAANACCATGGTTTTCACACAAGTGACATACATAGAAAAAAGAGGTTTATACACTTCTCAGCACTTTATATGTATTGTAAATGTAATGCAGTTTACAAATATATATACATGTATACATGTGTTGTGTAGGGTAAATCCGCTGTGTTTACATTTCCTCGACATGTGCCTTGTTTATCAGAGTCGGGCCATTTCTACTGTACACTGCTACCTGAGTAATGAAATAGGTCGATAATTGGCAGAATCTTTATCCCATTTTTTAAATAACGGCATTACTAACGCTTGTTTCCAGGGTTTTGGAAAGATTCCAGTTCCCAAAGAAAATCGAAATATTAGTGATAAAGGAAACGCTACTGTATGTGCTGTACGTTTTAACATGTTTTGACTGATTGTGTCGCTACCAACAGATTTACTAATATTCAAAGATTTCAAAATGTTTATAATGTCATCTTATTGGAAAGGTATGTCAGATATGGTGGCGTCCGTCTTTAGCTCTACCCTAGGTACATCAATATTTAGTATCCTCGATAGTAGAAATGGAAACAAAGTAATCATTTAAAATGTTGGCTTTACCTAAATTTGTCATTTCAATATTTCCAGTTTCATTTTTGAGAGGAGGTATATTATTACAGGTATCCGAAGTTTTAATTAATCTCCGAACAATTTTCCCGAAATTTCTTGGATTCGAATTTGAGTAACGATCTAAAATTCCATTTATATCTGCGTAGAAAAGTTCTTTTGTGGTTTTCTTTAGATTATTTACATGATTACGTTGTTTCCGGAAATTAAATAAGTTATAAGGAGAACGATTGGATTTAAATACTGTTAGTAGTCAGTCTCTTTTGCTTATTTCTCGTCTTAAGTTCGAATTAAACCAAGGTTTGTCATTAGGTCGAATCGTAACAGTTTTTGTTGGTATACACTCCCCGGCTATGTCTAACAAATTTGGATGTAAAAAGTTCGCACATGTCATCCGGGAAGTGCGTCCTAAGAAAATAAGTCTGGCCAATCTGTCTCGTCTAATTTAATGTTAAAAAGTTCGAAATTTGCGTCGCCATAACATATTATTTTCCTTTTATTAGCTCTTGAGATATAAGTGCCAACAGTCAGTTTCACAATCAGCTTGGTGGTCAGATATGTCATTTTCGATATCAATTACGTCAGCAAAGCTAAAAGTGCACGTGTCGGATAGAAGAATTGGGTCAAGCAGGGTAGAGCACGTGCGTCCTATACGAGTCGATTTGTCAATAACGTTTTCTATAGAAAATCGGAAGTGATTCCAGAAGGAGTGCGCACTATTCGGAGGTCTGTAAACTGTACATAGGAGAAATTTCTTTTTTGGAAACTGGATCTCTGTCCATTCCACTTCACCCACCCCAAATTCCAAGTTTAGTTAAAATACCATGTGTACGTTGGTAGAAACAACCGACTGCCACTCTATATTGAGCTAAATTTTCATCCCTGGTCATCAAATAGTATTGTAGTATTTATAGAGAGACAGTCGGCTATATATACCATACGCATGCGTTTTTCTACATAAATGTAAAGTATCGGGGTCAGGACAGGATAGGTCAAAGGTGAGAAAGGTGAAGAAGGGATGTAATCTGTGGACACATTGTATGATCTTAGTTCGCATTTAGCTGTTACGTGGATGCGTGTGTTTTCTGCATAATTTAATGTGTTGACATTATATCAGTATTCCACTAAGGCTACAGAGATTGAGATACTGCATATTTTCGTTGTTAATAAAGCACCTGTAATTAAAATCCTGAGAGACACTTTTAATGGGGTTTATTTTGGTCGGAAATCGAAAAACAACATCATATCCCCAAGATTCAAACAAGTTAAATAATGTTAAGCCTGGATGTATGTAAAACTATAAGTGCTCATCATGATTTTGCTAAGTCTGGTGGTATAGACTTTTAAATTTCTAAATAACACGGGATATACATGTGGATTTTTCGGCATAATGCACAGGTATTTATCCCATGTATGTTGTAAATACACTACATTTTGGAAACTAGGAAACAGCATAACACTTGAAAATATATAGAATTAAACACACTAGTATGAGACACCAAAATATTGTTTAGTTATATTGTATTCTGTTCTGGAAATGCCATAACACATAATGTTTTAAGTGAAGTTGAACACCGCAAACTTATGTTTTTGGAATAAGCTTTGTCGCGCTAGCTTAACGTTCATCTTAATTTAAACTTTATTTCATTCCACATTAAGTTGCATGACACCACATAACATACAAAGTACAGAGGAATGGGATCCGGAAACAAGTTGAAATAACTTATATAAATCCGTTTCCGAGAACGTTCATATTAAAAACATATTGTCATAACGCGCTTGTGTGACTTTCTATTCATTAGTAGAGAAAGGGTGTACGGCTTCATTCCAGATATTTTACAAACAATGAACATATTCCATATTGAACACTTCTTTTATGGCTGTGTACCAGATATTTATGTTCCGTGTCACGGTCAATGGAAATCATTTGTTAAATCATTTGTTAGAAATGTGGTTGATGAAATAATTGTATTTCAAGGAATGGTGGGACAGATTGTCGGCAAATAATAGCTTGCGACATTGTGGTGGCATTCATGGGTCTGCAGGATTACATCCATTATTATCTCTTGGGTTAAAATACCCAACTTGTATGTGGAACTTTCTTGAACTGATATATCTGTCTTATATATAACAGAGAAATATGCTGAAATCTAAATTATGTGAAACACAAACAAATGATATGGGATCCACTTTGTAATATAATATTAATTCCTTAGTCTTTTTCAAAGTAGAGACAAATCATTTAATAGTATTGATTGTAAATATACTCGAGGTGAAAGATAACGTGCTTTTTTGATATATGGATGACGATAAACAGTTATGTGTTATATCACGTAATAGAAACTTACTAGGGCTGAATGATGACCACTGGGAGCCTTTTATGATCGGCATACTTCCTGATCTAAAACAACTGATGGTTGGTATGGAACTAAAAGTACAGGATTAATCGTCATAAGTGATAAATATACACGTACGTGTACTGGTGTTTAACTCTGGACTTTGTTGAGGATTTGATTGTAATGGATCAATATAGTATGTGAGCGTATATACATCGCATGTAAATGAAATACCAATATCTCGTGTTTATACTTGTCCATAGATAGTGCTTCTTGAATGATTATGTAAGAGGTAAAGTAAATACTCAGTAGATGCTAACACACTGTGAAAGTTGCAGTGTATTAACAAATGAATTGTGCCGTTTTCTCTTTAATTATTAACATGTCAATATGTTCTAATTGTGCATATTAATTTATGCAATATTTGTAATATCTTTTCCGAGAGGAAATAAAGAAATATATCTATCAATCTATCTATCTATCTCTCTATCTCTATCTATCTATCTATCTATCTATCTATCTATCTATCTCTATCTATCTATCTATCTATCTATCTATCTATCTGCATGTAAATACAAAATACTACAAAGTGCAGCTCTAGTTTACATGCCTTCACTGTGGCATACTCATAGTATTTCAAAAACATCCTCATCAGCCTACAGTACTTGCATGTAGTTAACTCTTTACAAGTACCAGTCGGATAAGTGAGTTTGAAACGTGCTAATGTGTCGCTATGTTGCTATGATCATAAAATTCAGATACAATTCATTTGTTTCATACTTGTTGCTAAATATAGTTCAAATTTTTATTCGCCGAAAGTTTTTTTTTAATTTGAGAACAGGTACTTGTGTTTAAATCGGGATAGTAATGTGCTTACATCTTGCCGTCTGTTTATGAAATTGTCCTTTAGTTTCCAAAGTCATGACTTTTTTGCGGCGATTCTTCCCCTTTGGTCGTGATTGTCTGCCTACTGCATGCTAGATCAATTTGGCCTCATTGTCAGCCACGATTTTCTACAACTACGTTCATACTGTTTTGTCGAGGTTTACATGTTGACATAAAAATACTATTAAGCATGCTGTACCATCCCTCCAATTGATCAGTGGTGCCATCCCTCCAATTGATCAGTGATGCCATCCCTCCAATTGATCAGCGGTGCCATCCCTCTTATTGATTAGTGGTGCAATCCCTCTTATTGATCAGTGGTTATAACCCCTTTAATTGGTCAGTGGTGCCATCCCTCTGATGGATCAGTGGTCCCATCCCTCTTATTGATCAGTGGTGCCATCCCTCTAATTGATCAGTGTTGCCATCCCTCCAATTGATCAGCGGTGCCATCCCTCTAATTGATTAGTGGTGCCATCCCTCCAATTGATTAGTGGTGCAATCCCTCTTATTGATCAGTTGTGCCATCCCTCTAATTGATTAGTCGTGCCATCCCTCCAATTGATCAGTGGTGCCATCCCTCTAATGTATCAGTGGTGCCATCCCTCTAATGTATCAGTGTTGCCATCCCTCCAATTGATCAGCGGTGCCATCCCTCTAATTGATCAGTGGTGCCATCCCTTTAATTGATCAGTGTGCAATCCCTCCAATTGATCAGCGGTGCCATCCCTCTTATTGATCAGTGGTGCCATCCCTCTAATTGAATAGTCGTGCCATCCCTCCAATTGATCAGTGGTGCCATCCCTCTAATTGATCAGTGGTACCATCCCTCTAATGGATCAGTGGTGCCATCCCTGTAATTGATCAGTTGTGCCATCCCTCTAGTTGATCAGTGGTGCCATCCCTCAATCGATCAGTGGTACCATCCCTCTAATTGATCAGTCGTGCCATCCCTCCAATTGATCAGCGGTGCCATCCCTCTTATTGATCAGTGGTGCCATCCCTCTAATTGAATAGTCGTGCCATCCCTCAATCGATCAGTGGTACCATCCCTCTAATTGATCAGTGGTTCCATCCCTCTAATTGATCAGTGGTGCCATCCCTCCAATTGATTAGTGGTACCATCCCTCTAATTGATCAGTGGTACCATCCCTCTAATTGATCAGTGGTGCCATCCCTCTAATTGATCAGTGGTGCGTGATCGATTATACTCATAGTCGTTCCACCGGCCCAGCTACTGACCCTGTCGCATAGTCAGGTCACCTCTAGGCTGATGTCGACGTATTCTTGAACCAAATATCTACTACATTTCGAATGAGAACTAGGGATACCGTTCTAGTCAATATCTTTCTCAGTTCTGCCTCACCCTGTCTGCATCGAGCAGTCAAACCACATTTCCAAGTCTTCGATATATTGTGAGTTGTAAGAAAAACACTTAACATTCAACAACTGGAACGATAGTTTTCCTCGCGTTCCTAGCAGATCTCCGGTGATAATACCAGGCGCCTTTGCAGCACAATGTATTTCTTTCAGAGGGAGAACTGAGTTAGTGACAACGGATTCAGGAGAATCACTAATGAGATACATAATATATGTTGACCTGTATTTGGACTTACTTATTTTCTAACATCTATATAGGATAATCCAGAAACTGACAAAATACTTTTCAAATGATCCCCACCTTACGCAATGTTTTGATAAAGGAAACCGCTGTCGATTTATAAATTAAACATATTTTATTTATTATAAAAAAGCAGGCACACATTATCACAAGTTATTAGCACCATTTCCCACATAATACATTATACGAATTACAATACAACAGACACTGTTATGTTGTATGTGAAAGAAGGGTTAGCGTTACATCAAAACCTTGCTATATCTTGGCCCATAATTAACTTATTTATACATAATAACACACAAGCGCCGTTGCCTTTGAGCTTGAGAAAGTTCACGAGTAAACACTCCGTCTACGAGGTGAGTGAGCCGTATCCTACATTTTGTATGGATTTATACATTTTCGTTACCACTGAATCGTCTGTCAATTAAAATCTGTAGGAAACATTCTTTTCAAAATTACTTAATACAGGCCAACAAGTTGTAATAGGAAAGGAAGATCTGGAACAAATTATTTCATTTTTACATTAAGACTACCAAGTCACGGAATTACTATGTTATGATTAGAACAAAATCAGTTAACTGACTTATCCTGAGTTAAGTACATTAGGGTCGGACCAATGATGAAAATAGCCACTGTTTGCTTTGTCTTAAAATACTCATTTACTTTATAGATTTAAAACGCAATTGATGGTGTAGTTGTAACTAGTCTCAAATGAATCAATTTACTATGTGAATGGCATGGTATTCAGTTTGGAAGGTCGGCTCGCTTGGCTTATGTACAATTACATACGATTTCGAAATAAGGATTATTTTGATTTAAGAAGAAACAGTACTGTACTCTTTTATAGAATTGAAGTCGCCTTTGACATAACTTTGTATTTTTTGTAAAATATACACGAGGAATTAATTTTACGATAACAGAAACTTTCATTTAAATCAGTTGTTAGCGGTTAGTTTTTCCTTTTCCCAGGGTCTGTAGAATAAAGTGGAATTGACGCAATCAAACTGACCAACCAAAAAATATTTTACTAAAGGAATGGATGCAATGTGGGTTTTTTAAAGGTCAAACAGAAATTCCAGTCCTGCTCGACTAACATTCGCTTTGGATGCTAAGTTAGCGGGAGGTCACATGGTAGTATACGTAATGCATGGCACGAAGTCCTCATGCATTGTTACAAGATGCATGTAATATCGCAGGTAACATGTTTGTCATAGTACGGTCAATATGACTTTACTGACTTCCCAGATGTCGCGAAACGATGATCCCAGTGTAAAAATGTGTGAATATGTAGGTCCTAATGTACAAAGGTAGCATTATATACCTTTTGGTACAGAAGTTTGGTTAGAAAAGTATTTTGGAGCACAAAACCATAACACGTGCGTCGCATAAACCACATGGGTTAGCAACATTTGGCAGTGTTGTCTGCTTCTGTTTGGGTTTATTAAACAACCATCCGTGCACATTGTTTCCGGAGGAAGGTTAATCCACTGCCACCTGCCTTTGTGGGGGGTCCTGCCACCCGAATGTCTGGCCATCCTAGCTAGGTAAGTTATAAAGAACTGGTGGGAATTAACGGTTGAAATAGTTTTGTTGTTCCTGTCTATACCCATGTCAATCACCACGAACACCTGCATTTGCAATCGATGGTATAGGATTGTGTACAAAGAGGAGCATTATTATCTCTTAACAGCAGGTTCGGAAATAGGAGAAGCAAAACATGTACATTTTTCACAGCATTTACTCTCGATTTTAACAAACAACTACAATCATGCAGTGGTACGGTTACGTCGAATATCTCGGTACTAATTCAACAGGATTTTTTTATAACAGATAAAACGAAGTCGGTTCCCATGAATACCTGTCAATACTATTTGCACCTCGTTTCTCCCGTCATGTAGCGTGCCATGGCCATGTCTGTTCCGCTCCACTACACGCGATCTAACCAGCAACGTGTTTATGCAGATGTCGTGTTGACAGGGAGATTGTTTTAACCCTCATACATACCGAACCAGGGGTTAACGGCATGTCAAACACAGTTTCTTTAGATATACATTTACGGAGTGATACAAACTTCTGTGACCCAGTGACCTTTAACCCCTAGTCGCTGCAGCTTGTTCTTGATGCACTGGTTACATGAAGGCCTTATCTACCGTGTGTTTGTGCAGCTGACATGGCTGTATGCCTATCTCTAAGCCTGTTTGTAGCAATGACGATAAAGTGGAAACCCGTCGGTAGGAGGATAATGTGGGCCATTTCTTCTCTTATTGAAAAGATTATAAGGAGACAGAAAATAGAACGAAGATAACGTATGACGATCTCGAAGCAACTGCACAGAAGTTATTGAAGCACGTGCATCGGCGATTGTTTCTTAAATCAATTCTCTCGACAAAGAAGAAAACGTAATTGAAAACCGACTTCTTCAAAACTGTACATTAGTAGATTAATGTCTTCACAACAGCCAAGGTCATGTGACGACTGTGTCGATAGGCACGTGTCCATCGAGCTAGGTCACATTTTATTACATATATCGGTAACACATGCTGATATCCTATTATTTCTGATGTCAATGGGGTCACTCAGGGACCATTTTATGGTATCACATGAGTTAAATTGTAATGGACACTCTTTTTTAGTAATTACAATCCTACACTAAAACACTTAGTATTTGTAAAGAGGAATCCTTTTAATTTGTTTTTACCTTAGGTTTAGTTCTAATTTAATGTCACTGAATTTGGGAGACTTTTTCTACATATATGTAGATATTATTTATTCTTCTTAATTTCCTCTCCCTTACTCCTTAGTAGCGTCTTTCTCCCTTATATTGTCCTTCCGTTGTAGTCCCTTGTATTGTCTTTCTGTTGTCTTGCTCGCTTGTATTGTCCTTCTGTTGTCTTGTTCCCTTGTTTTGTCCTTCCGTAGTCTTGGTCCCTTGTATTGTCCTTCCATTGTCTTGGTCCTTTGTATTGTCCCTCCGTTGTCTTCGCCCCTTGTATTGTCCCTCCGTCGTCTTGGCCCCTTGTATTGTCCTTCCATTGTCTTTGTCCCTTGTATTGTCCCTCCATTGTCTTGGTCCCTTGTTTTGTCCTTCCGTAGTCTTGGTCCCTTGTATTGTCCTTCCGTTGTCATGGTCCCTTGTCTTGTCCTTTCATCGTCTTGGCCCCTTGTATTGTCCCTCCATTGTCTTGGCCCCTTGTATTGTCCCTCCGTTGTCTTGGCCCCTTGTATTTTCCCTCCGTTGTCTTGGCCCCTTGTATTGTCCTTCCGTTTTCTTTGTCCCTTGTATTGTCCTTCCGTTGTCTTGGTCCTTTGTTTTGTCCTTCCGTTGTTTTGGTCTTTTGTTTTGTCCTTCCGTTGTCTTGGCCCCTTGTATTGTCCCTCCGTTGTCTTGGCCCCTTGTATTGTCCTTCCGTTGTCTTGATCCCTTGTATTGTCCTTCCGTTGTCTTGCTCCCTTGCATTGTCCTTCCGTTGTCTTGGCCCCTTGTACTGGCCCCCCGTTGTCTTGGTCGCTGTACTGACATTTAGTTGTCCTTTGTAAGGTACTCGTTTCCTATGTATGTTCCCTGCTAGTGTTCTGTTCACTGTCTTTCTCTATTAAATGATTCGTGCCTTACAGGTGTCTAACGTGTTTTCAGGGCCTTTCTCCTTTAGTGTAAAGCTCCCTCAGTGTCTTCCTCATCTTCCCCAAGATGAGTGTCGTGCTTCCATCGAGTGTATCGTTCTATATCAGTCGTTGCCGAACAGTTAGTCTCCTTTGCGTTTTACCAATCAATACAATAAGTTCATAGGAGAACAAACGATAGAAACAATGATTAATGGATTAAGAGATTTACTAGAATAGAAATATTTAATTAAATGGAAAAAAGGTCGAAACGTCATAGCATCACAATACACGAAAAAGATCTCTTTCGGCCCCTTAAACCCCCTGCTGGTATGCGATGACTTGTGCCGATATGGTGCAATTTCTTTTGAATCTTCAGGTTTTGCCCTAACATAATTGTCAAGACTTGAAAGGAGGTAGCAGTTAATTCGCCACTGAAAGTGCAATCTTTATTTGTTTCAGCGTCGATTGAATGTGATCAGCTTCTCCTTAAGAACCCATTAACGTAAAGTAAATAAAGTTGAAATGCACTAAATGAAAATAAATATTTAGTTAGTTTTTTAGCATATAAAAACTAGAGAAGGAAAATAATTGAATGCGTGTGGACTGAGATAGATCTGAGAGAAAATCTTTAAATGTTAGCACCTCCGACTTTTATAAGGAATGGTGCGCATGTTATTGTTTACCACTGGTGCGACCTATTCCAGTGGTGATCTTACCCTGACTGACAGCCGTCCGACATAGAGATACGGACTGTCGGACAGACACAATAACTCAACACGTAATGGCTTACTTATCTTTGTTTATGTTCACACGTTTTGTCCATCAAAGTTGTTGTGTATTTTTTTCACCATAAACTTTAAGATGTTTGATAGAGATGTTGTCCGCCTGTTGTCTGCAATCCGCGAGGGGATTAACCTACAGACCGACATACCCTTCAACACATCAGGTTTGTAGTCAGGAATGTGGACAAAGCCAAAGTTTTCTAGTAACAGACAAAACATTTAAATCAATATCTGTGTAAGCTGATTCATGAGTTTTGTAATTGGTCTCTTGTTACCGTCTGTGGAAATATTTTAATATCTTCCACATATTGAATTATCATGTGATACGTTTGTTTTAAGACACAAAAGTACAGTTTGTTTTAGATTTCAAAAAAACTGCCAGATCTGTTTATTTAATGCCTAAAAAATGTACTATCGGTCATTTAATTTAAAAGTTATATAATTATAAGTGTTGTTTGTGTAGGTATTATCATTAAACGATTTTGACGAATCGCCAACCTCAGCGATTATTGTCCCTCCGTTGTCTTGGCCCCTTGTATTGTCCCTCCGTCGTCTTGACCCCTTGTATTGTACTTCCATTGTCTTTGTCCCTTGTATTGTCCTTCCATTGTCTTGGTCCTTTGTATTGTCCCTCCGTTGTCTTGGTCCCTTGTATTGTCCTTCCATTGTCTTTGTCCCTTGTATTGTCCCTCCGTTGTCTTGGCCCCTTGTATTGGCCCTCCGTTGTCTTTGTCCCTTGTATTGTCCCTCCATTGTCTTGGTCCATTGTTTTGTCATTCCATTGTCTTGGTCCCTTGTATTGTCCTTCCATTGTCTTTGTCCCTTGTATTGTCCCTCCGTTGTCTTGGCCCCTTGTATTGGCCCTCCGTTGTCTTTGTCCCTTGTATTGTCCCTCCATTGTCTTGGTCCATTGTTTTGTCATTCCATTGTCTTGGTCCCTTGTATTGTCCTTCCATTGTCTTTGTCCCTTGTATTGTCCCTCCGTTGTCTTGGCCCCTTGTATTGGCCCTCCGTTGTCTTTGTCCCTTGTATTGTCCCTCCATTGTCTTGGTCCATTGTTTTGTCATTCCATTGTCTTGGTCCCTTGTATTGTCCTTCCATTGTCTTTGTCCCTTGTATTGTCCCTCCGTTGTCTTGGCCCCTTGTATTGGCCCTCCGTTGTCTTTGTCCCTTGTATTGTCCCTCCATTGTCTTGGTCCATTGTTTTGTCATTCCATTGTCTTGGTCCCTTGTATTGTCCTTCCATTGTCTTTGTCCCTTGTATTGTCCCTCCGTTGTCTTGGCCCCTTGTATTGGCCCTCCGTTGTCTTTGTCCCTTGTATTGTCCCTCCATTGTCTTGGTCCATTGTTTTGTCATTCCATTGTCTTGGTCCCTTGTATTGTCCTTCCATTGTCTTTGTCCCTTGTATTGTCCCTCCGTTGTCTTGGCCCCTTGTATTGGCCCTCCGTTGTCTTTGTCCCTTGTATTGTCCCTCCATTGTCTTGGTCCATTGTTTTGTCATTCCATTGTCTTGGTCCCTTGTATTGTCCTTCCATTGTCTTTGTCCCTTGTATTGTCCCTCCGTTGTCTTGGCCCCTTGTATTGGCCCTCCGTTGTCTTTGTCCCTTGTATTGTCCCTCCATTGTCTTGGTCCATTGTTTTGTCCTTCCGTTGTCTTGGTCCCTTGTATTGTCCTTCCATTGTCTTTGTCCCTTGTATTGTCCCTCCGTTGTCTTGGCCCCTTGTATTGGCCCTCCGTTGTCTTTGTCCCTTGTATTGTCCCTCCATTGTCTTGGTCCCTTGTATTGTCCCTCCGTTGTCTTGGTCCCTTGTTTTGTCCTTCCCTTGTCTTTGTCCCTTGTATTGTCCTTCCATTGTCTTGGTCCCTTGTATTGTCCCTCCGTTGTCTTGGCCCCTTGTACTGGCCCTCCGTTGTCTTGGTCGCTGTACTGACATTTAGTTGTCCTTTGTAAGGTACTCGTTTCCTATGTATGTTCCCTGCTAGTGTTCTGTTCACTGTCTTACTCTATTAAATGATTCGTGCCTTACAGGTGTCTAACGTGTTTTCAGGGCCTTTCTCCTTTAGTGTAAAGCTCCCTCAGTGTCTTCCTCATCTTCCCCAAGATGAGCGTTCTGCTTCCATCAAGTGTTTTGTTCTATATCAACTCAACGGTATTACTTGAGGCGGTCTGCCAAGCACCACAGTGACTCTTATTGAGTTATGACCAAATCACATGAAAACGTTTCCTCCATTATTCATTCGTTCAATACTTTTAATACGATGATAATGTTAGTAAAACTTGTATTTTTTTCATGTTTTGATTTAGCACCTATTCTTTCAATAATTATTTAATAGGACGAAATAATTTTAAAATCAACTAAAAAGAAATGTATAGTGTTTTGTTTACTTAAAATGTTACATTAAGATGATATTAATGTTTGACTGAGAAAGAGTCTGGTATCATGACTATAAGATACACATATCATAATTTTGTTATATTTGGGTAAATAGTTTGTAAAATTATTTAATTATCTGATATATCAAATAATTCCTCTTTATTACTGGATAGTACCTTTCTAAGCATCTAAATACTTGGGGCGTTGCTCTTTGATTCCTCACATTTAATTTCTCTCCTGACAAGGTTTCCTTGCCATTTCCAGTGTATCATACTGGGTTTCTTTCATCTGATGACCGAAATACTTGCTTAGCATAAGAAGTCAGAACAAACTACGATTGTCATTAATTCTCACTAAGAGATCTTTTTACCTCGATTTTTATCGAATGATTATATAATAAACATTAAATTACTATTTATAAAACGAATGTTCTTTGTAGATGTTTAGGACGGAACACATGAAAGAGTTAAGTTTCAGACTCTCACCTTATTGTCCTAATCAATAGCGTTGCGGCATAAACCTTAAGTTAAGTGGTGGGATCCATTATCGGCTGATATATGGCTACTGAAAGGTGAAGGTGGCTGTGCAAGGAAGCTGCAGATGTCAGTTAGATGCTACATGCTTTCAGGAAGTGACATTGTTCTTGGGGTTGAAGACAGATATTGAACAGAAGGTGGGCACTGTTTGTATTTATAACCTTATCAAAAATGACTACTGCTGAACCAGACTAACACTCATTTTGAATTGTGCTCAAACAGCCATTTCATTTGTCTGTGAATATAGTTTTTCGGTTAAGGGTGTTGGCTGTGTTGTACTGGTAGTCTACCCGCGTCTTATTGTGTACGTCCTGTTCTTGTGTGATAACACTATCTATTACAAGTGATAAACTTGTTACACCAGAGAAATAAGACTGTCAGAAATTAAACCGGATGTGGTACCACGTGTCACAGTGTAGTGTATAGCAGTACATTGCTAACTTATGTCTAAATCGCTGCGGAAGCTTTGATAATGCTTGATACTTGGAGATAAAATCACAATTACACAAAAAATATCTTTCAATTCAGAAGGATGTGAGGGAGGAAGGTGCGTTGTGACGGAAGTTAAACATCTGATGGTCTCTGTCCGCAAACTCAGGCTATCTATTCCGGCCACAACGGGAGATTATCTTTCTCTTTTCCGTCTATCATTCATATTAATACATCCGCTAATTTGTTGAGATATTAAACGTTCAGTCAATCAATCAAAGCCTCAAATGCCCTCCCATCATTTCCAGATCGCGTCGGAGCGAGATTACCCTCGTTAATCACAGGTTTGATGTCATGTGATTTACCATGATTCATGGTCAGACATAAGCTTTGTCTGCACCTCATCCTGTATTGAAATCTATGAACCTGATTGGTACACAAACAAAGGCTAGACAAAAGGGTTAAACCTCGGTCAAAACGGTAGTTAATGACAGCCTAAAATCACGCAGAGGTGAAAACGGATTTACACAAAAGAAGCAAAAGATGAACTGTCAAACATAATTTTGGACCACAATTAAATACATACCACCTGTAGTCCGGCAGTAAGTAGTAAGACAACTCATGTACACGAATTCAATGAAGGGAAGTTATTTTGTTATTTAGCTGATTTCGATATCACAATTGCAGCCAATAAAAACAAAAATAATTGTTTTAATTACTTATTTCGAACACAGCTCCGTTACTCAAATAATAATCTTTCTTAAAATTACTCGTATAAAATTCAATAAATTCTGATTACTTCGTTTCGAAACCAACTGGTCCTTTGTGTAGCTATGACCGAATCAGAGAAATACCATGTCCTCTGCCATATTTATATGCCGCTCGAATTCAAGACATTTCGTATATGAATAAAGTATATATAACATACACTGTGACTGCAGTAGACCTTCAGTTGGGTGGGAATCTAGAGTCTCCAGTTAAACTTAAAATAGGATTTAATTATAATGGAAAATATCAGTAACACTGATGGAATTGTCGACACACGGATAGTAATATTTTATAAACGTATTACTTACTGTATATTTAGTGATGCAAAGAAGATTTCGAAAACGATGAACAAGATGAATATGATGACAAGACGAAATTAAATGATTTTATAAGAAAAAAATCGATATATGTAAATTGAAATAGAAACGTCTTAAACTTATTTTCATTGACACCAATTCAGGCATTTCAACAATATTTGAATATCTTTAGGTCTCCAAGATATACTTGATAATTTAGAAAAATATTGTACTGAATGGAATTTAACTGTAAATGCTGAAAAGACAAAAATTGTAGTTTTTAGAAAAGGTGGAAGATTGCATAATGATGAAAAATGGTATTACAAAGGAAGTAAGGTTGAATGTGTGGATCAATTTCCTTACCTAGGTGTTATTTTAAATTACAACTATAAATTCACATCTATACAAAAACAATTAGCTAGCCAAGGACGAAAAGCTATGTTTGCATTATTTTCAAAGTGTTCATCATTAAACTTAAATGTAAAAACTATGCTCCATCTTTTCGATACATATGTAAGCAGTATCCTTTTCTATGCACGTGAAATTTGGTGTCTGCATAAAGCTCCAGAGATAGAACATGTACATTTACATTTTTGTAAGAAACTACTAAAAGTGAAGAAATCGGCCAATAACAACATGGTATATCTTGAATTGGGACGGTTACCTCTAGTTTGTATGAGAAAAATTAGAATGATAAAATATTGGTTTAAATTATTAAAATCTGAAAATTGTATTATATCAACTTCCTATAGGTTTTTATTACAATGTTGTAGTAGAAATGATTTCAACTGGGCTATAGCAGTAAGAGATGAATTAAACAATCTAGGTCTTAGTGATGTTTGGTTAAATCCATGCATCTCTCAGCAAAATCTGTTATTACCATTGATAAAACAAAGAATTTTTGATCAAGGCATACAATCCCTAAGGGCCACAGTGGAAAACTCTCCAAAATGTTTATTGTATAAACATATAATAGATTTTGGAGAAACATTACAATTTTACCTCACAAAATATATACCAAAGAAATATCGCATTTGTTTAACTCGAATACGTACATCTACCCATTCTTTAGCTATAGAAGTTGGAAGGTATAATAATATACCTAGAGAACGTAGATATTGTAAACAGTGTAACTCCCCCTCTGAATTAGAGGACGAATTTCATTTTTTATTGGTCTGTTCTAAATTCCAAAATCTCAGATCTCGTTTTATCAAAAGCTATTATTGGAAAAAACCATCTGTGTTTAAAGTCGTCCAGTTATTGAGTGTCCATAATATTAAAGAATTGTGTATACTAGGAAAATTCATATATGAGGCAAACAAATTAAGGGTATTATAATGGAATATGATTGTTTTCATCCTCTGTACATTGTCCATGATTTGTTTAAAAAATGTTTTGTATACTGATGGGCCAATGGCCAAAAGTTTGAATAAAACTTGAAACTTGAAACTTGATGACAAGACGAAATTAAATGATTTTATAAGAAAAAAATCGATATATGTAAATTGAAATAGAAACGGCTTAAACTTATTTTCATTGACACCAATTCAGCCATTTCAACAATATTTGAATATCTTTAACCACTTAAATTGTATCTGCTTAAAGGAATATTTGCAAGTATATATCTGTACAGAAAGGTCATGTCCTTGTGTTAATGACCGAAGCCTCCCTTTATCAGGCAATAGACTACGTTAGACTGATCGCCTGTTTACTTATAGATAGCAGGGGCTTAGATTGCCAAAGCTGCTGCGTTTAGTCGGCACGTGAACTCTCTATAGAAATATATACTATGCTCATAGCCGGGTACAGCCAGACATTAAAGGGTCTCATTTACGGTAACGAGATTTCTTTCTTTTAATAAAAATGTATTTCCTTTGATACAAATTGGTCGGGTTACATTATGGCTTCGGAGCGTTTGTTTGTTTTGGTTGGGTAAACATATTATTGATACATGGTGTTTGCTTAGCTTTAGCATTAAACATTATTTTCTTCGTCAATCATTCACAGGTATTAATTGACGTCATCAGAAAAAACGAGCGTCTGGGAGGTGTTTCACTTTGGGTTCTGATAACAACAACGTTTTGGGTTAACCTACTGTAATAACCGTACATATGACCGATGATGTTACATATGTATAGGGCACTGGTCAACCCGCTGTATATAAAGCACAAGCACCGTTCTGTGATGACCCCGGGCTACGAATCTTTTGTCAGTGCAATTTTAATCTCAAGTCACTCTAATCTCACAGATTACTTATCATTTACGATAAGCAGAGCGTGAAAACACTCTCAAACGAAAACGAAAATATACTCCTATTTACTTTACTTTAAACTAGAAATCAAAATACGGGATCAAGAATATTAAATATATTATGAACTAATGAACTGATTACTGATATTGACATTAACTGACCAGCTGCATTTCACGTATATATATATATATATATGTATGTCTAAATATAAAGACATTACCAAACAAAATATCCTCATACTAGGAAACAGAAACAACTACAGAATTTACAACAACAATATTATCATCATCATCATTAAGTAACATAAATAACAACAACATCTTCATCATCAATATTAGAAGTAGAGGTGAGAAGTTAAACCCCCGCGCATTTCGTATTTCTCTAGCAAGCATCTGCCCACGTTGTCCCTATAAATGATATGTTTGTGCATTCGTTCTCCAGCTAACCTAGCAAAGTGGTTCTACCTCATTCCCGACATGATACATATGACGGCATCAACTAGGAAAAACAAGCCACCACAGCATTTAATTATCCGGATCGTGCTGTTAAACATATATACATAAGTCATCTCGGGCCGAGTTTGATAGAAGTTGTGACTGTACAACATTGACTGTTCCCAATGGCCACTTGCTTTGAGAAGAGCACCTTTGTGTCTGAGACCTCTTGGCGGTCGCTATTACAAGCTCCGAGGTATCGTAGACCACTTCAGGGCTTTTGATGTTTTATGTCGAATTCACGAGTTTGATATAAAATGTCCCCATTAACCTCTTAGCTCATTGTGTAATATTCATCAATTTTATCACGCTAGCTTCACACTTTGTAGTGGTGGTTTGTCGGCTATCACGTGCGAAAATGTCACGTACTAGCAACCGTTTTAGAAAAGGGACCACCTCGATTAATTGAATACAAATGGGTTTATTGCTATTTTGAAGAGCCTTCAGGGGTAAATCATATTTTGAACTCTTTAACCATTCATATAAATATATAAGAATAAAGTGGCGTCTGTAAGGTTGGCTGGTGTTAAACCCGTCCTCTCATCCTAGTAAAGTCATACCTGTTGAAGTGCTCAAAATAACGAGCTTGATGTCATTTTATGATATACATCGATGATTATCGTTATCGTCATAGAAAGTTAAAAGGTATTCACAATTCAAGTATGCTTCAAATTACAAAAAGAAATAGAAAATGTTACACTTGGTCTTCATCTACTTTCCTCGATCTTTCTTTACTTCTAAGTTGTAGGATAACCTGAACAATTCCGACTTTCTGATCATGAACATTCCCTTTAGTGATAGTAGCTTCCATGCTTCCAATCTACTTTGTTTACATATTGTATGTCGCCATCATAATTTCACTACCAAAATTATCGATGTGAGGACGTGGAATTAATTGGCTTTGATCTAGATTTGCATGGCGGTTGACATTAATAAAGCTGAAAACGCTTACCCTTGTAGGAACACCTGCTCTCGTTCGCAATTTAATTTGTCATTGGTTTCCGTGTATTTTGTCATTGGTTTCCGTGTATTTTGTCATTGGTTTCCGTGTAAATCTTTCCTTTGTTCACATTTTGCCCTAGCGTTATCGATTTTGAGCTCGAACAATGGTTTTGATGACACTTCGGTATTCTCTTGTGTTTTGAACACATGATTGGTGTGCTGTCAAAAGTACTTATAATGTACTCGCAGTGTGTACTATTGACTATTTTGAAGCCTGAATTTTGCCAAATGTACGTCTGTTTATAAACAAAATAATGAACACGTTTGGTTGGGCTGCAATTTTTCATCATGCCTCACATACTGATATCTGGAAGATTAAAATGATAATTTTAAAGGCAATTCCGTTCTTTCCGGAACAGCTCACGTATTATGATAGCTGTATCATCTTTAATAACTGCAAGAACTTAAATACGTTATCGAATCGGCACTTTTAGCACGGAGTTAGGTGATATCTAAGTGCTTATTATTTGCTATCCTCTCTATTTCAAGGGCATATCTTACATGCGAAAAACACGCACAAGAAATACTTTAAAAAAATACCTGACAGTGTTTTTGGGCAACAGTGATTTGGTGTACCCTCAGCAAAGCTTGTACTGTACCGATGACCGCAGGAAACTTGATTTGTATTTGAGGTTACATCTTCTGCATTTAACTCCAGTAAGCAGATGTATTCTTATTCTCTATTCGTGGTTACCAGTGTTTAACATTGAGCGTTTATTTGGCCCGAGGAGGATACATACTTTTTACAGCCAGATCACCTGTAAATAAACACGTGTAGTCAGTATGGAAGAGTGCACAATATCAGTGGAAATTTATTGGTAAATACAGAACAAATCTGTCTCAGATTGTACGGCCAAACCGGATTGGCTACTGTAAGATTTATCCTATCGCCCGAGATAACGTGCGACATATGTCTCACTTTTAGAAACTTAACAGAATATCTCGTTTGTCGAGGAGACGTGTTTTTGTTAGTAAATACTGTGATCATGTCACATCAACATCTGTTTTGAACTTAATACCCAATAGATCGTTCCCTGATTGCATATTGGAGATTCCAACTTACACTTTTCACCTACTTTTTCCAAAGAAATGGTCAATGAACTGATAGAACTACCATCCCGACAAACGATGTTATTCGTTCTTTTACCCTGCGGACTATGATCTCGTAATCTCACCCATTGCAGAAAAAAACAGGTAACACTTTATCATTAAAGTGAAAAGTTGTTCTGAAGAGATAAAATTCTTCCTAACCAGTGATTGTATAACAGGTGCGAGAACCCTTTCTGATCACGTGTGTAGTGGGTACGTGCCGAATGTCCAATACTACGCCAATAATTTATTCCAACTGTTCTTGTAAGCAGTGCTATATGTTATGCATATACACAAAGAAGAATTAGATTTTATATCAATCAGCATTGATTACTTATGTATATGCTTCTTTACCTGGTACCGTCATCACGCGTTTCGAACTTATCTAAGAGAGAATGTACACAGGAATGTTTGTAAAGTTGTATTTTACTTTCTCGATTTTATTTTAATGACATAATCTTCAATTTGGTGTGTACAATGTAAAAGGAACATTATTTTGTAATAGTAAAATGTTAGAGAAATCATAAAAAAACATATTATCTTAGACAGTAGCATGGTATACTTAGCAGCATATGTTGAAGTATTTGTTTGTTAATGATGAAAACCTCAGCTTCAAACCAATAAAACCTTATACTTTATGACATGCACAGCCTATCTGTCTGTACAGATGATGGCCGCTGAGAAATCACCAATCATCTAAAGGGAACGCTTGACCATAAGTGCTTCTTTATCGGATGCACCAGAATCACTTGACCCCTGAGAACCTGACCATACAGGCGTTATTACTATATCAATTTAAAGCCATCCAAGTTCGGCTATCTATAAGAGCGTGCAACTGTTTATCACGAACAAGGGTATCTTTTGATACTACTATCAGCTTGGCTGGTGATAGAAGGAGTTCTGAAGTCCCCACCTCAGTGACTGTTCATGGGTTACAAATTGGCCATCATTGCCTAATGACTGTCAGTGGCTTGGTCTTACAATCAAACGCCAAGATAACTCTGTGACGTCGCGTCTTATGAAAAAACCTTAAAGCTAAGTGGTATCTTGTAATTTTGGGCCTTAATGCCTCTTAATACACTACATATGCCTGCTATCCTTATCAACGCTCGTTGGGGGTATCCGATTTGATATACGATTTGGCAGTTTGATTTTTTGAGAATTAGTCTTGAAGTTTGAAAATGTTTGAGGGTAAGGAAGGGCTACTTCTAATTTGTGGCTCTGATGTAAATGTTTTTATGTCTAAAAGGGTGGGTTTCTTCCTCGAGCTGTGTGGCGCTTCACCTGCATTGTGTATGTAGGGCAATCAGAGGAGCTAACGACCAAAAAACGAGTTTTATCGACGTCAGCGCACGTATCATTACCCCAAATTGTGTAACCTAGCTATATGGCATCTGCCCATTTTGGATGGGGGTCATACACTGATATTGGTAAATAAACCACAAACCACTTTATACTCCAGCAAACTATGCAATTGAAAGCTAATATTTGTACAGTAAGTTATCGAAATTCATTATAATAAGTTAAAAAGTTAAAAAGCTAAAAAGGTTGTATAGTTAAAATATAATATAATATGTAAAATTGTTCGTTTGGCATATGCATGTTTTCTTTTAATGTTAAGAAAAACAACAGAGCAAAATACGAACTCAATTTTAATACAAACAGACACCGAAATGAACTTGAGAGACAACAAACAAAAGGGAAACCGATTGAACTGAAACTTTCCCATTTTCCCTGCAAGTGTCTCTCATGTTAATTGTTTACACTTTGTATGTGTATATATATACTGCTGTTATTTGTATGTGTATATATATAATGTTGTTATTTGTATGTGTATATATATACTGTTGTTATTTGTATGGCATATATCTGCATGATTGCTAAAACGGAAACAAACAAATGCATGTCGTGGCGATTGAAATGCTCACCCTACACAAGAAAAGAACCACATATTAATTTTGTTTGGCGATCAATAAGAAAAATCATTTCATCTGTCTAACTGTTCTGTGTATGAAACCTGAAAATAGCCTGTAGAGTAGCATAAACAAATATGTTTTTGTGATGCAGCATGCAACAATACGGTTCATACTTTAAGATACATAAATCAACAGATACATAGTGTATCAGTTTTGTTTTAAATTATTATTCCAGACAAGTCATACATGAGGAACCGTCAGAGGATGGAATACAGTAGCTACGGTCCTTTACATCAATACTCTCTTAATGAAGCATGCGTATTCAAGTTTCATCGTGATTAATATTCTGTGCAACTCTGTTCTGCAAGAAGGCTTTGAATAAAAATATATGTATATCGCCAACATTTTACACATACACATTTTTTTTCTGTTGTTGTTGTCGTTGTAAATAACCAGTTTATCATTAATTTTAAATTTGGTTCACAAATATAACTTGCATAATATATGCCTAGAAATATAAATCTACAATAAATTGACAGGAATTAATTGAAAAGGGGATTGGAGGATAGTTTGAGTAAAAAGCAGAAATTGATCTAGAAAAAGAAAGACAGGGATAAGTGAGACATAAGAGCGAGAAGAGAGGAAGAGAGATTCCCGACGAAAGCAATGATTATAGTAAACCGCAATAAAGAAAATAAGATATTCCTGTTCTACACATATCCTTACCTTTATACCTCATCCACTCCCTTGCTGCCCTTCGAGGCTGATGTTGCAATGTTTGAGAAATTTATATGTGTTTTGTCGTGATGTGAAAATCTGTTCTGCTGCAGTTTTATCGTAAATATATTGTTTGTTAATAGGTATTAAACTGATCAAAAGACTTATCAGAGTTATATCTCTAGCATGTACTAGCAATGTGGCGTATTTTAAATATGCATTGTAGATGCCAGAGTGTTCTGTTACCGACGTTAGGTAAGCTATCGACATTTAACACGGAACATCTTTTTAATGTTCATACCTCGAATTTCAGGAGTTTTTATAATATAGCATGGATTCTCAATTATTTGTGACATCATTCAATATTGTACTGCTAATTTGGTCATTTCGTTTTAACTTTAGACATGTTTTTGAAAATAGAGTGAACAAATAAAACATAATATACGCCAAAAGTAATAGCGATAGTGCAAATAAATTGATTTTGTCAAGCTTTCGAGGCAACCCGCCCCTTTATCAAACACAAACATGGACATATCACAACATATAGCATAGCGATAGGCAGTCACCATGAAACACTACTAAATGTAAAATACTAAATAACAAAACACGTAACACTTCTAAATGTAAAATACTAAATAACAAAACACGTAACACTTCTAAATGTAAAATACTAAATGACAAAACACGTAACACTACTAAATGTAAAATACTAAATAACAAAACACGTAACACTACTAAATGTAAAATACTAAATAACAAAAACACGTAACACTACTAAATGTAAAATACTAAATAACAAAACACGTAACACTACTAATTGTAAAATACTCAATAATAAAACACGTAACACTACTAAATGTAAAATACTAAATAATAAAACACGAAACACTACTAATAAATGTAACATACTAAATAACAAAACACGTTACACTACTAAATATAAAATACTAAATAATAAAACACGTAACACTACTAAATGTAAAATACTAAATAACAAAACACGTAACACTACTAAATGTAAAATACTAAATAAACACATAACAGAAAACCAGCTATTCCTTATACATGTAGAACGCTTTTGATTGTGAACAGTACTGGCCTTTTAAATTCCTCGAACTATTGTCCTGACAAATTACCTTCTACAGATTCATAACACATGGGTACGATAAAAAAAGTCACAAGGCACGGTATGGTCAATAAATTCACGACACACCAGAAGAGATTACGGTTTTAAAACAGACAATCATGGTAAATTGATTCCAACACCCAAAAACGGTCAATTGATTCCCAACACCCCAAAACGGTCGATTGATTCCCAACACCCCAAAACGGTCAATTGATTCCGACACCCAAAAAAGGTCAATTGATTCCAACACCCTAAAACGGTCAATTGATTCC
>NW_018408885.1:209124-217741 GCF_002113885.1 Mizuhopecten yessoensis
AAAACGGTCAATTGATTCCAACACCCCAAAACGGTCAATTGATTCCCAACACCCCAAAACGGTCAATTGATTCCCAACACCCCAAAATGGTCAATTGATTCCCAACACACAAAAACGGTCAATTGATTCCAACACACAAAAACAGTCAATTGATTCCAACACCCTAAAACGGTCAATTGATTCCAACTCCCTAAAACGGTCAATTGATTCCAACACCCTAAAACGGTAAATTGATTCCAACACCCAAAAACGGTCAATTGATTCCCAACACCCAACCACGGCCAATTGATTTCTAACACCCAACAACGGTCAATTGATTTCAACACCAAAAAACGGTCCATTGATTTCAACACCCAAAAACGGTCAATTGATTCCCAACACCCCAAAACGGTCAATTGATTCCCAACACCCCAAAACGGTCAATTAATTCCCAACACTCCAAAACGGTCGATTGATTCCAACACCCAAAAACGGTCAATTGATTCCCAACACCCAACCACGGTCAATTGATTTCTAACACCCAACAACGGTCAATTGATTTCAACACCAAAAAACGGTCCATTGATTTCAACACCCAAAAACGGTCAATTGATTACCAACACCCCAAAAATGGTCAATTGATTCCCAACACCCCAAAACGGTCAATTGATTAACAACACCAAAATACGGTCGATGGATTCATAAACACAGAAGTGGTCAATAGTTTCACAACACATAAGTTTGTTCAATGGATTCACATCTCACACACACGGCAATGGATTGACAACACTCAAATACGGTCGATTGATTCATAAACACATAATCATGGTGAATGGATTCACAGCACAGACGCAGGTTCATAGGGTTGACCATACAAGCACAGTTAACAGATTCAAAACATATTTGTACTGCATTGATTGTAATAACACGCAAGTAGGGTCAATCATTCTCACTGGTAAACACGACACAACAGGCAGTCATTCTCACTGGTAAACACGACACAAAAGCATGAACAATTTATCAACGACACGCACATATGATGAATTGAGTCGCATCTCACACACTGCCTTTAATCATAAACTTGTTTCCAATTTTCTTGCTGGGGAATCATTGGGTATGAGGTTACTCCTTTTTCAATTTGCTGGTTTTATGTTATAAAATGAAGGATCTGCACAGATATAATCCCCTGATAGCAACCCCCCTCCTGTATCTTATTGTTTGTATAAGATGATTACTGAAGGCCCTCCTGTATCACACATGCTGTTTTTCGGTGACATTTAATGTTGATACAAAAGATGTTTTTTTTTTTTTTTTTAATATTCAAAAATTACTCTCACGTGTGGACAAATGTTATGATATTTAACATCATTTCAATATGATAAATGATGTCATTATTTTAATCGGCTAAAGTAACAGTCTGATATAGTTCACAGAAAGAAAAAAATGCTATCAGGAAAGAAAAAAATCTACTACACGTTTTGCTGTTTCGCAATGTCAACGTCAATCTTACCAATTTCCATTCGGGCGTACAATTCCCTTTATCTACTCATGTCTACCCATGTCTACACATGATGTACTCCATATCTACCCATATCTACATATTATGATGTACTCCATATCTACCAATATCTACCCATATCTTCACATGATGTACTCCATATCTACCCATATCTACCCATGTTTACACATGATGTGCTCCATATCTACCCATATCTACACATGATGTACTCCATATCTACCCATATCTACACATGATGTACTCCATATCTACCCATATCTACACATGATGTACTCAATATCTACCCATATCTACACATGATGTACTCCATATCTACCCATATCTACACATGATGTACTCCATATCTACCCATATCTACACATATCTACACATGATGTACTCCATTGATGGTTTTCGCTTGACTCATCTGTGTGGACTCAGTAAAGAACTGACCTAATGCATGGTCGTAAGGGATAACTGATTTGGGGTCCTGTAAAATGGAGGGTTATCGTCCGTGACTTCAGCGAAGGGAATATCGGAGAAAAAAGGATTTGCTTCCACCATTTTGACATTTGGGACCTCTTACGTTGACCTCATCAGCGGCGTGAAAAAGAGTGACATACAATGCTACCGTGAACATGTTATGACATTTCAGTGTGTACATGTAGCACTTTAATTGGAGTCGAGTAGCCATACCTTCCTATGACCTAGGTTGAAAATTAAGCAAATTATTTACATTTATATCATGTATATTGCACATCCAGTTAGCAATTTGACGCATTTACCAAGATATGCGACTATCCGTTCATTTTAAAAGGTATATTGCACTTTACGAAATGAAAGAATTTACTTAAGACGGAATTTTGTTGAAATATTTTGAACATCTCATGTGCTTATCTTCCATGAATATTTGGCAACCGTTTATTCTACCTGTATTTTAACATGTGACCTTTTGCACATTAAACGTCAGCAGGCACGTGCACCTTGCCTTACCTACTAAATGACTTTATCGCAATCCGCATCAGGTCATGTTATTTGGCGGAGTTTTCCCGATGCTGGGGAGTATATGTATGAATACAGTTAGATACGGTTAACTTGCCCCGGCAGTGAGAATTGTACAGTAAGATAGGAACCCAGAGATTTTGAATTCAAAATCCAATCATCATGTGGATTAACACATTTTCCCGGGGTTTAACGTGTTAGGCTGCTGTCTCTGTAACAATGTGGTGTGGCTCTGGGATATACGGCAAGCACACTTCGGGACAAGATTGATAACCCTACACTTTCGTCATAAGTACAGAAGAAACAAAGTTAGACGTCGGTATACTTTTTCTTCTTCTGTTCCCGTTTGGATATATAAAGTTTGTCACATAATGTCGGAAAACATTTCAGCAATATTAAGTGGTTTCCCAACACTACGTGCCCGTGTCGTGCACATCGCTTTTAAAGATAAACTTTGATTCATTTACATATGTACAGTGCTTCAAGTGGTGTTAGGTACATACAGACTTTACAAAGATACACCTACTTTATTATATCAAGCGAAGATGTACATGTAATAATCATATGACAGTCACCTCTGTAATTAAACACATTAAATCATATGAACTTTGTACTGATTGACGACCAAATCTTTCCGAAGACCATTTCTCGCAATGACACATATTTCTTTCTGAAACAGTTTTGATGACTAGTAAAACGGTGTAGTTTCAGAGATCAAGACTGCTCCAGTAATTTGCACTTAAGGAAATACATTTTTGCTCGTGTGAAACACTTGCATTGGCGAAAATTGGTACTCAATGAGAACTGGAACAGGTACTTGGTGAGATCCATCAGGTCGCTTATGGAAACTTTAGCCTGAAAGCCAATGTACATTTTCTAAACATCGACATCCGTTGACTTCTGATCGAAATGCCAGGTCACCCGAACGGGCCCGCCTTGGTGTTGATGTATGTCAGCACATGGACACATCACATGTATCATATATACAACATCAGCCAACATTTCAACAAATTTTCACATTTTATCGGAGTGCTACATCACAGTAAGATGCAAGCAACCCGGGCGGCATTCGCAAGGCCTACTTGTAACGCTACCGCCATTTGGGTAGTGTCACCTCAATCAAATGTACCAATCTCCCTAAACAAATCTCTGTCAGTGGCGGCATTCAGTAAACTAGGAACTACAAAACTTCAAGACATCAAAAAATATTCTAAAATCTAATATTGCGTGATTTCTTTTCAAGTAAGTTCTCCCAGCCTATTTATAAGTTTAACGATAATTGTATATCCTATTTACCATTGGCTGTTACCTCTTCATGACTCGTGTATTTTTATAGTTCTTGACATTTCTTGTCCAATATTATATATATACACAAAATTTTTTTCTCATTTCAAACATCATAACGCATGACATGACAAGTAGTCCATAATTAAAGCAGAAGAACTAAGTGGTTTAGACCTTATTTTAGTTCGTGCTTATATAAACCGTTCCGGTGTTATCTCTCCCTACTACCGAGTGTAGACACACGGTAACCATGCGCCACCTCTATGTGATAAGGGCCGTCGTTTGCCTATGTAATGTAGCGAGATAGGACCAGACAAACTCTCACGAGAACAGGGGTTATCACTCTAAACTATCTGTTTCAATTTGCGACGTCCCTGTGGTAACGGTAGGAGGGACCATGGACGTGGCTATCGGACCTGATGAAAAGGCTTTGACAAATTTTGATAACTGTGACACCTGGTACGCGTGCCGTGTATTTATTGTTTTTAAAATGGTGTAGCGACCGGCGGGACGCCCAGCTGCACAAACTATAGAAATGTCACACTGTTCGTAGTCAGACTGGAGACACCCGTGTAAACTTTGCTAGCTCAAACTTAATAATCCGGATTTCTTGTTAAAGAAAACATTTTTTGTTATCACATAGCGAACCCTGTTTTACCTCAGTATGTTTCAAATAGAGGTCTGTCAATGTTACGTTACCCCTGTGTTGTCATATGTAGACATATGCTTATAACATTTTTTTTTGCAGACCGACGTTAAATCAGAAACTAAATTTTCACAAGTCCTTATCCTTTTTCGTTAAAAGAATACTAAATATATTCGCGAATGTTTACCTGAAGTAAGAACGGTAATGCACTTATCGTGTATGATCAAAGATGGTTATAGCCGAAAAATGAATGGGGGTTCGTGTCAAACTCTCAGTAATAGCATCACGTATATTGTTTTTTTATAGACCAGGTAGTATATTAGATTGTTACTTACGTAATGCAATGGTTTTCGAAATCACACATGCATACATCAACATTTAGACAGTAACAACTACACCCGACGTCATAGGGAGTGTACCTCTTTGATATAGAGACTCTTTACAATATGAAAATTCGTCAAAACGTGACGAAAACTTCATTTCTCGGTAAATTCTTCAGCAAGTGGAAGGCTCGTAAACGTCGGTGTGTAAGTATGAAGAAGGTCGGATGGTACACTGTACCGCACTACCTCGCCGAGCAAAATATGAAGAAGATGGCGAGAAAATATCACTAAAAACAGGGGCTTGTAATCAAAATTTGTAAATTGTAAATTCTTTCTTGAGCCTTTCTACCCATGATCCTGCCAACGTTTAGATTCTTGTACCGAAGATGTGCTTTAAGCCGATCACCGAATTAGATAGTACAAATTACTAGGCAATTAGGTTGGCAACAACAATTTGTTGTGATTGGTAAGATGGCTGTGAGCGAACGACCCCTCTGTAATGGAGAGACACGTGATCTGAGTAACGCACGCGTCATCGGGCTTAGGCTACAAGGGGAAATACTCATTAAAATGTTACACGGTTATACGGCGGCTTCACGGAATAATTGGGCGTGATTCTCTGTTATGAAACTCGTGTTCGTCAGTTTGAATCTGTAATGAAATATGATGAAGGTTTTTGTGCTATCTTTCAGACCGATGCTCAATCTGTGCTATGTAAATTGATAGAGATAAGTGACGCACAATGTCCTATCATTGGTTATAGCAATACAATACAAGCACGTTGTTAGAGAGGTTAACACGGACAGAGTATATGGGCACGTGCGTACGAAACATTTACATCAGGCGAGAGACAAATTACATAATAGTCCTAAGAATAGAGCGGAATGCAGGTGTGTGGACTCGGTACATAACACGAGAATATATTTAATTGTTCAACACTGAAAAAAAAAATCAGTATTCAAATACAGAACTCTGCCTTTCATTTGTCACTTGTTGGTGCTAAATTTCGTAAACTTTCGTGACGAACACATTTCACAAACAAACAACACATGTGTCGTACAGAAGTGTATAAAACAACATATATCTAACTGATACTCCACACGCCTCTGTGATATATACCCAACAACACACCTGTTCATAACACACACCTGTGTGATATATACCCAACAACACACCTGTTCTTAAATCACACCTGTGTGAGATGCACCCAACAACACGCCTGTGTGATATATACCCAACAACACACCTGTGTGATATATACGCAACAACACACCTGTGTGATATATACCCAACAACACACCTGTTCTTAAAACACACATGTGTGATATATACACAACAACACACCTGTTCATACAACACACCTGTTCATACAACACACCTGTGTGATATATATACCCAACAACACGTCTGCGTGATATATACCCAACAGCAGGCCTGTGTGATATATACCCAACAGCACACCTGTTCGTAAAACACACCTGTCCAATATATACACAACAGCACACCTGTTCAACAAATATACATTGTACAACACACCTGTCCAACATACACACAACAGCTCACCTGTTCAACAAATATACATTGTACAACACACTTGCCCAATATATACATTGTAAAACGCACCTGTCCAATATATACACAACAGCACAACGGTTCAACAACTATACATTGTACAACACCTGCACAACGTGTACATGTACACAACAGCGCACCTGTTCAACAAATATACATTGTACAACACACCTATCCAACATACACACAACAGCTCACCTGTTCGACCTTTTAAGCAACAAAACATATGTCTCATATAATCATTTATATGTATACCACTTACCTGTTAAATACATAAAAAAAAACACACACACGTCGAACAGATACACATCGAAACATATGTCTAATATATAAACAACAGAAAAGTTGTCCAGCATCTATATATATTTGTACATCGCTCACCTGTTTAATACAACACAAACACGTTTTACGTATATTTTGATATTTCCGTAATTACTCCGATGCAGTATATCAATGTATCTTTGCCCCACACAATGTACAATGTATATATTAGAATATACATTGTATACTTATTGTTATAGTATGTACACTTTGTATAGGTATAGCGTGCGGTACATCTGAACCGGTCCCGGGGCCGTGCGGTACATCTGAACCGGTCCCGGGGCCGTACATTTTGACATGGACGTATGTATTACAGCACGTATTAGATCAATTTAGTAGAGAGTACGAACGCCATCAGCTAGTAATAGACTCGGACTGTTAAAACGTTCATGGGTCGGTATTCCTGAAATATGAGACAGATTCTTTGAAACTAGGTGCATAACGCCAGAAGCACGTGTATGAAGCCTGTCTTGGACGTCCTGAACACGCTAGCCCACCACGAGATACATGCCGGAATGTTCGAAAGTCCGGAACGTACCAACATTACCTTCAATTATGTTCAGTATTCAACTTCCGACGTTAAACCATTTTGTTATGCGTTCACATAAACCCATCAGGCCCGAGGGAGATTCTTAATCCCTGACAGAGTAATTAAACTTTCTCTTGATACACAATTAAAAACGTACCCGATTTTTAAGTGAGATTGTGTAACATACACCAGGCATGGAACAGGAGGTAATGATGGTTCATCAACAACCTGTTGAACTCAGGAAAGTATTTAAATTGTTGAACAGCTTTTGTGTTTTTCAAGCAGTGACGTAATACTCTTCGACATAATAAAACAGAAAAAAATGACGATCTTATTATTTTAGACAAGATATACGCAAGTAAATGATGTAATGTGCTGCTGGTCACGTACATTGTATACAGGATAATTTCTCGTGTATAGGGTATATATCATTAACGTGTATTGGATGGTGAATCTAGAATGTCTGATTGTAGAAGTTATTTCACATACACTTTATATAGCATTCTGTATTCCTAGATACTATTCTTCAAATGACACATGAAGTGTCCTATTATCTTGTATATGTTGAGCATGTTTGTTTGTGGTTTACGTCCTGTCAATGGCGTTGACCTTCTAAGGACGTGCCAGGTGTGGTGGTGGATGAAATTCGGAGAAAAAAACTGACCTGCGGTCAGTACTTGGCGACTACCCAACGTAGGCCTGTAACCCTCGGCCCAGGGGCGGAGGGCTAGCCCGTCAAGGTAGACGGTCAGACGTCTTACGTGTAACCACTCAGTTACCGTGGCCCCATATATCATCACATGACAACCTGCATTGTCACATACAAGATACAAGATACAGGAAACTTTATTTAACGTCGCATACATGTAAACAAGGAACATTAGCTCTTGAAAGCTATTATTGCGACAAACATATGTAAAATAACAATAACATATTATACTACAAGTAAAGGGAGATAATCACATATATTAATAAAAAAAACAGTTATCCATATCCCAGGATGCACGACATCCTCTGTTTAGGACTTTATTTGATGTGATAAGTTAGCTAATCCATCAGGTAACGGTACAGCTACAATTGTATATGCTTGCAGCTCTATACTTTTATATATATATTTATTCTATAATTGTCTAACATTTTAATATTTTATTTTTTTGCAATTCTGAATGTTGTTGAAACTTACCACGTGTAAACTTACCACGTGTAAACTTACCACGTGTAAACAAGTCTTTATGTTACCAAGTCACCGATGTAAGCGCATGAAGCCAAATGGCAAACAGTTCCAACCACGGCCTTCTTGAGTATAATAACCAACCAAACGATGGAAGGTATTAATACCCGTATGTAAACATTTACACTAAACCAATAGCTATATCGTTAGTTCGGATTGATATGTAACATACGGAAACAAATCACTAGTAAATACTTGTTTCTCTAACCACTTCCCTGCAGTCAATCCCCCC
>NW_018408885.1:217934-241573 GCF_002113885.1 Mizuhopecten yessoensis
ATAAAAGGAACAACTTGGATAAGGCATGGTTAGATAGATGCCTGTTACCCTCGACATGATCATATTGGCGAGCAAATTGTCTCGTGCCACATATGAGCACAATTACAGTTTTGCATCTGGTTCCAAATACATGGATGATAAATTTCACTATCACAAAATGTAACAGTATTTCTTTCTCGATTTACTATGTCCATGAATAAGCCATAGTGCGCAATATGTATCTGCAGAATAAAAACACGGGAAGCAGCCTGATCACTTTTGATAATGTTAGGTGCATACTGAAAGTGTTCGAGTATTTTAGATGGAAGCAATTAAAAGTGTCGCCTTATTGCTGCCCGGTGGCAGGTTCCTATTTCTTTTTGGTATGGCGTTTTGCATTCACATTGAATCTACCGTTAAACGAAGACTGAAACGTGGGTGGTGTCTTCAGATACAATATTACACTATCTGGGTTCCTTGTTTGCTTTCTGCTAAAACCATGCACACTGACTTGATTAAATGTGTGACATCCTTCAGCCACAGGTGTTTCAGAACTCCGAGTTCGGTGACATTTTAAATCATTTAACACCAAAAACCTTAAACTGAACTCTGCTGACAACGCTAAAGATTAACTAAAGTACAACCTAAAGGCTATATTCCGGTGCTTTTAAAGAGACATCTTGCACAGTGTATATATTTATGTAAAAACCTGAAAGCTAGATCGCATCTGATCCATCAATTAACGGGTAATGAAGGAATTGAACGCTGTTCCGAACTAATTGCTTACTAGATGGATAAACCCCGAGGCCTGCGTATTTTGGTAACAAACTGAATGGGGAGTGACGGAGGATGGACGGCGGTGTCTGGAATGGAAAAGTATCTTACATGTAACATTAAATAACAAAACAGCTCGTGTTTTTTAATTACCATTTAGCAATTCTACTTTTCCTTTAATGACAAATATTTGCAATAAATGAACAAAATGCATATTACCAGGGTATGTATGACGTACTTTAACTGAACATCATTTTTAACTTTTAATGTACACTTATTTACGGCTTATAAATATTTCCCCAGGATTGCAAATATGTTTAACATTACACATATTGATTAGTTACGCCAATAGTAATCACTAAGACTATCAGATTCTTTGTCTTCTTAGCATAATTCACATAGGTTGCACTTAATAATCTTGTACATACCATATAACACTAAAACAGTAAGACATGTAAACCTTTGTACATACCCTCTAACACCAAAATGTTGAAACATGTAAACCTTTGTACATACCCTCTAACACCAAAATGTTGAAACATGTAAACATTTGTACATACCCTCTAACACCAACACAGTGAGACATGTAAACACTTGGACTTACCCTCTAACACCAAAACGATGAGACATGTAAACACTTGTACATACCCTCTAACACCAAAAAAAAAGAGACATGTAAACACTTGTACATTCCATCTAACTAAAACACGTTGATACATGTAAACACTTGTATATACCCTCTAACACCAAAACGATGAGACATGTAAACACTTGTACATACCCTCTAACACTAAAACAGTGAGACATGTAAACCTTTGTACATACCCTCTAACACCAACAAAGTGAGACATGTAAACACTTGTACATACCCTCTTACACCAAATCGATGAGACATGTTAACACGTGTACATACCCTCCAACACCAAAACGATGAGACATGTACACACTTGTACATACCATCTAACACCAAAACAGTGAGACATGTAAACACTTGTACATACCCTCTAACACTAAAACAGTGAGACATGTAAACACTTGTACATACCATCTAACTAAAACACGTTGATACATGTAAACACTTGTATATACCCTCTAACACCAAAACGATGAGACATGTAAACACTTGTACATACCCTCTAACACTAAAACAGTGAGACATGTAAACCTTTGTACATACCCTCTAACACCAACAAAGTGAGACATGTAAACACTTGTACATACCCTCTTACACCAAATCGATGAGACATGTTAACACGTGTACATACCCTCCAACACCAAAACGATGAGACATGTACACACTTGTACATACCATCTAACACCAAAACAGTGAGACATGTAAACACTTGTACATACCCTCTAACACTAAAACAGTGAGACATGTAAACCTTTGTACATACCCTCTAACACCAACAAAGTGAGACATGTAAACACTTGTACATACCCTCTTACACCAAATCGATGAGACATGTTAACACGTGTACATACCCTCCAACACCAAAACGATGAGACATGTACACACTTGTACATACCATCTAACACCAAAACAGTGAGACATGTAAACACTTGTACATACCCTCTAACA
Organism: Mizuhopecten yessoensis; assembly: GCF_002113885.1. NCBI lineage: Eukaryota > Metazoa > Mollusca > Bivalvia > Pectinida > Pectinidae > Mizuhopecten > Mizuhopecten yessoensis. The sequence continues at coordinate 220,270 of NW_018408885.1, forward strand.
CTAAAACAGTGAGACATGTAAACACTTGTACATACCATCTAACTAAAACACGTTGATACATGTAAACACTTGTATATACCCTCTGACACCAAAACGATGAGACATGTAAACACTTGTACATACCCTCAAACACCAAAACGTTGAAACATGTAAACACTTGTACATACCCTCTAACACTAAAACAGTGAGACATATAAAAATTTGAATAAACCATCTAACACCAAAACGGTAAAACATGTAAACACTTGTACATACCCTCTAACACTTAAATAGTGAGACATGTAAACACTTGTACATACCCTCTAACACCAACAATGTGAGACATGTAAACACTTGTACATACCCTTTTACACCAAATCGATGAGACATGTAAACACTTGTACATACCATCTAACACTAAAACAGTGAGACATGTAAACACTTGTACATACCCTCTAACACTAAAACAGTGAGACATGTAAACACTTTTACATACCCTCTACCACCAAATCGATGAGACGTGTCAACACTTCTACTTACCCTTTAACACCAAAACAGTGATACATTTAAACACTTGTACATACCCTCTATTATTGAAACGATGAGGCATGAAAACACTTGTACACACTCTCTAACACCAAAACCATGAGACATGTACACACTTGTTCATACCCTGTAACATCAAAACAGTGATACATGTAAACACTTGTACATACCCTCTAACACTAAAATGGTGAGACACGTAAACACTTGTACATACCCTCTAACATTAACACATTGAGACATGTAAACACTTATACATACGCTCTTACACTAAAACGATGAGACATGTAGACACTTGAAAATACCATCTAAAACTAAAACAGTGAGACATGTAAACCTTTGTACATACCCTCTAACACCAAAATGTTGAAACATGTAAACACTTGTACATACCCTCTAACACCAACACAGTGAGACATGTAAACACTTGGACTTACCCTTTAACACCAAAAAGATGAAACATGTAAACACTTGTACATACCATCTAACTAAAACACGTTGATACATGTAAACACTTGTATATACCCTCTAACACCAAAACGATGAGACATGTAAACACTTGTACATACCCTCTAACACCAAAAAGATGAGACATGTAAACACTGGTACATACCATCTAACTAAAACACGTTGATACATGTAAACACTTGTACATACCCTCTAACACCAAAACGTTGAAACATGTAAACACTTGTACATACCCTCTAACACTAAAACAGTGAGACATATAAAAATTTGAATATACCATCTAACACCAAAACGTTAAAACATGTAAACCTTTGTACATACCCTCTAACACTTAAATAGTGAGACATGTAAACACTTGTACATTCCCTCTAACACCAACAATGTGAGACATGTAAACACTTGTACATACCCTTTTACACCAAATCGATGAGACATGTAAACACTTGTACATATCCTCTAACACTAACACAGTGAGACATGTAAACCTTTGTACATACCTTCTAACACCAACAAAGTGAGACATGTAAACACTTGTACATACCCTCTTACACCAAATCGATGAGACATGTTAACACGTGTACATACCCTTTTACACCAAAACGATGAGACATGTACACACTTGTACATACCATCTAACACCAAAACAGTGAGACATGTAAACACTTGTGCATACCCTCTAACACTAAAACAGTGAGACATGTAAACACTTGAACATACCATCTAACACTAAAACAGTGAGACATGTAAACTCTTGAACATACCATCTAACACTAAAACAGTGAGACATGTAAACACTTTTACATACCATCTAACACTAAAACAGTGAGACATGTAAAAACTTGAACATACTCTCTAACACCAAAACTATCAGACATGTACACAGTTGTTCATACCCTCTAACATCAAAACAGTGACACATATAAACACTTGTACATACCCTCTAACACTAAAACGGCGATACGTGTAAACACTTGTATATATACTCTAACACCAAAACAGTGAGACATGTAAACACTTATACATACGCTCTAACACTAAAACGATGAGACATATTAACACTTGTATATACCCTCTAACACTAAAACAGTGATACATTTAAACACTTGTACATACCCTCTAACATTTAATCGATGAGACATGTAAATACTTGTACATACTCTCTAACATTAAATCGATGAGACATGTAAATACTTGTACATACTCTCTAATACCGAAACCATGAGACATGTACACACTTGTCCATACCCTCTAACATCAAAACGATGAGACATGTAAACACTTGTACATACCCTCTAACACTAAAACAGTGAGACTTGTAAAAACTTGAACATACCATCTAACACCAAAACGTTAAGACATGTAAACACTTGTACATACCATCTAACACTAAAACAGTGAGACATGTAAACACTTGTACATACCCTCTTACACTAAAACAGTGAGACTTGTAAAAACTTGAACATACCATCTAACAACAAAACGTTAAAACATGTCAACACTTGTACTTACCCTTTAACACCAAAACAGTGATACATTTAAACACTTGTACATGTACATACCATCTAACATTGAAACGATGAGACATGAAAACACTTGTATATACCCTCTAACACTAAAACAGTGAGACATGTAAACACTTGTACATACCCTCTTACACCAAAACCATGAGACATGTACACACATGTTCATACCCTGTAACATCAAATCAGTGAGACATATAAACACTTGTACATACCCTCTAACACTAAAACGGTGAGACATGTAAACACCTGCACATACCCTCTAACACCAACACAGTGAGACATGTAAACACTTGTATATACCCTCTAACACTAAAATGGTGATACATGTAAACACTTGTACATACCATCTAACACCAAAATAGTGAGACATGTAAACATTTGAACATACCATCTAACACTAAAACAAATAAGAATTGTAAACACTTGTACATACCCTGTAACACTAAAACGATGAGACATGTAAACATTTGCGCATACCCTCTAACACTGAAACAGTGAGACATGTAAACACCTGCACATACCCTCTAACACCAACACAGTGAGACATGTAAACACTTGTATATACCCTCTAACACTAAAATGGTGATACATGTAAACACTTGTACATACCATCTAACACCAAAATAGTGAGACATGTAAACATTTGAACATACCATCTAACACTAAAACAAATAAGAATTGTAAACACTTGTACATACCCTGTAACACTAAAACGATGAGACATGTAAACATTTGCGCATACCCTCTAACACTGAAACAGTGAGACATGTAAACACCTGCACATACCCTCTAACACCAACACAGTGAGACATGTAAACACTTGTATATACCCTCTAACACTAAAATGGTGATACATGTAAACACTTGTACATACCATCTAACACCAAAATAGTGAGACATGTAAACATTTGAACATACCATCTAACACTAAAACAAATAAGACATGTAAACACCTGTACATACCCTCTAATACCAAATCGATGAGACATGTAAACATTTGCGCATACCCTCTAACACTGAAACAGTGATACATTTAAACACTTGTACATACCCTCTAACACTAAAACAGCGAGACATGTACACACTTGTTCATACCCTGTAACATCAAAACAGTGAGACATATAAACACTTGTACATACCCTCTAACACTAAAATGGTGAGACATGTAAACACTTGTACATACCCTCTAACACTAACACAGTGAGACATGTAAACACTTGTACATACCCTCTAACACTAAAATGGTGAGAAATGTAAACACTTATACATACCCTCTAAAACTAAATCGATGAGACATGTAAACACATTAAATCGATGAGACATGTAAACATTTGCGCATACCCTCTAACACTGAAACAGTGATACATTTAAACACTTGTACATACCCTATAACACTAAAACTGTGATACATGTAAACACTTATACATACGCTCTAACACTTACACGATGAGACATGTAAACACTTATACATACCCTCTAACACTAAAACGATGAGACATGTAAACATTGATGGGACGAATATATACGTATCCTTTGTCAACACAAACATTTGTATACGGTTTAAAGTAAGAGTGTTTTGGTAAAGTATAATTTGTACGTCAAATATTTTCTAGTCGGTCAATAATACAGAAAATAGGATACTCGGCAGCAATCTTATCTTAAAATCAATGTCGTTTAAATATCGCGGCAGAAAAGTATGAGTTACTTCTAATGGTTCAGTATACAATATTGACAGTACACGATTTTTGTATATTAACTACCTGTGTTCAAGCCCAAGAACCAGGCACCTAAAAGGAATTGATAATAATAAAAACCACCATTTCTATATGAACATTGTGTAATGTGCAGCACCCCTGTGCATGCGCTGTTCCAAACAGTACACCACCAACAGGCCTTGGGTAACGCCTTTTTGCCAACATTGGAGACTGAAATGCAAATCGTTTCCAAAACATGCACGATAAACAGATTTTAACGGTTATTAAAGTAAGGAAATTCGCGATACGATATAAAATCAGTAACATAACTCGTTACAAGATAAAATCACCAAACGTTCAATTTATAGCCAAAAATCCTCCTATTATTTCTGGATAAAGCAGTATTTCAATGTGTAAATGTGTATCTTATCAACGCTTTGACAAGCTGTACAGAACAAATGAGCATGCCAAGAAGAAACCGGAAGTTTGGGTCTTGCGCACGAGGTGTGAGTGATTAGTATAAGAGGAGCATGAACTACAAACACATGCACCTGTTACTTCCGGCCTGTTAGTAAACTTTAATAGGATACTATGGATAACTTAAATATTCAAGTAAAATAAACAAATAAGTTCACAACTCACAATGTCCATCAACGATACGGTCTTGAGACCAATATAAGGAAGATATATAGTCATATTACTTTGAGGGTAACTCAGAGTGTGTACTGATGTAATCTAAATGGTGCTCAATGTGGCTTGACTTTTATTAACAAAATGTCCATGTCGTAATGATTTTGGCGCAAAGGTTTTGTTAACCTATTAATATCAAGGATGTACTCCTCTGAGACGTAAACAATCCTGTATTAAACTTTGTAAATGTATAATAGAAACTGCAAAAGAAACATTATGTTCTTGTGTTTGTTTATGTACTATGATCAGTCAAAGATACAAAGGAGTAGGTGCATTAAGGGCCATTTTTGGCCCCACCCCAGATTTTCTCAATTTTTATATCATGCATGCATGGACATATGAGATTTATAAAACATGCAGTTTCAAAGAATTCCGACATTGCGTTGCCTAGCAACAGACCTGGAAACCCACATAGTATATACAGTCTAATTGCACATTCGGGTGATATTTAATTATGTATTATAACATTTTATAAAAAGTTGTTTATTCGAAATACTTTATACAATTTTGCATGAATATTGTTAAGTTTTTAAGAATCTTTGAGAGTATTTCAATGTGACCAAACATGTTTTTGATTTTCCCTAACAACGCAATCACAACCATAGTTTCTCCATAGCAACAGTACATTATTTCTATCATAATGGACACAGAAAGTGTTTGATATTACAAGATTAAATTATAAAATTACAGTAAATATGAAGGAAGCAGAAACAACATATAGTTGATGTTCCACAGCAACCATGTCTTGTCTTAGCAAACCAAATGTCTTCCATAGCAACGGTACATGAAATGTTTTACAATGGCGACACTGGTGCTGGATATTACAAGTTATAAACTCGTATGTCTATATGATAAAAAAAAATGAAAGAAAATAGCGAGTTTTTTTAATATAGTTTGTTTGTGGTTTTACTATGAGGATAAAGAACAATTCAGATTCAGTTTTAATTTAACAATTTAATCAATATTCCCGTAATCAATAATCCTTACGATCCAGGTAAATCGTAAAGGATATAAACAAATAATGAAATGTTCAAATGATAATAAAAAATGATACTTAAGAAACAACATTTTACAACAAGAAACCTTGTCACCTGAGATAACTGTTAATGGATTTTTGATTAGAATTTTGGAGACAGTCATAATTCGAAAATTTACATCTGTGCAGCTGTGTTTTTCCTATTCTTCTTCACTCTTAGGTGTTCCCCTTATCATCACTCTCATCAACACTGAGTGGCTCTGGTGTATGACTGGCATCTTGCAGATATTGTGTCCAGTCCTTGCTAAAGTCAAAGGTTTTGTCCAAATGACGTGCAAATCCCATATACCATACCACTGAAGCAACATGGGAGCAAGTCCCAACTACTCTCGCTCCAGCTCGGCATTTACAGTATCACCTTTGCACAGTGCACTCATCGAAAAATAGCCACAGTTGGTATGCTTTTGAGCTGATGTGTCTGCTCTGAAGCTTGGCACTGATGAGGTTAGCATCTACTTTACAGACAGATACTTCATATCCCCCCCGTTTCACTCATTTGCTCCTTCTTCTGTCATTACAGGAAAGTCAATTTCACTGCTGGTGTCCATCCTCTGCCTCTTGTTTGGTCTATTGGCAAGGCCATCTCGGTCGATTCTTTCCTGAAGAGTGTTCTGTTTTTTCGACAGATACAACATATTTGAACCAATGACTTGGTTTTTTTCTGCATCTCCCGTGCTAATTGGTGTACTGAACTTGTTGCAGATTGCACACACAATTCTAACAATATCTCCAACGTATGAAATCTGGGAGTTGGGGAGCACACGCTCCAGATATTTCCAAGTTTTTAAACGCCTATTTACAGCCTCTACGACCCACCTGAAAGATAGTAAATAGATACATTTTGAATCTGACAAATACAAAAAGTGTAACAATGCATTTAACCATTTCACCACTGTTGACCGTAATGGTCTCATCCAGATCAATGAATAGTCGAGTTAACTAAAGTTGCATAGGGGTGAAATGGATAACATCAGTTATATCAAAGGAAGTTTGATTTGAACTTTGTCAACTTCTTCTACATAGATAAGTTCATGCACATCAATTTCTAAAATTATACTCAAGTATCTGCTATTCTCACTGGGTGTGTCCTTTTACCATTTTAGTGATATATTTATACATATCTGGTATAAGTTATCATACATTTATAAGTTATATACGTTTAATTAGTGATGCTAGTAAAGTATTAATCATAATAAGAAAGTCTTACCTTATTTTTGTAACAAGTCGAGAAGCGTTGTTTTCTCCAACTGTGTTTTGTTGTTTATGGTTTGAACAAGAAGGCATCTCTGTCTGTATTCCTAGTTGTTTCTGGAGGTCCAGATAATCCCTAAAACCTCTGTCAACCAAATACACATTATTTTCCTGAATCCACTTGATTCAGGATGCTGGCATCATTGTTTTTTGAATCTGCAAAGTAAGGTCCTAATACGCTTACTATGTAACCTGTTGTTGTGACGAACATCATAGGTTTCACCAATGGACAGTGCTTATGCATGCTGTAGCTCCTCCTTTGGAAAATAAACTGGCCACTCTTTTGAATGTAAATATAGGTGCCGTCAATCACAAGAATGGCTGGTTCCATTAGTCCTCCATACAATGTTTGGGCTAGTGGTCTTGTGTGTTTTGACTGAGCCCAGTTAGGGTAATGAAATCTTCATCCAAAAATTCATGTGGTGAGTCGGAATCAATACGTTTGCTTTGTTGGGCATTTGCTACATCTCTGATGTTAGAAATTAAAGACAGTATGTCGGTACGATTTAGCAAGGATTAGTCACTTTTTATTGCAATGTTTTCACACGCTTCATTTCGCAAAAAGTCTTCCTCAATATGATGACCACAACATCTTGCTCTAAATGGTACCAGAATACCTTTTCTCAGGAAGAGGTCCTATTTTACGTCACGAGATATTACCTTCAGTTTCTTTGGGTAGATATTGCAAACGAAACATTTGTTGTGGCTGCTTCCTGTGGATGGTATCGGAAGTGTTATATTCCGTTATGATAAAAGGGGTTTCTTTGCAGATTTATCACAAGGGGCTTCAACTGAAGAGGGATGGTGACCGGTGTTTGTACGACGCTGTAGTAATGAGCGATGGCATGACATGCGACACTTTCCACAAATAACATCTTCATCTTTTGTTTGTATCATAAACGTTTTTAACAAATACTTCCTCATTGTAAAGCATTATATTTGTACAGCAAAAATGAACTTGTCACAATTAAAAAGGGCAACACACTAACAATTCAAGTGATCAATTTAGTGTCAAAAAAAAGCAATTTTGGCCATTCTTGAAGGGCAAGAAATACACTTTTTAAAATGGTTCCTGGATTGGTTATTTTTTTTAAATTCTTCTAAAACAAATGGCAGGCATCTAGTTTTTGACACATGTTTCGAATGCATGGTTGCTTTTAAAATTGATCATAATTTGTTAAATATAACAAAAATTTGTTGCACAAGATCAAAATGAGACTTGAACGATATTAAAACCTCAGAAGAGTACATCTTTAAAAAGTTAAGCATGTTTTCGTTAGAAGAATTTCACAGTCTTAAAAGCGGAAATAAAGGAGGGAATTAAGCAAAATATGTTCAAATTGTAAACGCAGAGAGACCCACTTGTAGTTATTTAATTGCGTGTTTGAGTCGTTTTTTTGTGTGTGATTACAGTGAAAACTAACCAAAGACTTCGGCAATTGTGATTTTTGTAAATTTGTTTACAAAGTTGTTTCGCAGTTGATACAACTTATGTAGGGGTTCAGGTGCTGGGTATGGAACAGGCGGAACGAATCTTCAAATTCTTCAAAATGGTAGAGTGATCCATCCTGTTTAATAATGTTATATACAAATTGTACTCCCTTTTTAAACAATGTTTTTTTAATGTAAATTTTCTGTCAATTTTAATTTCACTATTTCACGTATATTGGTATTGTATATATTGCTAGAGATAATAGTATTATACCATGCTTCTAAGACATCTTTCCAAAAGAGGTTACTACAACGTTTTGATTCTTCTTTCAAATTTTCAAGCCCACAGTTAGCTAAGGTCACTTTATTCAAAATAAGTATCTAAAACAAGAGCCCAATTTCCTTCTTTTTTATATACCCGTCTTATCCATGTTGCTTTAAGAGCTGTTATAAAAGATTTTAAATGTATCATTTTCAGACCACCTTCTTCACAACTTTTAATTATCACATCTCTCTTTATTTTATCTGGTTTACCATTCCACAAAAACTCAAACAGAATACTATTATTTTTTCTTATATATGTTTCATCAGGATTTGGTAGTGCTATACATAAATGGTTAAACTGTGATATAAGTAGAGTTTTAATAACTGATATTTTACCTATTGGTGTAAGTACTCGTCTATTCCATGATGTTATAAGAGATTTTAGTTTTATAAGGTTGTTTTTTTTTATCATAATTCAGTTGTATAATACTGTGTAAGTCTACATCATAGTCTATCCCTAGCAAATTGAACGTTGTACTTCCCCGTTGTAAATTACAATCTGTTGTGTAAGTGTTTCCACTATATTTTTTGCTGCCAATCCACACTACCTGGGTCTTGGAGAAATTCATTTTTAATCCTGATATTTTTGCATAATAATAGAGATCTTTAAAATTTTCATCCAGAGATCTTTTAGAACCATTTAAAATAAATATCCCTCAGAAGAGTACATCTTTAAAAAGCTAAGCATGCTTTAATTAGAAGAAGTTCACAGTCTTTAAGGCGGAAAAAAGAAGGGAATTTAGCAAAATATGTTCAAATTGTAAACGCGGAAAGACCCACTTGTAGTTATTTAATTGCGTGTTTGAGTGGTTTTTTTGTGTGATTACAGTGAAAACTAACCAAAGACTTCGGCAATCGTGATTTGTTTTAATTTGTTTATAAAGTTGTTTCGCAGTTGATACAACTAATGTAGGGGTTCAGGTGCTGGGTATGGAACAGGCGGAACGAATCTGTACAATTAAACAAAAATATCTCTAAAGACAGACAACTATCTCACACTATAATGCACTTAACGACAAATTATGATTAAAGAACTTTAAAGAAAGTAGCTCATATCTGAACAATACAAAATAACGCGCCAACACGCATTAAACGGCATATAGGATGAATATGCAAGATAAACCAGTGTTATACAAGTCGCCTAACGTCCCTGTGACATTTTGCGGTGGTTTACCTCAGATATTGGTTAATGTCACGTTAATTAATATGACATACTGCATCAAGACGGATGCATTTTCTTTGACGTGTCCATCAATCATTTCAGTTGTGGCTTTGTAACATTAAATTCTACGATTATTACTATTGCTTATGATAGGTAAATGTCTGGATAATAGTCTTGGTAATAATACCAAAAATAGAAATGCATCTTGGGATACATACATAGTCAGTTGTTGCTTTTCTATTACTCTAATCAGAATTTTATTTTTGTGTATAATTGTTATTATACCTCTCGTAAACTGTCGGATAACTCCCGTAGTTTCGCAGAGACAGGTATAATATGTATAAGCGTCGCCGTTCATTGGAACAATACATTCATCCGTGCCGGATATAACTAATGCCAACAATCAGCCTTCATGTTCATGTCATACCTTTGACATTTGAAACCGATACACAAGTCATAAAAGGATACGTGGTTAGTGTTTTGTATAGGTCGTTTTTAGTAGCACTTTGATGTGGTTTACACGACCAGTGTGACGTCATCAGACCTAGGGCGGAGCAAGACTCTGCATTCGGCCTATTAATATTATGTTTAATATGACCGATATAAAACGAATTCAGAAATTAACTAGTTAAATGATTGTGCTTAATTATAACTCGCAGAACAAAGTTTTATCTTCAAATATAGAAAAATCATAATAAAACAATTCTTTTGATGTAACTTTCTTAAGGAAACTAAAATACAAAAATGGCAAATATTAAAAAAAAAATATCGAAAGAAAACAACGCGCTTCAAACTTGAAATTATTAAAAAAATCAACTGGGTTTTTAAAATTCAGATTAGATTGATAACATGTTATCAATTTCAGAAAATAAGCACAATTAGTAATGACTTCGGTGGTGATCTACCTCACCTTTAAAAATTTGAAATATGTTTTTTCTACGCCATTTCCTATATTGCAGTGACATAGCATGTTCTTTTTAACGCATGAAGTTAATTAAACAACCGGTACATGTTGTCACTTTGCATTATTCCGTAATGAACGCTGTTTACCTTCGGAACTCACCGGAATTTACCATACGTGTGTCATGGATTGCTATGTACAGTACACAACGCAGCAAGTCCAACGTCAGTTTGATTTTTGATCTGCCGTTTGGTTTAACTGAATAAAGATTTGATTTGAATTCAACTAGAATAATTTCTGCTGGTCGGTATAGACATTTCACACATAAATGTTTTAAATTTGCATTTTTTCCCTTTTTTTCCGCGTCTGTTTTTTTTCTTTATGATAGTTTACTGATATCCACTAGAACTCTACTGGATAATATAACTATATTAGCGATTTATTAATACATGTACTTTTCATTGTATATTTTCTTTGCTTAATACTTCATCAACCGATGAATTTGTATATTAATTGTATGCATTTATTTACGTCATATTGCACTCATTAATTAATGATTTGCAATAATACATAACGCTGGCTAAGAGAAGCAAACATGGGTTCGACCTCAAACTGTTTTGTTTTGCTTTATTGTGTTGCTTTTGTTTACCAACAGTTATATTCGACCTATGCCTAAATCCTGCCTTGTATCTGAAACATCAAGAATAAAAAGTGCGGACATATTAAGCTTCAGGTGATGCAGACTACGACAGTCGGGGTAAAACGGGATAGGCACAATGTGTAGGATAGGTACAGTGTGTAGGATAGTTACAATGTGTAGGATAGGTACAATGTGTAAGATAGGTACAATGTGTAGAATAGGTGCAATGTATAGGATAGGTACAATGTGTAGAATAGGTACAATGTGTAGGATAGGTACAACGTGTAGGATAGGTACAATGTGTAGGATAGGTACAATGTGTAAAATGTGTAGGATAGGTACAATTTGTAGGATAGGTACAATGTGTAGGATAGGTGCAATGTGTAGGATAGGTGCAATGTGTAGGATAGGTACAATGTACAATGTGTAGAATGTGTAGGATAGGTACAATGTGTAGAATGTGTAGGATAGGTAAAATTTGTAGGATAGGTACAATGTGTAGGAAAGGTACAATGTGTAGGATAGGTACAATGTGTAGGATAGGTAGAATGTACAATGTGTAGAATGTGTAGGATAGGTACAATGTGTAGGATAGGTACAATGCGTAAGATAGGTACAATGTGTAGGATAGGTACAATGCGTAAGATAGGTACAATGTGTAGGATAGGTACAGTGTGTAGGATAGGTACAATGTGTAAGATAGGTACATTGTGTAAGATAGGTACAAATTGTAGGATAGGTACAATGTGTAGAATAGGTACAATGTGTAAGATAGGTACAATGTGATGGAAAGGTACAATGTGTAGGATAGGTACAATGTGTAGGGTAGGTACAATGTGTAGAATGTGTAGGATAGGTACAATTTGTAGGATAGGTACATTGTGTAGGATAGGTACAATGTGCCTTGTGTAAAATGTGTAGGATAGGTACAATGTGTAGAATGTGTAGGATAGGTACAGTGTGTAGGATAGGTACAATGTGTAAGATAGGTACAGTGTGTAAGATAGGTACGAATTGTAGAATAGGTACAATGTGTAGAATAGGTACAATGTGTAAGATAGGTACAATGTGATGGAAAGGTACAATGTGTAGGATAGGTACAATGTGTAGGATAGGTAATGTGTGTAGAATAGGTACAATTTGTAAGATAGGTACAATGTGTAGGATAGGTACAATGTGTAGAATAAGTACAATGTGTAGAATGTGTATGATAGGTAGTAGGATAGGTACAATGTGTAGGATAGGTAGAATGTACAATATGTAGAATGTGTAGGATAGGTACAATGTGTAGGATAGCTACAGTGTGTAGGATAGGTAAAATGTGTAGAATAGGTACAATGTGTAAGATAGGTACATTGTGTAAGATAGGTACAAATTGTAGGATAGGTACAATGTGTAGAATAGGTACAATGTGTAAGATAGGTACAATGTGTATGATAGGTACTATGTGTAAGATAGGTACAATGTGTAAGATAGGTACAATGTGATGGAAAGGTACAATGTGTAGGATAGGTACAATGTGTAGAATAAGTACAATGTGTAGAATGTGTATGATAGGTAGTAGGATAGGTACAATGTGTAGGATAGGTAGAATGTACAATGTGTAGAATGGGTAGGATAGGTACAATGTGTAGGATAATTACAATGCGTAAGATAGGTACAATGTGTAGGATAGGTACAATGGGAAGGAAAGGAACAATGTGTAAGACAGGTACAATGTGAAGGATAGGTACAATGTGTAGGATAGGTACAAGGTGTAGGATAGGTACAATGCGTAAGATAGGTACAATGTGTAGGATAGGTACAGTGTGTAGGATAGGTAAAATGTGTAGAATAGGTACAATGTGTAGGATAGGTACAATGTGAAGGAAAGGAACAATGTGTAAGACAGGTACAATGTGAAGGATAGGTACAATGTGTAGGATAGGTACAAGGTGTAGGATAGGTACAATGCGTAAGATAGGTACAATGTGTAGGATAGGTACAATGTGAAGGAAAGGTACAATGTGTAGGATAGGTACAATGTGTAGGGTAGGTACAATGTGTAGAATGTGTAGGATAGGTACAGTGTGTAGGATAGGTACAATGTGTAAGATAGGTACAATTTGTAGGATAGGTACAATGTGTAAGATAGGTACATTGTATAGGATAGGTACAATGTGTAAGATAGGTACAGTGTGTAAGATAGGTACAAATTGTAGAATAGTTACAATGTGTAGAATAGGTACAATGTGTAAGATAGGTACAATGTGTAAGATAGGTACAATGTGAAGGAAAGGTACAATGTGTAGGATAGGTACAATGTGTAGAATAAGTACAATGTGTAGAATGTGTAGGATAGGTACAGTGTGTAGGATAGGTAAAATGTGTAGAATAGGTACAATGTGTAGGATAGGTACAATGTGAAGGAAAGGAACAATGTGTAAGACAGGTACAATGTGAAGGATAGGTACAATTTGTAGGATAGGTACAATGTGTAGGATAGGTAGAATGTACAATATGTAGAATGTGTAGGATAGGTACAATGTGTACGATAGGTACAATGCGTAAGATAGGTACAATGTGTAGGATAGGTACAATGTGTAAGATAGGTACAGTGTGTAAGATAGGTACAAATTGTAGAATAGGTACAATGTGTAGAATAGGTACAATGTGTAAGATAGGTACATTGTATAGGATAGGTACAATGTGTAAGATAGGTACAGTGTGTAAGATAGGTACGAATTGTAGAATAGGTACAATGTGTAGAATGGGTACAATGTGTAAGATAGGTACATTGTGTAAGATAGGTACAAATTGTAGGATAGGTACAATGTGTAGAATGTGTAGGATAGGTACAATTTGTAGGATAGGTACAATGTGTAGGAAAGGTACAATGTGTAGGATAGGGACAATGTGTAGGATAGGTAATGTGTGTAGAATAGGTACAATTTGTAAGATAGGTACAATGTGTAGGATAGGTACCATGTGAAGGATAGGTACAATGTGTAGGATAGATACAATGTGTAGGATAGGTACAATGCGTAGGATAGGCGCAATGTATAGGATAGGTACAATGTGTAGGATATGTACAATGTACAATGTGTAGAATGTGTAGGATAGGTAAAATTTGTAGGATAGGTACAATGTGTTGGATAGGTACAATGTGTAGAATAAGTACAATGTGTAGAATGTGTATGATAGGTACAGTGTGTGGGATAGGTACAATGTGTAGGATAGGAACAATGTGTAGAATGTGTAGGTTAGGTACAATTTGTAAGATAGGAACAATGTGCAGGATAGGCACAATGTGTAAGATCGGTACAGTGTGTAAGATAGGTACAAATTGAAGAATAGGTACAATGTGTAGAATAGGTTCAATGTGTAAGATAGGTACATTGTATAGGATAGGTACAATGTGTAAGATAGGCACAATGTGTAGGATAGGTACAATGTGTAGAATGTGTAGGTTAGGTACAATTTGTAAGATAGGAACAATGTGCAGGATAGGTACAATGTGTAAGATCGGTACAGTGTGTAAGATAGGTACAATTTGTAAGATAGGTACAATTTGTAAGATAGGTACAAATTGTAGGATAGGTACAATGTGTAGAATAGGTACAATGCGTAAGATAGGTACATTGTATAGGATAGGTACAATGTGTAAGATAGGTACAATGTGTAGGATAGATACAACGTGTAGGATAGGTACAATGTGAAGGATATATACATTATGTAGGATAGGTACAATGTGTAGGATAGGAACAATGTGTAGAATGTGTAGGTTAGGTACAATTTGTAAGATAGGAACAATGTGCAGGATAGGTACAATGTGTAAGATCGGTACAGTGTGTAAGATAGGTACAATTTGTAAGATAGGTACAATTTGTAAGATAGGTACAAATTGTAGGATAGGTACAATGTGTAAGAAAGGTACAATGTGTAGGATAGGTGTAATGTGTAAGATAGGTACAATGTGATGGATAGGTACAATGTGAAGGATAGGTACAATTTGAAGGATAGGTACAATGTGTAAGATAGGTACAATTTGTAGGATAGGTACAATGTGTAGGATAAGTACAATGTGTAGAACAAGTACAATGTGTAGAATGTGTAGGATAGGTACAATNGTAGGATAGGTGCAATGTATAGGATAGGTACAATGTGTAGGATAGGTACAATGTGTAAGATAGGTACAATGTGTAGGATAGGTACAATGTGTAGGATAGGTACAATGTGTAGGATAGGTACTGTGTGTAGAATAGGTACAATGTGTAAGATAGGTACAATTTGTAGGATAGGTACAATGTGTAGGATAGGTACAACGTGTAAGATAGGTACAATGTGAAGGATAGGTACAATGTGTAGGATTGGTACAATGTGAAGGATAGGTACAATGTGTAGAATAGGTACAATGTGTAGAATAGATACAATGTGTAGGATAGATACAATGTGTAAGAAAGGTACAATGTGTAGAATAGGTACAACGTGTAAGATAGGTACAATGTGAAGGATAGGTACAATGTGTAGGATAGGTACAATGTGTAGGATAGGTACAATGTGTAGGATAGTTACAATGTGTAGAATAGTTACAATGTGTAGGATAGGTACAATGTGAAGGATAGGTACAATTTGAAGGATAGGTACAATGTGTAGGATAGGTACAATTTGTAGGATAGGTACAGTGTGTAGGATAGGTACAATGTGTAGGATAGGTAGAATGTGTAGGATAGGTGCAATGTATAGGATAGGTACAATGTGTAGGATAGGTACAACGTGTAAGATAGGTACAATGTGAAGGATAGGTACAATGTGTAAGATAGGTACAATGTGTAAGACAGGTACATTGTGAAGGATAGGTACAATTTGAAGGATAGGTACAATGTGTAAGATAGGTACAATGCGTAAGATAGGTACAATGTGTAGGATAGGTACAATGCGTAAGATAGGTACAATGTGTAGGATAGGTACAATGTGAAGGATAGGTACAATCTGAAGGATAGGTACAATTTGTAAGATAGGTACAATTTGTAGGATAGGTACAATTTGTAGGATAGGTACAATGTGTATGATAGGTACAATGTGTAGGATAGATACAATGTGTAAGAAAGGTACAATGTGTAGGATAGGTGCAATGTGTAAGATAGGTACAATGTGATGGATAGGTACAATGTGAAGGATAGGTACAATTTGAAGGATAGGTACAATGTGTAGGATAGGTACAACGTGTAAGATAGGTACAATGTGAAGTATAGGTACAATGTGTAGGATAGGTACAATGTGAAGGAAAGGAACAATGTGTAAGACAGGTACAATGTGAAGGATAGGTACAATTTGAAGGATAGGTACAATGTGTAGGATAGGTACAACGTGTAAGATAGGTACAATGTGAAGGATAGGTACAATGTGTAAGATAGGGACAATGTGTAGGATAGATACAATGTGTAGGATAGGTACAATGTGTAGGATAGGTAGAATGTGTAGGATAGGTGCAATGTATAGGATAGGTACAATGTGTAGGATAGGTACAACGTGTAAGATAGGTACAATGTGAAGGATAGGTACAATGTGTAAGATAGGGACAATGTGTAGGATAGATACAATGTGTAGGATAGGTACAATGTGTAGGATAGATTCAATGCGTAAGATAGGTACAATGTGTAGGATAGGTACAATGTGTAGGATAGGTAGAATGTGTAGGATAGGTGCAATGTATAGGATAGGTACAATGTGTAGGATAGGTACAATTTGTAGGATAGGACCAATGTGTAGGATAGGAACAATGTGTAGGATAGGTACAATGTGTAAGATAGTAGGATAGGTACAATGTACAATGTGTAGAACGTGTAGGATAGGTACAATGTGTAGAATGTGTAGGATAGCTACAATTTGTAGGATAGGTACAATGTGTAGGGTAGGTACAATGTGTAGGATAGGTACAATGTGAAGGATAGGAACAATGTGTAAGACAGGTACAATGTGAAGGATAGGTACAATTTGAAGGATAGGTACAATGTGTAAGATAGGTACAATGTGTAGGATAGATACAATGTGTAGGATAGGTACAATGTGTAGGATAGTTACAATGGGTAGAATAGTTACAATGTGTAGGATAGGTACAATGTGTAAGATAGGTACAATGTGTAGGATAGGTTCAATGTGTAAGATAGGTATAATGTGTAGGATAGGTACTGTGTGTAGAATAGGTACAATGTGTAAGATAGGTACAATGTGTAGGATAGATACAATGTGTAGGATAGGTACAATGTGTAGGATAGTTACAATGAGCAAGATGTATTGTTGGGGTTTTTAGAGTAAATTTGGTGTGATACATGCATCAGGCATAAATCGTTGCATGAATATTCAAACTTCTTTTGTCTTCATGGTTTGAAGAAATTTTCAAAAGGAGATAGCGGTTTGATTTCAATGTGACCAGTGACCATGGGGAATAATATGTGGAGAATAACAATGAATTTGCTTAAAACGTATCATACATTAATCTTACCATTTGAATTAAAAATAACCATAATTATACCGATATCGTGTATTTAGTCCTTACTGTTTATGAGTTCGCTCTTCATTATATATCTGTATGTAGTTTTGAGATCTTGACTTGATTATTGAGGAATCACGTTTAGTATGAGCTGCAGACATTTGCATTGGAGACAATTCAAGTTTATAAGCTTATGCTAATTGGGTCAAATTAAGTACCAAGATACTGTATGGTGCTGAGTAAATATATTTCCATTTTAGAAATATTGTTATTATCTACAGTCTCGAAAAAAAGAAATAATGTTGCTCCATTGTGGTTTTTAAAAAGAAGGAAAACAAAAGAGTTTCAGCTAATACGGTATTATATTAGACATAACCCATATTTCAAACTCCTTTGTCTAGGTACCAACAATTAAAAATAAGTATCCGAGAATAAATGAAATCGTAGCAATAACTTTTTCTTGTACCATTAATATCAAATAAATACGTCACTGTCTGCATTAAATGTTTTAGCAAATCCCTCTCAACTTTACGGACGTAACAAATGGAACCACCGATAAAAAAAGACAAAAATAGGAGCATTTACGGACATTGGAATATCAATTCGAGGGTGGTAGTTTTTATTTTGACACTCAGTACGTGCGAGTTAACATGTAGAAGGAAAGCATTATGCGATGAAGATGTTAAGGTCTTCCCACCTGCCCAGCTTTCCAAATACACCTGTTTCTGGATAACTTTTGGGAGGTATAAACGAAAAAACACAACTTTTAGACAGTCAGAGGAAAAATGGAATGGTTTCAACACTAAACGGTTAAATCCTGATCATCCCCATCTGGTACAAAGCTGTGTGGGTAAGAAACACCGGCTTTATTGAAAATGAATTATGGTCTACACAAAGACTTTAAGCACTGTGATTAGTGTATGGACAAGACCCTTCCATTTGACGTGAAATGGCCATATCTAATGCGCACAGCGTGCTCCAACGCCCTACTACGTAATTCATGGTATACATATACCGACGGACATTGCGGCCAGATGTGGGTGAAAGTCCAAAAAATCTCAAATGTATCTCTCCGACAATCGGTTCCAGCTGCCCGACGTCGGATCTGAGGGGAAGATGATTAGGTCTGGGCGGGAAAAACGATTCAAACAACATGTGTTATTTTCTATTTGATCAAACGAAAATTTAAAATTCTTTACCACATAGATTAATTCCTTTTTTTTCATAATTTTCAAAGACCTTCAAAATAACTGGAACATATTGCATCGAGAATATCATGGCTTTTCGATTTCTCAACCATATGTATTTATGTTTCAAACATTCCCAATTGATAGACAATGCAAATTACCAGCTTTATTGTTTTTGTATCGACGCCATCATTATTCGATTCGCTTACATATTTCGTGAATGCTGAAACTAACCTCAAAATGTAATAAAAACGTTGTATCAGTCCAAATTTTCGGTATTCAAGTTTTTAAAATTGCAAAACTTCAGAAAATATAGCCGACTCTTGATGTGACATTATAAAAGGGGAGAAAAAAAACCGCTCAAAAAAGAAAAAGCACGTGTTTTAACTCGTCCATCAGCTCTGCAGGATACGCACAAGCCCTGTTTGATGTGTTGATGAAAATAGCAGTATCGATGAAAGCTTGTTTCTTTATTAAGGATCAAAATTCATTTCGAGCTGCTAGTATCAGCTGGTCCCTTCTATCATGCTTTGTACAGCCAGGCAGTAAGGTATTCTTTCTCGGCACGAACGCTTATTAAAAAGAAATGAAAAAATCACAATCTATTGTTTGAGGAGACCTTACCAAAGATTTGACGCCTTTTTTCGGTTGCCGTGCCCGTCAATGGTTGACCTCCAGGTTTTTTTTTTTATCCGTTTCATAGGTAAAACAATACTAATGAATCCGAGTGTGTAAGTACAGCTGTGACAAGGACAACTTTAGTAGGGCTTTGGGGGAAACGATGTAGGATGGAAGAAACTGTTACCGCTTTCATTTCATTTGGTTTTATATACGTAGATCCATTCAAATATCTCCTCCTACTCAAGTTTGTAAACCGCACCGTCACTCAGCAAACGTCAAATTCGAGTTTCCTCCAGGTAATGTCACCAAAGCTAACTATGTAGTCAGTCTAGAACATTCTCATCGAAAGCAATTTGGAACGGCAATGACGACATTGGTAAAGTCTATTTTAAAGTTTTTCTGACAAGATTTGAGAACTGGTTCCACCTCCGGCGGCGAGATAAACTTTTGAAAGCATGAACATTTAACGGCATGTTTTAGTAATTTTAAAGATAATATTGTCTCGGTAAAAACAAAGTTAAACCATTGTTTTTCATATACTCGTTATTTGTAGATAAGAAGTACAGTTTAGCAGTGAAAGGGTTAGTTCAGGTAGTTGTCATTCTCGTCACATCTCCACCACAGGGACCTGATAATTTGTTACAGCTATATTATACTAGTATTTACCGAACGTCTATCTTAACCCCTAAAACATGTAAAATTACTCTGAACACCTTAGCATAGGTCGAAATAAAGCTGTAACACATTCTCAGGTTTCTGTGATTACGACTAGTTTTCCTGTTACCAACAATAAAGTCATGTGTGCACCTATTTGATTGTTTGAGGATAAGCGTCTTTTCGATACCGAAGTATAATTAAGACGTATGTGTAGGGAGACACTACGAAAACAAATGTAATACATCAATATTTGTTTTCTCAAATGCAGAAGACATGGAAGAAAACTCCCGAATCTGAAAGGAGCCCAAATAAGTCACCTCTTACGATAACAATAAGCGGGAAAGAGCCCACATAAGTCACCTCTTACGATAATAATAAGCGGGAAAGAGCCCACATAAGTCACCTCTTACGATAGCAATAAGCGGGAAAAAGCCGACTTTTTCTTTTCTTAAAGCTGTAGGGGCATTACGATATACGCTTCCTCATTCGTATTCAATATGATAGTATATAGTATTGATCTCCACCTTACAATAATTTTATAATAGTATATAGTACTGATCTACACCTTACAATTAATATATGATAGTATATAGTATTGATCTACACCTTACAATTAATATATGATAGTATAGGGTACTGATCTCCACCTTACAATTATTATATAATAGTATATAGTACTGATCTCCACCTTACAATTATTATATAATAGTATATAGTACTGATCT
>NW_018408885.1:243140-244980 GCF_002113885.1 Mizuhopecten yessoensis
CACCTTACAATTATTATATGATAGTATATAGTACTGATCTCCACCTTACAATTATTATATGATAGTATATAGTACTGTTCTACACCTTACAATTATTATATGATAGTATAGGGTACTGATCTCTACCTTACACTTATTATATCTACTTATTTTACACTATACAAAAGTAACCACATAAACAAGCTATTTCCCCTCTACCTGCATGGCAGGGAAATAGTTAGTCTGGAGGAGAAACTATTTCCCTCGGAAAATGCGGGAAATTAAGTGACGTCGTAGGCGGGGCCTGACCGAATATTGACCAATCAGCGCAATCAAATGACGTCGGCAATTTCCAGCCAGCGGAGCCGGTACTTTCTGGGACGACCTTCACCTCGCATTGTTCTTGACAGACGACAACAACAATGGCGACCTCCAGGTAATAGTCCTGGCCTCGGGGGATCATAAACTTGCTATATCCCTCATACCCATACTTTAACTGTTAAGTACTGATATACACCTTACAATTATTATATGATATTATATAGTACTGATCTACACCTTACAATTATTATATGATAGTACATAGCACTGATCTCCACCTTACAATTATTATATGATAGTATATAGTACTGATATCCACCTTACAATTATTATATGATAGTATATAGTACTGATCTCCACCTTACAATTATTATATGATAGTATATAGTACTGATCTACACCTTACAATTATTATATGATAGTATAGGGTACGCTAAATACTAGTAGTGGTTGTTACATCCACACCATCTTTTATACATTTTCAGTCTCTGTATCTTTTTAAACATTATATCCACTTGGCATCCTAGACATTACTTAAACTCCGATACTACAGATTGTAGGTAATGTAACATGCCAACACTATGACATTCAAAGAGATACTTTTTGGTGAATATTCCAACGCCTCGACCGATAAAAGGAATGCTGTTTGTGACGTCAGCAAAACCAGAGAGAGGAGGTTAATTGCATTGGGAGACTGAAATCGAATCAAGAAGTTCCCTCCTGCAATGCTGTACCTAATAAATAGGAGTTGAAAAGACTTACCTAATCCGTCCTGGGCCGTACAAATTGCAAGCATCGTCTTTTTCTTCCGCTCAGGATTATATGGATTTAATTACGTGTGCGAGGAGCTAAAAGGCGAAATAACATTCGCCAGTATTTTCTTCATTTTATTTCATGTTTGTGAGTATGAAGTATCGTATATATAGAGCAGTTAAGAAGATTCTAATTTTGCTACAGACTTTTACACGCTGTTTTATGTGAGATAGGTTAAAAGCATGTTTAAAATTTAAGTTATCGTAAACCTTTTCAGTCCTGTTCGCTGTGGAACAATTCCAATTGCTGTGACGTCCTTGATTTTGTAATGACGTTCTTTTTATCCCTTATATGTTAACAAACGATGGCACGATACAGAAAAAAAGAGTAGTAGCCTATATGCAGACCCTTTGATAAATGGATGGTATTCATTTATGTACATTCTTGATAGAAATAAAGCCTTTTAATAATTTGAGAACCGCACCTGACTTCAAACCCTGCTGTTCGTGGAATATTTTTGAGATTACCGGCACCTGCAGTAAACAAAGTGCACACATCACCTACACGTGCGCCGAGGGCTGCTCGGCTGTACTCGGTCTACTTCGTCGTTTTCACAATTCAACATCAAAGTGCATTACTTTGATCGATTGAATTTTCGATCAGATGAACATTAGCACAATTCCATAACTAATTCAATCGATAAATGGAAAATTAGCACAATCCCATAACTAATTAAATCGACCAGATGAGCATTAGCACAATCCCATAACTAATTAAAACGATCAGA
>NW_018408885.1:247241-247468 GCF_002113885.1 Mizuhopecten yessoensis
CGCAATCCCTTAACTAATTAAATCGATCAGATGAACATTAGTACAATCCCATAACTAATAAAATCGATCAGATGAACATTATCACAATCCCATAACTAATTAAAACGATCAGATGAACATTAGCACAATCACATAACTAATAAAATCGATCAGATGAACATTACCAAATCCCATAACTAATATAATCGATCAGATGAACATTACCACAATCCCATAACTAATAAAAT
>NW_018408885.1:247836-248033 GCF_002113885.1 Mizuhopecten yessoensis
TCACACTCCCATAACTAATAAAATCGATCAGATGAACATTAGCACCATCCCATAACTAATTAAATCGATCAGATGAACATTAGCACAANACAATCCCATAACTAATTAAAACGATCAGATGAACATTAGCACAATCCCATATCTTATAAAATCGATCAGATGAACATGAGTACAATCCCATAACTAATTAAATCGAT